>NC_142423.1:5486944-5800555 GCF_059516105.1 Syngnathus floridae | reverse complement strand
ATGATATTGATGAGAGAGAGACAGCCCTTTCTAATTTCTACTCATTAAAATCACAATGCGGCCGTTTGGGCCCCTGAGATTTAGTGCGAGAGGACAATAGTGGCAGCCCAAGCTAACCAAAAGCTAATTTATACATGCTTTCCCAGCGCTAATGGCGATTCGAGCTTGTCACTGGCACTGTTCGTCTCAACTGGGTCGAGGTACCCTTTGAGCACAGATTTGTTATTTCTGCTTCAATTTCAAAGCAAGAGAGATGCTTAAAATGCCATAGTCCACTCCAATGTAACCCGGCGCACACATTCGTGTCGGCACATAGCGACCTTGCAGCAATACAAATATTATGTCTGCTTTGAATGCATTCTCCAGCGCTCCCGCCAAAACAAAAGTTCTCACTGTTGAG
This sequence comes from Syngnathus floridae, assembly GCF_059516105.1. Classification (NCBI taxonomy): domain Eukaryota; kingdom Metazoa; phylum Chordata; class Actinopteri; order Syngnathiformes; family Syngnathidae; genus Syngnathus; species Syngnathus floridae. The sequence continues at coordinate 5,800,155 of NC_142423.1, read as the reverse complement.
GAATGAGGCCTCTTGTTGCTATAGAGTTCTCAGTGTGAGCACTTATTACCCCGAGAAACCCGATCAATCTATGGATACACCCTCACTGTAAAAAATGTAGAGCGTTTCCTTCTGTTTAACTTATCGAGCTGGCTAAAAAACTTTAAACAACCGCTTTGTGAAAACAGAAAACACGCCAAGTGAGCTATTGATGAGTGAAGAGCACGTTAACACGTTCATAGCTGAGCACTTAAGACATTTGTAGAAATAAATAGTAAGAATGAATACACAAATAAGATCAGAAATGCATCTGCCTTCCAGTAGGGGCAGGAACAGCAACATTCCAACCTCATATTGCTGCTGTTCATAATTCTTATGATTATTTATTATTATTAAATATATCCCCTCCACTGTCACAGTATATTTGAAACGGAAATACTTGGCAGGGTGTAGTAAGTCATTTCAATTATTTAGTGGCTTGGCTTCAACATACTCAGTGAACTGAGACATTCATGTTGAAGATAAGACAAGATATGCTTCAATATATGAAAGTATATTTTTTTTAAATCCCAGACAACCTGCAATTTATGCCTTTTATATTCAATTCCAGCTTAACCACAATGTGATGAGCGTTTTTTTTTTTTTTTTTTGGTACAGTTACGCCATCTGAGCAGCTTTTCTATCTTATTACAGCTCTTGAGATGCCCTCTTGCCCCCCCCCCCCCCCACACACACACACACACACACTTACCAGCCGGACACAACAGCCTTTTGAGGCAGTCCACTCGTGTGTTCATTTGTGTGTGAGTGTTTAATTATTCGCGTTTGTGCTCAAGCGTTTCTGCGTGTGTATGCATGTGTGTGTGTGTGTTTGTGTGGCATGGCTGGTCCGAGGAATGCTTCGGTTCACGCCTGGCTGAGCCGTCACAATGGGCCGGCTCTTTCACACTGCAGGGAAATTCCACTTTGGATACGGAGGGAAAGCACAAGAGAGGGAGATACCAAAATGCAGTGTTGTAAAAAAGACCCCCTTAAGTGCAAAGTGTCTTTTATATCATCCTAATTGCTCCTAGTAATTGTATATAAAAGAAGACCAAGTTTTATTTTTTTTCATTTAAGTTGTAATGTAATAAAAATTGAGCAGGAAATTGTGGGGAAGATAAAAGGTAGAAAATTCTCATTTATGAGCAATTTATGAATGAATGAATGTGGTTGATGTGGGCGGCGCAGCCAACTTTTATCAGCAGACAAATTGAAGGAACTGTGGGATAAAAATAGCATTTTGATGATATCCTTGGCTAATTTTAATGACAAGTGCGCACACCTCGCACTGTGGAATTAGTAGCATATCTGCCCTATTATGAGTACCTTCCCAAAAGCCACCAATAGGCTTTTGATCTTTTACAGCCTGATGAACTTAGCAGGCTTCACAAGAGGCCTGCAAGGGTTGCGTTGGCGTACCTTGCTGCAGAGACTGCATGGCGGCGGTGGGCTGCAGGGGAACCAGGCCTTGTCTCTGGAGGTTAAGGATGTGCTGCTGCTGAAGCTGCTGCATCTGGATCAGCTGCTGCTGGAAGGCCAGCTGCTTGCTGCTGAGCTGTTGCACGCCGGGGGAAGAGGAAGAAAGAAACAAAAAATTAAAACTCCAGTTTCCTGCTTTTAGCACTCAATTCAAGGAAAGGCATATTAAGCAAAGAGATTTTATTTTGTCACGTCATCAAATGGCCATAATGATGAAGAGGGGAAAAAAAGACTGAGGCAAAGGTCATGTGTGTGTGTGTTAGAGTGATAAATGTCCTCCTTCCTGTTCTCCCAGGCTAGACTTGAGCGGCACTGTGCTGAGCCGTTTGAAGTCCCTGCAGGCCAAGCCCAGAGTGATGAGCTTTATCTCTCACAGATAACTTGCGGGGAGAAAAAAAAAAAAAAAAAAAGGCTTGAGGACCTGCTTATTGTGTGCCCCTGTGTGTGTGGGGCAGAGAATGAGTTGGCAACATGAACAGAGAGCAACTCACAGGAAGGGCAGCTAGGTCACTTCCTTTCAGACTGGAGCCTGGCGAGGGAATGTGTGGTGGCAGCGTTGACTGCATGTGAAGTTATGGAAGGACAATAGGAAACGTGCAACTTTTGTTTTGTGATAAATACATTTACTTCCTATATTCAATGGCGGCATGTTTTTTCCATAAGCAAACTCCTTCTGTTCTTTTCTTTTCTGTCCAGCTCTACTGCCCCTTTTTTTTTTCCATGTCTGTCCATTTCATTTGCTCCTCTGCCCCCCTCTGTCCCTCACTCTCTCCTGAGATATGTCCTTCTTTAAAGCGCACGTTGCGTGTGTGCATGTGTGTGCACGTGTGTGTGTGTGTCTGTGTTCTGTTTACATTAGCTGTGGCTGAGTGGCCAAAGCTAGCGCTGTAACAGGCTGTCAATGTGATTTATGAGCACATCACACACTGTCTGAGCCTGCCAGTCACACAGATGCACACACAAACACACACACGCACACACAAATGGACGGTCACCGACAGACGCACACATCTCTTGCGATGCTCAGAGTCACTTCATTAAGCTGACTCCTGACCAGTCCCAAATGTGCTCACGCACAAAAACACTGACACTTTCATAGTCTTGGAATGCAGCACTTCTATGCGTAAAAAAAGCGAGCAAAAAATAGGGAAAAGGTCAAGAAGTCAGCACCACTTGAGCTGCAGTGATTAAAGGTTTTATCCTCCCTCTGCTCGCACCTCTCCGCCTCCTACTATCTTCTTGTTAGCCTTTATAAATTCCTTTTCCACACATAGGCCATGATTTGTTGAAGTAAATGCTTGTTGTTACTTGCAACGTGCATCCTCTCGCCAGTAGATGCGCTTGTGCAGTGACCCAGCACACATCAAGTGTATACGTGGACGACCAGTGATTGTCGAGTTGTTACAGGACAACAACAAAAAAGTGAAAAGTGGGACAGTGGCTGGGAAGAGGGGGGAGAATGCAAGAGCAAACATGGCAGTTGAGCACAACTGCTTTGCTTTGGTCACGCTCGACGCGGTTGGCCGCTGTTGGCCAGGTGTGCCGGTTTGAGTCCTTTGGGAGAAGAAATGGAATGTAGGACGTGTCTTCTTGTGGTTTTGTCAGAAAGTCTCAGGTTAATTTGTGCCTCTTTGCCGCCACTTGTTTTCAGGTTTGTTAAATTACCAAGTTGAGGGGCAAGATGGCGACCATGTGATTTGCATGCTGCTTCCTAATTCGTCAACTCCTCCTTTTCAACTTCTAAAATTCAGTTCAAGCCTGCTAGTCAAAATGTGGATTATGAGTGGTTTTTTTCCATAATCCATAAACTTTAGCTCTCGTATAACATACATTATTTAATACGCAGGCACAATTTTGATTTAAGTCGACAAATTTCACCGCTGTTAGTCAGGGACTAGTAAAATGTGTTCCTTCTCTTGTATGGGGAAGAAGAGAAATGCTCGGATGATGTCAGGAAGGATGTATTTTAAAAGAAGTTAACCACAGCTCAAAATATTAAAGCCATAACTTCAATGAAATGTGACAAGAGAGAGGGAAGATTACAGTGTGGATGGTGAATACTTTCCGATGTGCATTCTGTTTCTCTTCTGCTATTATCGTTAGCGACTTATTGCCAACTTAGCTTATTATATCGAGCAGCCAGAATAAGCATGAATGCACCACTTTCCTCATTTTTGAATATGCTACATTATTGCTTCTATGATCCCGATGACATTTTTCCTCTTTGGAGTCACTGCTGCTTTTCTGGTATGTAGGACAAAAAGAACAGATGGAGTATGTGGCACTAAGTTCAGTCTCTGGATTTTTGCATGAATGTATCATTTTTCTCTCTAAAATATTTGGCATGTTTTTATTTTTTGTTTTGAAGCTGGAAAAATAGACAAAGAGCGCAGTTCAATGCAATCTTGTCCCATGAAGAGGAAATCTTTTTGATCGGGCGTGACATGATCCTCAGAAGTGATTTGCAGCTGTGGTTAAAGCAGCGCGTTTGTATTTATTTAAGCAAAAAGGAAGAAGAGCGAGAAAGCAGCCGAGGCCTACGGCGTTTGGCGGGGTTAATTGACAATTAAAAGAGAGGAAGACCCCTCCTACATGGAGATTTCACCTCGGGCTCACCGTCGAAGGCATGTAAATGAGGGCTTTGGCACGGCACTCCTACGCCGCTCCGACATGGCGGAGAAAATGACAGCGTGCGTTCGCTAATGCTTGCTTGGAGATGAGCTGACCGCAAACCACAAAGGAAGACGAGGAAAGAAGATGACGACGGGCCAACATATGTAGCCTACCGCACGGTCAATACGTTAGACACTTGATGGATTTTTTTTCCCTTTCTGCAAGCTCTCGTATCAACCACTTTTTGATGCATTTAAGGCCACTTGTATATTTCAAAGTGTACTTGAATGAAATGAGTGTGCACTTTATGTTCACCTCTTTTGCTGCTTGCTTTCCGGCCTGCTGTTGCTGCTGCTGCTGTTGTTGTTGCTGCTGCTGCTGCTGCTGCTGCTGCTGCTGTTGAGTCAGGAGCTGCAGATGCAACTGCTCCTGCTGCTTCTTGTAATACTCCTGTAGCTGCAAGGAGAAGACCAAAGACGAGACGACCAAACGTCAACAATGCAAGAATCATCGGCATGCCGAGGTTGCTTTCATTAATTATCTTGGCAGCGTGTGGTCCAACGACAAACCGCATACATGGCAGAGATGCTATAAAATAACGTGTGTTGACTTGTTGCAAGGCAATTATTAAACATTGCATCCGAGGATCCGGGGGTGGCGGGAAATGCGTCTGCACGCACGCCACTGTGAGGGCAAAACGTTTTGAAGGTGGCAGATGTCTTTCATTCTTTTTTCTACATACATCCAGAGGGTCTATAACATTGAGCAGGGCCACATCCCTCTGAGGGTATTACACACAGATAGTCATTATCTACACCACTTATTCATGAGATCAACGCAAGGGGTTGCAGGCGATCCCAGATGACACTGCTGAGAGGTGGGACTCCACTACATGTTTACTTAAGCACTGAACTTCAAGTTCCTACTGAAACTACTGCTACTCGTTTAAAATAATTCATTCTTTGGGTAGAGGAACTATTTGGAATATCTCTTCATATGTGTCGAATTTACACAATATTATGGTTGCAAAAATATAATCTAATAAATTTGTTTTGAAATTGTTTTTATGTATATTTTTGTATCTTTCATTGATTAAATTGAAACTTTTTGAATCTAAAGGATAACACAAAAAAAGCAAAATAACTCGTTTGTGGCAGTAAAAAAAAAAAAAAACACCTTGTTATTAAACAATCATAATTAAAACTTGTGAATGGGACATTTACTTGTTTCGTCACTCATGTCACCATGACACCAACGCTTCACATTTACTGCACAGAAGCGGAATGGAGAGATAATAAAAAAGCCACAAAAAAAAAGTATATTATGCAAACATCCAGACGACCCTAAGTGGGAATTGATCACGTGCCAGCTGCACAAAAGTCAGCTCTGTTCGGCACTATCACCACCACAGACCCCTCCGCTGGGACCATCCCTTCATTTAAAAAATACACTTTGCAAACACCCAAGCATTGTCTCCCCTGACTGACCACAGCCTGTCTGTGCATTTGTGTTAGTAATCAGTCATTTAGGCAGGCCGCTCCATTAAGATTACAATCTCGCACACCAGGCGAGCAGGGAAAGTCTGACCACAGTGTGCGCTTAAGTGTGCAAGGGAGGTTATCCTCTTGAGATCGCCTCTGCCTCTGCAGTTTGTCTTTGTTTCATGGTGCATCAAATGTTCAAAGAAGCTTCTCACAAGAGAATGACTTCACACAGCGGCAGTTGCCGCCGTCCGTCTCTCATACGTCTGACCCGCCATGCGGCCGACTAGACACCGGTGCACATCCTAACCGTAATGCTCCTTTTCCTTTTGTGCGCGATACGCCATTTTTACATTTCCCAGTTTGAGTCTTATCCCAGCCATAGCTTGAATTTTGCATAATTTACTTTGCATTTCAACAATGACGTACGTTCTTATCTTTAATTTGCTTGCTTGGAAGACGCAGTACTTTTCATTCTTTCTTTCTTGACGCTCTTTTATTGTTCCTCAGGCGGGGTTAATATCTCTTTTCTGCCTCACTTGTCCTGATCCCTCTCCTCGTCACACATGCAAATGCTCACGCAAGTGAGCGCGTGCGCATGCACGCACGCACGCACTCGACTGCCGAATGGTGAGTTGAGGGAATAATTAAGTGATAATTAAGGTCTTTTAATGATTTGATTCAGTGGCTCTATGCATTAAGAGTATGGAAGTGAGGCATTCACCTCTTCAGCCTATTACCATGACCTTGCCTTCGTGAACAAACCAGCAGAGCAGTTGTAGCAATGTAGAAATTTAAAGGTTAATTTACACACATATACACACAAATATGATGTGGTAGTGGACCGTAAACCACTTTTATATATTGCTGTACTGCCACGGGGTTATGAAATTTAACGCTCTGTTGAGTGATATGTCAGCTGATTGTCTCGGTCTGTGTGTTTCTGTGTGTGTGTCATTCGGCGCCAAAGTGCCAGCTTGCAGATATAGATTCGAAGAAAGTCCATGCTGCGGTTAATTAAGGGGGAGAATGATGTTAAACGCGATGGTTTTATTAGCCTGACTTCTCTGTCAGAGACGAGGGGAGAAGGTTCTTGGCCACCATTATGCTCACAAATCATGTGATTTGTAGATGTCCTTTAGCAACTGAAAATGATGCAGATGACGGATATTACAGTGAACGATCCGATAAGATTGTAAATGGAGGGCTTAGTGCGCCGCTCCATTGGCACAAACACTTCTGAATCACAACTCACATCTTGTGTCTGAATTTTTGAGAGATCTTTTGCAGATGAGTAGTGTTTATTTGTTCGGTGGCTGTTGTCATGGCAGCGCTGAATACATGAGGCATTCTTAAAATAGTTAGTGCATGTGTGTGCCTACAGGTGGGGTCATGCTTAGTTATAATAACATCATCCACAGTAGTAATAATATTAAGGAGGAGCAACTTAAAAAAATGTGCATGAGTCAGAATGTTTGCCTTGGTTTATCCTCGATGAGCTCACAGCATGAAATGAGATGCAGGCACACCGAGTTTGTGTCATTGCACAATGAAACATCAGACACATCTAAACATGCTGCTGTGGGAGTGAGTCCAACCAGACACCACCTGTGTGTGTGCGTGTGTGTGCATGTGTGCACTTTGGCACATGTGTTTCACCTGCTGAAGCATGAGCGCCTGCTGTTGCTGCAGCAGGGCCTGGAGCTGAGGGGGCGACAAGATCTGTTGCATCTGCTGCGGAGTGATCATCTGGGGGCTCATCATAGCCATGGATACAGGGACCTACAGGAACATAATAAACACATTCAAAAGTTGATTATTTGAACACAATCAAAGCTATAATTTTATGTGATCCTTAATCATTATTAAATTTTCCTCATGGGATGTCTGTCTTATTAGCTAACGAGCTAATTTGTTAAAATGTACTTAAAGTTTTAAAAAAGGTACTCCAATGTCACCTTTAATGGAAGTGTAATACAAAAAACAGAAATCATTCATTTATGACAACATTTACTAGTAAAACACAATTTAGACTTGTTGCAAGGCAGAGTTCACGGGGCTGAACCGTCACTGCCCCATACGCCAGTAAAAACAAACGCATATGCTAGTCAGCCTAAAAACAGACTATAAAGATCAACACTTAGTATTAAATATAAAATAAATATTCTAAATTGAGACAGGAAGAACAAATACAAAAGGTTAGTTCTAGATCACATAAAGTCTAATAAAGTCATCACTTCACACATATTTTCTTGGCACGTTCCTTCCCTGCGCTGGCGTTGTTGAAAATAATTGAGACAATTTATGGGACAGCAGCAGAAATACATGCTCCGATAGGTAATCTTCATCTCCAAAATAATAAATACATCTTATCTCCCGCCATAAACACATGATTACGGTTGCTTGCAATTTACTTCCCGCATATTCAAGCCTGGCTATGGAAAGACATACAACAACATCTCAGCTGTCACCGTGAGATGTCTATCTCATCAGAGCATGCGGCAGGCAAGCAAAGACACAGCAAGGAGAAAAAAACAGCGTGCAAAAGAGATAGGCAGAGCTGATCTGATTACAACTGGAAAAAAAAAAACTAATCACATAATTCAGTCAGACACGAGGGCTGCGCAGAGATGCTAAATTAATGTGTAAAAAAAACAGCTTTACATATTAAATGAAATGACAGATGATAGCGGAAACAATTAAGGGAAATAAAGACAAATCAGATTTTAGTGACTGCCAAAGTGGATGTCGAGTCTCTCCTAACAGGCTGAGGGATGAATCACGTTTCCTTCGCTGCCTACTCGTCAATAAACTATACTGCTGCCTTAGCAATACAAATAATCCTGCCTGTTAAGCAGTGATGGCACTTTAATAGAGAAATACAAGCATGACTTATCACCTCACAAACTGGCCATTTATCTACATTCACTCCGCCGAGAATTATTTGTCACCATCACAGTCAAACAGCTCATCGGTCACAAGAATGCCAGATCGGTGAAGAGCTGCTTTTGGACTTTTTGGATAGAATCGTAATAGAATCATAACATTATGTGACCCCATAAAGTGTGATGTGCCATTCAAGTTAAGGAAGAGTTTATTTTGCCTTTTTTATCCCTTCCAGTGGTTGACTTCTTTTTACTTTTGCATGACATTACATATTCAGCCTGACATGAAGCACCAGCATTAATAAACCTATCAACCCATTTCTTGGCAGCCTTAACTCACCAGTATGGGCAGTTTTTTGTTTGTTTTTTCTCGTAGGTCACATGCAGAGCTGAACTCAACTTGCATGAATAAGATGCGTTAGGAAATTTGTGATTGAGCTCAGGGGCAGGCGGCATTAATAACGGAGGGCTGGGGTGGTGGCAGTTGGAAAAGTAAAAGGTGCAGGAGGAGAGGCGGGGGAAGCAAGGTGGAAGCCATGTTGGCCGCCACTTGGCATCATGCCAGCACGCCTCCTTCGCCGGGACTTGTCATTGGGGGCTACCAAATGAAAAGCTGTAATTAATTGCTCTTGCGCATCCTTTTCTTTCATGTTGACAACTCCTACATTGTATTTTATGCACACCGCCATTGACTTTTTCATAATAATTATTGCACCTTTTCCCCATGCTGGCTAATGGTGCTGATATACGGAACTCATGTGTGAGGATGTACAGAAGGCTGAATGAGTGTGTGACAACCTGAATGCTGAGTAGTTACGGTTTGATGCCATTAATTGCCCCTATAATCTAATATCACAAAGCGTGGTGATTACGGGGCCACGCGATGCCACCGCCATACGACACCGCCAGGCGGTAAGCGACGACTCAAAACAAAAGCCCTGCCATTAACGATTTGACGGGCCGGGACAAAAGGGCCTCACAATGCAGAATTATATTTTCATTCGGCTTTGTCTCTCCCACTGAATGATTTCTTCCCTTTCATTGGGGCTGTTGAATAGGGGGAGGCTGAAAAGCTGGGCGATTTGAAGTCAGCCGTTTATTAAATGCATTTAATTTTCCCCCCTTCTGCCCACTCCCCCCTTTTTCTTGTTGCATGTTAATTTAAAAGAGGGAGATGTGTGTGTAGATTAGTGCCAGAAAGGTGGGGCTGGGTGGCAGTGGAAGAAAATGAGGGCTGAAAAATGAAGAAATCCCTCATCAAGTAAAACAAAGTGCAGCCAACAGGTACTCAAGGAGGAAAGTGTCATCTCACCTTTTTTTTTAATGTATTTCGTTTTATTATGTTAGAGACAAGCTTTAAATACTAGTCATGTGACTGTGCCAACACTGAGATAAAAACACCGTAGTGAATCGCGCCTTTCATTAACATGCAGGAATCAGTCATCCACGTGCACAGGAGCACACTGCTGAGGGCCGACTGGTGGCTGACAGAGGTCAACCCCTGCCGTAGCGAGCGGGAGCTGAGGGGGGGCAGCGAGGGAGGGATGGAGACGAGATGCAAGAGACAGCCCTGTCGTTTACAGAGAGTGGAGGAGTAATTAGAGGGGTTGTTTGAAGAGGGAGTTTAACTGATTAACAAAGGAAGAGAGGGAGCGTCTGAAAGATGGGAAACAGAAAGGAGGAGAAAGGCAGGGAGTCCCCAGAGGAGAGAGGAGAAAAGGGGGGATGTTGCTTGCATTTCAATGAGGGATCCATCCTTCTCTCCTCTTCTCCCTTGATGACTTCCCATTCAAACAAGAATGAGGGAAAGCCCCACTTTACATCTCGGATGAAACCTCGGAAGATGGCGAGGACGACCGTCTGATATTAAAAAGCAGGCTGCATGTTTATATACAGACAGGCTGCAATATCTCCTAGGAAGGGCTGAACTTTGGATATCGTCTTCACCTTTCATCTGATTGGGGGTTTCTTGAATGTATTAACAAACACCCAAAAGCTCAACTCTGCCAAATGGGTCCACTGAGCCTATCCTTGCACTCTGGACTTGTTGCCAGTCAGTCAGGGCACAAACTTGTGGTCATTCATGTGAACTGAACCTTCTGCTGCTTGCACCAAAAGTGAAGCAAATGTAAGACAAGTTATTTATTCAATTAGACGTTTGTCTCCATCGCAGCTATTGAATGCAAAAAGAAATAATAATAAGAGGGAAATCTGAGTCAAGCAGAGGTGCCATAATCACCATCCAAACAGGCGCTCACTCTAAATGATGTGCACCTTGCCTCTGGGTCTACAGGGGCACATAGGAGAGAGGGATAATTGAAAAAATGACAAGGGGGGGAGGAAGAAAGAGGCTGACACACACCTCCTCCTTCCCCTCTTGCTCCCCTGCTAGGAGCCCCCCCCTCCCCACCCTGCCCCCCAGCAATGCTGTTTATCCCTGTCACCGAGCATTACCACCTCTCCCCTCTCTGTTACTCTCGCTGTCACACACAAACCTTGATGTCCCTGAAAGCCTGACTTGTGCATACAACATGGAATCTTGTGTTGTTTGCATGCATGCATGACCCTCCTCTGTCACAGAGGGGATACTCGCAAGGGAAGGGGGGGGGTCTGCCTCCGTTCCAAATCAAGTCTCCACACAAAGCTGGTTGTGTGCTGAAGCTCCATGTTTCTTCTTGAACTTGGACTTGTTTCTACAAAAGCTATCCTTCCCCAGGTAAACAACCTGTCTCCCCCCCCCCTCGCTAAGTTATAAGAGGAGGGTGTGGAGGGGTGACAGGCTTTTTGAAAGCAAAAAGGACTCGACAAGAGCGGACTGAAGTAGAAAGGCGATGAGGGGGGAAAAGAAGTAACTGAAGGAGTCCCTACTGTGTAAAGAGTGTTTGGAGCTCAGGGTCAGACCGCTGCTGGAATTAAAAGGCCTTCCATTGTGTGCGGTGAGTACCCCTACACACTAATCCACAGTGGGGCCAGGGGCCACATTAGTCTGGGGAGGGGGAGACTGATGAGCAAAGTTAAGGTGAGCAGAGACAGGCATGTTCTGATCATCCCGCCTCGTCGGATCTCGAAATTTTATTTCCCTCAGGAGGACACAAACAACTCATACTGGCGGGAAGCCAAATAAGTATCCCTAAGGAGGATACTGTTTAATTAGCATCAGTAATAATGATAGTTCAAAGTGCATAAAATTGTGTACATTATGTTGGGGGGGTTGAAGAAATGTCCCGAGAAACTTTTCATGTTGGCGATAGTTCTCTTGAATTGGCGTATTGCTCATAGGTGGCAGGTATGTGTCATCCGATGTCATGTGAGTTATTATTTAGCTTTCACATAGTCCTAATAAAATATGCCGCATCTGTCACTAATAAAACACACACGCGTGTGAAAGACTCTCTATAGGAAGACCACTGAGAGCAACAAAGAACTTGAAGATGGTGGATGAGTGGATCAAATGGATGAACAGATAGGGGAGGGGTGCGAGGAGCTCCAGTCGGGGCTCCGGCGGACTATTAACGAGCTGGGAGGTGAACGCTACGCTCTGGTCGTACACATGTAGACACACACTCGTGCCAAATAGTCTCCTTGACACGGCACGGGCAAAATGAAAATCAAAGAAACTTCAGAGGATAGTGACAGAGCATCAAGTTCAAGTGGAAAATTGAGCCACTCCCCCCCTCCCCTCCCCTACCGTCCATCTAACGCCCCAGTGCCTCAGAATAAAAATGACAACACAGTTCCAGAAACACACACAGGCAAACACACACTCGGGCCGCTTGGTTGGGAAGTGTGAGGAGTGGCTGTTATTGACCATATTTCATTATTGATTTCACTCATGTTTCAAATCACAAAATAAGAGTTTCACACTCCAGCGCTCACAAGCAGACCCTTCAACTCCATCCCGGCCAGAGCCGAGTCCGATCCCAACCTCTTCCCACAAACTGTCAGGACCCCGCCCACCCCCAGCTTTGTTCTGTCCCCGCCTGTCTGACGCAGACGCACACACATCCGCACCCTTGCAATTCCCCCCGAACATCAAATGAGAGAAACTGTCGACTAAACACTTTCAGTGAGTGGACAAAAGGAGTGCTTTGGGGAAAACACTTTAAAAGGAAATAATGGGAAAGAAGGGAAAGAAGGGCTGCTTGAGTCCCACTCTGAGAGGAAAAGCACTCATCTTTTCACATACTTTTGTTGGTTACTATAAAGACTATCCGACAATGTGTGCTTGAGTTTCTCACACATGTGCATTGGTGCAAAGCGGGAGCAACCCAGATGATCAGAAAAAAGTTCAATCTTAGCTTTGGACAAACATGACTCACTTCCTCGCAACCTGCTGCGCTGCTTCCAGGCCTCTTCAGAGCGCCACTCATTAACATTCCTCTAATGAGTGTTTTCATATTTTCTCCTAATTAAACACGCTCCTCAATAATACATGAAAACAGGACACCTCGCTATTCAATTACACACGTATGGGCCTCCGCCAAACACGCTCGCTAATCTGTATGTGTGCATGCCAAGTGGCAGCGTGTTAAGTGTGCCCCGGCGAGCCATGCCAAGTGGGTATATGTGCACCCGCCATATGAGCGAGCGCCAAGTATCATGCCGCCAGTCGCTACTGTGTCAGCCAATTGGGCTCCCGCCCACTCGTGCCACCGGCAATTACGATAACGGCGACACTCAAGTCCAACAGCAACGGCGTGATCTGTTTTTAAGCTGTGTCAGCATTTCAAACTTGTCATTTATTAACACAATGATGTGACTAAAAGTGTCTTAAATTATGACTAATAGAGCAAAGTCTGCATCCAAACTGGCAGCACAATGCACTGATTGTATTATTAATTTAATTTCATCCTCTTCAAACCTGAAATCACACTATTGTACTTGGACCGCACTGCCGTCGGACACCATCAATTGTTCTCGCAATTGCCTGTCGAGAGACGTAAGCTATTGTCAAGTTCCTCGTGGCTGCGACACAAGACAGTGACACGCGCGCGCGCGCACGCACGCACGCGCCGAGTGGATTGATAATATCTCACACAAGCAGTCAAACACAAAGACCATCTCAGAACAACCAATCATAGAGCAGATAGGATCTTTGTGAGTTTCTTTCGCTCGCAGTCCAGGTCCTCCCTTCCATTACAAATGAAGAAAAAGAGGAGAAATGTGATTGAGAATGGGTGGGGGCCACATCTAAGGGGTGGAGGGGGGGCTTATATTAGAGTTGTTGTCAGCATAAACCATGACTTCAGAGAAGTCAAGACACAAGAAGAAGTCTTCCCCCCTTTCTCTGTCCCTCTGAGAGAAGGGGGGGAATCTAATTATCAGGCTCCTAAAGATCTAATTATTGTCTGACACTCATTTGCATGTGAGAGAGCACCCCAGGAACAACGTGAGGGCGGCCATTTTGTGCCTGGCCACCCTGATACAATTTAATTTACAGGCATTTGACGCAAGTGTGGAACTGCAATTGTTTGACTGGTAAATACGTTCGAACGTACCGGATGGCTGAATGTTAAAAAAATCGTTTTCCCAGGGTTTGTCTGTTTACAAAAACCACGCCTGAAACAAATTACAACCTTGGAAGTCCAGTTTGCTGTGGTGCCTAGTAAATAGCGCCATTTTTTTTTTTTTTTTTTTATGTACCTTGTTTTTGCTCACTAAGGATACACACATACACACACATACCCTGCCAACACACATCCTAGAGTGCATTGGCAGGATGTGTGTGACCATTTGAGCTGACAGCTGAGACAACAGAGATGTAGCTCGGGTGCCCTGGATAGTGCAGGGAGGCTAACAGGCCAGGCACCAACAAACAAGACAAACAAGACAGAGATGGAGAGAGGGGAGGAGGAGCTTTTAGTGTGTGTGTGTGTGTGTGCGTGCATGCGTGTGCATGTGTGTTTGTTAGGAGAAAAAGCGAGGGAAGGAAGTGGAAGGTAACACCCCACATCAGAATGTGCACATGAGGCAGGTCAAGTCAACGTGTGTTCCATCCATGTTTTTCATCCAAAAGTGTCATTTCAGGTTATTGACATCACTTTTGTGTCTGAACGACAGAAAGTAATACATTTGGAATAACATTGTTTCAATCATGATGATTATTGGCTCTGTGTATTTTATTGTATTTATTCTTTTACCTGACGAGGATTTCATTTAATATCATCATGTGGATTAATTTGTAAAAAAAACAATGACAAACATTTACTATAAGAAATTCAAATGCATTCAAGTTTGATGACAATGTTCAATTATTATATATTTTTTTTAAATGACATTTTCCTAGTTTGAACTGCTTTCTCTTCACTTAACAGTCTGGAAACCCTAACGTGAATGACGGCTACAAATCAAACTGCCCCAATGTGACAAAGGTGATAAAAAGGAGGAAGCCGGAGCAATAAGGAAGGAAAGATATGCGCCTATATCACACTATGTAGTTGACATGGACACAGACCTCTGCACATCTGTGTGCTAGTGAGTGTGTCCAAGTATGTTCTGACCTGCACGGGGCTCTGTTTGACCTCGTTGCTGCCCGGGGAGTTGAGTCCAGAGGCCTGCTGGAGGAGGAACTGTCTGGCTGCCTGAAGAGCCTGCAAGAAGGAGAGCAGACATGATGGCAACATGTACACATGGGGATAAATGTTGGAGCATAAAGGTTGAATGTTTTAAGGGCATACCATTTGGCTTTTGTAATTCATTCGCACATGATGTTGTGATCTATTTCTTAAAGCGTGTCCACGTATACAAACCAAAACTTCTGACATAAGAAAATGCAGTCTAATACCGGCGGCTCCTTTCTACGACGTACTCGACTGTCTCTTGAAGTGACTTATCTCCTCCAAACTCATTACAAATGTCCTATTTCCAATATTTGGGCCTGTCTCACTCTCTTGCACCCCCCCCCCCCCCCCCCTTCTGGTGTCTCGCTGTTCCAATTGGGTTGTCCACATCCTCTGAGGCAGAAGTGTGTCAGGATATGGTCATGTGTGTCACTTGCACGGTGTTTATATGTCAGAGTGATGTAAGGCGACCCTGATGCACATTGAAGAGCCATGCGACTCGCCACGATTCCTCCTCTTCCACTTCCCTGCCCTGCAGTGATGTCCAGTCAAACCTCCAAACTTCCTTTCCTCAACCTATTTGTCCACATGCAAATATTCACATTATTATAAATGTGGTCGTTTGTAGTGTTAAAATCTCCCTATAACGTGCTATTGTCAAGACAAATCTGTTCCAGAGGCAAAGGTCTTTTTGCAGGAATGTCTGAACCGTGCAGAAAACAAAATAAGAAAACACCCATTTCAAAACACGAGAGCTGCGCACACACACTGACACACACAGACACAAACAAACCTCGTGATGGAGGGTTAGCCAGGGGAGACAGCAGGATGCACATTTGCTTCCTCTGACTCAAAGGGGAAAGGTTGCTTAGTAAATATTGATTTATGAAAGTCTGCGTGTGCACGCGCCGACGCCGCAAATTAACCGCCGCGATTCGGGATGTTCTTCGGCGTAGGCAAAGCGCCCGTGGCGAAAAAATGAGTTCCAATTTGACAACGAGAGGGAGAAGAATGTTTTGGTGAAAGAGTGCGGCACGGTGTTACTGTATAATGTCACCTATTTAATGAATTGTCAAATTAGACACTCTGGCACATTAAGTAACGTCTAATTGCAAAAACAGAGCGAGAGATTAGAGGCAAGCTGAAAGAGACAGAAATGCTCTATGCAGTCACCATGATGGAAACCATCTGGATGGAGCGCACTTGCGACTTTTGCTGAGACCGCAATTAAAACACACATACACAGATGTGGCCGTGGACGTGCCTGTATACGTACACACACGCATGAATTTTAACACTTGAACCAAAATCTCGGGAACCCCCTCCCATTTACTGGTTTGACCTCAGCATTAAAACAAGCACAGACACACAGACACATATACACACAACCGCCCAGTTTGTTGGCATGTGGTGTGAATTAGGCCTTGAACACCATGTCTGCCCGAAAGCGGCTGTGCGCTTTTTGTCTCTATGTGTGTCTATGCGTGTGTGTGTTGGCAGGAGTTGGGAAGCCATGTCTGGCAACAATAAAGGACAATTCCACCCAAATTACCACCCTGATTACCACTATATTAAAGAAGCATTTATGGCTTTCATAAACGCTCGAACAGAGCAGAGCTGATGCCTGTCTCCTCTTCTACGCCTCTATTCATGGGTGCCTTTCTGGAAAGCATGTGATAATTACAAAAAAAAAAAAAACTCAAACAGCATTAAGGGAGAGTGGATTTATGTAAAGGTTGATGTAAATGCCCCGCAACTTAAATGTAACGCTGCCTTGATTTACAAGTGCCATTTATTCCGTGACTAGGTAATAAAAACATCAAATAAAAATAATATATCAGACAAATTTTTCTTGCAGCTATATCAAATCAATTTACCCTATTGGAATGAAGTGACATGGTATGAATCTGTTTCAGCAGCCCCACAAAATGTCTTAATAATGAAAAAATTAGCATTGTGTTATATAAAAAAAATACTTTTATAGTTTTTGTATGTTGCACCTGAAGGTTTTTTTTTCACCTTACTCGAGCAGTCGCATATCTGAAGCTTATTCACAAGTCAAAGTTTGACAACACAAGACAAAAATGTGAAGTGAGTTAAGTTACTATTTTACCAGCACTGTGGGCATTGAGGTCTTTATAAAATATATTATTATTATTAATATTGTTATTAATACTTTTACATAATTATTTGCCAAATAAAGTATTGCTCGACTCACATTTCGGCACAAAATGGGAAGGAAAGATGAAAAAAAAATGAAGATAGAGTCTGTATTTGCCAAATTCCACAGTTGTGGAGGTGTTAAGAGTAAACACAAGTTGGCTGTAGATCTATAGTGGATATGTCTACACTTTTAGTGTTGGCAAACAGTACAATGACGCACTGCTCGGTGACTTATTAAGAGGCCGTGGATGGGGCTGATTGCATACACACAAATGCAATGTCTTTTTAACCTTTAGGACGTTTTAGACATTTTTTGTTTGTTTTTGTACCCTTAGTGAAACTTATGCTAAAATTTCAAGACCCTACACCACTTGGGATACAGCTACAATTTCCAAGGAAAATACCTTCCTCATTGTTGGGCCTCCTCACTCATTCATCATCTCATCTTCACCCTCTCTTTTTCTCTCTGTGACTTGGGTGAGCTGTAGCATTGTAACGCATACACACACACACAGACACACACAACCAGCTCCTCCTAAACGCCCAACCCCTCACCCCCACCCCCAAACCCAACTCTCTGTTCCCCCTGTGGCATTCCTGGGGGCGCACTGCACCTTTAAAGAAAATATGAGAGAGGCCTAAGAGGGAGGCCCAACAACAGAGTCTTTGTGCTGCCGAGGAGCGCGCACGCACGCACACACACACACACACACACAAAAACACACACACACACTCACACACACATCAATGGTGTCAGACAGGTTTTATGAGAGTGAGAGAGGTAGGAGGAGGAGGAGGAGGAGGAAGGGGAAGGAGGGGTGACGAGGTCAGCGCTCAGCTTGGAGGCCTGAGAGCACACAGCCCGAGTGTGTGTGTGTGCGCGTGCGTGTGTTCTTCTGACTTGTCATCGCTCCCTTCTGTAAATCATCGCCTCTGACACAGCCTTTAATAACAGTGCATTTTTTTAATTTAGCAGGGTCACCCACATACACATACACATGGCGAGGAACAGTCTCACCTTGCAACAAGGTTTCGGGAAAAACAGCTGACAACTAAGTTTGTTCTTAACGAGGGCGTGAAAGAGAGTCTGTAAAGAAGATCCATTTTGAGAAAAGGAGACGTTTCATTTAGCAGTGCACGTGTGTGCGTGTCAAGTCTATGATGATCTTTCAATGGGTGACTGCTGGAGTTTGGGATTTTTAATCAGTTTTCATTTTGTTTTGACTTTTTTTTTTAAATTCAGTTAGTTTTAAATTGTTTTTAAAGCAAGTTTTTTTCTTTTTATCAATGCTTTAGTATTTTAGCAATAGTAACAAAACTGTTATTTCAAATTTTACTGTTAGTTATTTTGTTACCTTTTGTGAACTATAACAACCTGTGCGGCCAAGAATTTGACATTGTTCCTTTATAGCTTTTATGTGAATATTTTAGCCATCACGCACGAGAAAAATCCTCGGTTGATCTCTTTTTCACTCCATTAGACTGTGTGTGCGTGTGGTGTCCGTGTGCGTCTGGTTCAGGTTGCTAAAGCAAACAGGTCTGGGTGTGCACGTGCGTGTGCACATGTGTGTGTGTGATGAATCTGGTCTCTAATCCATCCAGTGTGTTTGGGTGAGACAGGGAGAGAGAAGCAAAGTAATCTAAACAGAGTGAAGTCTAGAATAGGGAGGGAAAAGACAGGTGGGTACCATATGTTGGAGTAATCCATCAGCACTGACTGAGGTCCATTGTTGATGGCCAAAACGAAACAAACGTGCCCCCCCGCCCCCTCAACCATCCACTCTTCACCCCTCCCTCCTTCATCGGTAAACAGTCCCCGGGGCGAGCACGGGGTTGCTGTCCTATGGGGAGAAGGAGGAGGCAGGTGGGATCACATTTCTTCACTTTGACCAAGAGGAATTTGCGGGAAAAACAAGAAGTGAGAGGCCTGTTGTTTCATGACCCAGCTAAAGTGAGAAAGTGCGCAAATCGCACCGCAAGCACAGTAAAGTTGAAGGGAAAAGGGGCTGGAACGTATTTCTATCCATATAGATCTCCTCCTCCTCCTCCTCCCCGAGGGGGGGGGACGCAGGCAAAAGGGGATGGGTACAGCGGGTGAAGATGCAGAGAAAAGCCCGTCACACCCAGCTGCTTCTCTACAGGCCTGCATGCTTTCTGATTTTGGATCGGCAGGAGACACAGCTTCACAGGGGAGGGGCGGGGCTTATTTTCTACACAATCTTTTGCGGGGGGCTGTTATTGAAGCTGAAAGCCAAGCTAAAGCTGGTCAAAGCTGCCCTTCCTCCTGGGTCACCCCCGTGATCCCGGCTATCCCCTGTCCACTAGGCATCATCACTTGTGCGCCTTCAAATCAAATCCATTTTTAGTTTGATCGACAGGCCATGATTATTCAAGTTGAATTTCATATTGTTATTGTTGCTGCAGCGCCTCGGGAAACGGCGAGCGTATCATCGTTTCCTGGAGGTATACATAAGTGGGGTGCAGACGGAGTCAAATCTTGCTAAAGCCTCCCAATTTTACAGCGAGTTACAAACAGGCGATGCCGGGCCAAGTTTTTGCCCCGTTCGTCTGAGTCGTCATCACACAGGGCTTCGCTTTCTCTGGAATTAATCATCTCCCTCACCGGCTTTGCAACCATTTGTTTCCACTCAAAGCGACTTCAAACCGGTTGCCCAAGAGTGGCACCTCAATCTTTTGCTATCTGGGACACCGACATCAACCAAGCACGAGCAACTTTTTTTTTTTTAATGTGATGTTTCCGCAATATAAAGTCTCAGTTAGAGAGCTGAGGTTTTAAAATGGCCGCTCCTTTGGGCCCAGACTGACCATTAAAGAGAGGAAAGACCGTGCTCTAGAGCCAAGGCAATAAAAACTCACAAACTCCAAAAGGAACATCAAAATATGCTGTAATGCTTGCCGATTTGAGATTTCTTTTTTTTTTCCTCATCCTATTTTTCACAAAAGCGACCTGTTTGAAAATCCAGGAAGGACGTTGTTTTCCAGATGGTTCTCTTCAGTGCAAAACCGTGCGGTGGAATGAGAAAACCTCCCCTTCCCGACACTCGTCTAACGTTTCTATTAATTCGCAAGGGTATAGACCGAGTCATAAATGCTCGATGACTGAATACCCAGGACTGCTTTATATCATTACATAATTTAGCATCACAATCACATGTCAAATCGTAAGACGTAGTAACTCCAAATGGTTTCTCAGCATTTACAGACTCCAATGAGGTGAGAAGGGCCAGAAATAGAGAAACTCCCTTCCTGACAATATAAAAGGGGTTTCCACTGTACTCTGAGCCTCATTGCAGTCCAAGCGGCTAATTGAAGGCAAATAGGCCTATACACACACACACACACATACACACACGCGTCCTACATTATATGGACATATGCAGTTTCCCTGTGGTTTCCAAAACAGCTCGTTTGGCAAGACAGGAAGGTCTTACTCCAGACAGACTCAGCCCACAGCGGAACACACACACTCAAACACACACAGCCATACTTTGAGCCTTGTATTAGTTCACCCTCATCGTGTATAAGCTAGGACAGTTTAGTAGCTTGGTCATGCTCCAGGGCCGAAAAGGCCACTTTGCTCTTATTTGGTTGACCTCCAGAGTTGAAAGCGCTCCTCCTCCCCTACAAGAGGCTGTGCGGGCCGAGCCACGATGAGCATACTTCCAGCCTGGCAACCGGGCCGAACATATGGAAGCTGTTTAACTGTTATTATTAATAACCAAAAGGAGAGAGTAAAAAATTAAACTAATAACACATGCAAGAAACTGCCAAGACCTGGCTCAGGAGACAGACTGAAAGCACACTTATACGTAAACAGACACCGTCTGTCATGTGCACATGAACACACGTACACACACACTCACAGGAAGACAAATGTAGACAAAAAGATTCAAGAGAAAAAAAAATCAGTTCTTGTCAGTGGCCTATAAAAGTATTGCCTGCCTTGATAGAAATAAACTTTTTATGTTTTTGGTTCAGAGAGTTTTTACACCTGGCTGTGGCTTGGGGGAAGGACACACCCTCACACCCAGCCCTACACCACAAACACACACGCACACACACGCACACACATATATATATATATATATACATATATATATACGTATATATATAATACACTTGTATGCAAAAAACTTAAAAAAAAAGTCTATCAAACGATTTCTACGTGGGCTGTTGCTTTCCTACGTGAAAACAAAAACAAGTAGCGACTACCTATTACACCTGCTTAACACCACAACAAAATCTGGCTCTGCTCGTTGACCCCTGAAACTGTTACTATGGTGATGTCCTTAGCAGATTAACTGAACAGTCAACATTTTACTCCCCCCTCCAAAAAAAAAAAAGACTTTTCGCTAAGTCTGCCCCAGCTTGTGTGTGTGTGTGTGTGTGTGTGTGTGTGTGTGTGTGTGTGTGTGTGTGTTATTTACCTGGCAGCACAGGCCGGCCCTCTGAGCTTAAGTGCTTCTAAACACTTCCATGGCAACCAAAGCCAACCTCAGCACTCCAGGTGCCTCGGCAAGTGTGTATAACTCAGTCTCCACAACAAAGACGGGGCAGAAACACACACACACACATAGACACACATATCCTTTTTAGCTGGGTTGCTATCTGTCTTTTCTTGTCTCGAAGCCTCTTGGCTGACTGGGTCAACCAAGCGTGACTGTGTCCATGCAAGCTTATCTGGCCTGCTGAACCAATTCTTCAGCGCGTCTACGATTTATCCATGTAGCCTTGTCGCCGGATTGTAGACTCACAACAGACAGCGAGCCACTTCATGTGTATTTGATACACTTTTTGGTCCAGTCGAACGCTCTATGATCAGCTCAGAAATGCATAGAAAATCACCCAAGACGTACGAAGAAGCAAATGAAGGAGCTCAGTCTTCTCGGCTCAATAAACTAACAGTGAAAAAAGGTATTCATATTTTTGAGTCATGTCATATATCTGAATCGTAGCTATATTCGAGTGTCTTTAGGGGAGCAAAAGTCAGAAAACAAAAAAACGTACTGAAGCTTTGGGCACTCTTGGAGGAAGTTGCTGTTCTATAGTCTTCTTTGTACTATGGCCTATCCAGCAGTGGGTGTTCTGTGATGCTTGGCAACCCAGCCTGGCCTCTGGTGACCTTTGACCTCTATTGACCTCAATCATAAAGAGGACAGCCTGGCTGAGACCAATGCAACGCTTTTAGGAGATGACAGCACTGAGAGAGAGAGAGAGAGAGAGAGGCCCACCACTGATTTAGTGGCCTGCGCATGAGAGTGGGAAACAAGCGTGCACATTCTGCCGCAGATACACACACACACACACACACACACACACACACACACACACACACACACACGCGCTTAGTGAGGGAAGTGCAAGAGGACTGCACTCCTAATGCAGATGCACAAGCATAATGTGATTAAATGAAATCCCACTGCACTAAGAAATCAGAAGGTGTTGTCAGGAAATGTCTCTTGCTTTCTTTTTGAGCGGTCACCTCCATCTCCTGCGCACCCCTGACCTGAAAGTGAACTGTAGAGGAGAGCTGGAGGTCACATGGGACATAAGTGTCCCAGTGACCAGCATTCACCTCCCATTACTTTGCAAGTCTTCTCCGCTTCCACCCATAAGCAGCCAATCATAATCATTCAGCGTCCGTTTATGAATGTGAGGAACATAGGAGGTGGTCCTCGGACTGATCTGCAGTCCTCTCACACACGTGCCTGCAACACTTATCATATTATCAGTGTTTGTGTATATGTGAGATCTGTATCAGGACCCCCCAATCTCCATCCATCACTGTGGCTACTTAATTACACCCTTCATTAACTCACATCATCCATGTGCACGAGTGAGGGTGTACATGTATGTATAATGTAAACTTGTCCAGCTTGCTTCATGAGGACCAATTTTAGTTTGACAGTTTCATAGGGATGAATGAGGATTCAAATATGGTTTTACAGGTAAGGGGAGATAATAAAAATGTGCACAATGTGCTAAAAACATCCAATATGATTTTTATCAATTTAGGTGTATAAAACTTTTACTGGCCCAATCAGGCCGACGTCAGTGAGCTTCTTGTGGCCCCAGGGTCATCGGGCCACTGTTAATGTGGGTTCAACCTCAGGTAAGGGTTGGATGAAGACCCTTCACAAAGATGGTTAAGGACTATTGAACGTATTATGGCATTACAAAGACGTTAGATGTGAGTGTACATGTCGAGAGCTACAACAAGGATGGAAAAAAATAGAACATGACAAATGGTCTGGTCCAATTTGTAAAACTGCTTTTTTTTCCCCCCGCCAATATGCCTTTGATAGCCTTGGGGAAGGCTGAGCATGACTACTATGCACCTCTCACTTTCTATTTGCCTGCTGGAGTAACTTAAGGCCAAGGCAGAGAGAGAGTGAGAAAGGGGGGAAAATCCCAAACTGATGAGTGGCACTCCTAAAAGGAAACGGCACCTTTTTGTCGCCATTTCGCTCTCCTTCCTCTCCCCTCTCTTTTTGCTGTCATCGCCAGCTGCTACTACTACTGTGGCGGCTGGAACACAAGAAGCCATTAATTGATGGCGAGGGGAAAAAAAAGAGACAGCAATGTAGTAGTTTACTGCAAAAATGGAGGGAATGGGGGGGTGAGAGATGTAAGGAAAAGGAAAGCAGTGAAGACACCTGGTTCTCGTCAGAACGCACATACCGTTTGGAGGTATGCGAGGATTTATCCTGCTTACATTTCTGCTCGGCTATGCATCATCGCATGTCTACACCCGTGCACCTCAACAAAGTGCAACACACTCTCACTTTTCCACCTCTCCTTAGCCTGGCCCTGTGACACCCGCCGCTCTTTGTTCTCGTTGCTTCCCTCCTCCTTCTCCCCGACATGATGGGGCAGAACTGCTTTTTGCCCCCCCCCCTCTTCCCTTTCTCTCCACCGCTCTGTTCTTTCTGGGGAGGCAGACAGGCCGCATTCCACAGGGGGGCCCAGGCGCCCTTTTTCTGACACGTCTCAGCGCTACACTCCTCCCTCGTCCCTCGATTCCTTCGCTTCGGCCCCACCAGTGACCAGCGCCTTCCCTTCTTTCCCTTTTGCCCCTCCTGGTACCTTCAAAGCATGCGGCTGTTTCGGCAATCTCTTCGACCTCTGCTTGTGCCACCTTCAACATAGATTTAGGTACACCTGCACAATCCAATGAGATGTCAAAATGAACTTTGACTCTTATCTCAAAACAACTTTTGACAGGTCTTCTTGGATCTCATTATATTGGGTGTGAGCAGTATCCTTATGTTATGGCCAACTAAAATTGACAAAAAATGTTAACAAGTAAAATAAAAACAAAAATTATTCAAAATAAAAAAATAACTGATTAAAGTTTATACAAATAACTGCAAGTAATTATAGTAAAATTTTCCTTTGTTTTTGTCTTTGTCAATTAATATCATATATAGTAGCTGTAAGGGTTCATTTGAATGCTAATAATAAAATCTAAATAATTTACAGGTGACTCATTATGCAATTTTGTTACTAAACAGCAGAGTGGTTAATGATCAAATTTCCCATTACTTTTATAGGCCAATCAAAAGCAAGATCACTTCTAATTTTCAGTCAGAGTATGCTGACTCTAATTAGTACTTTGTTTAATGTAACAAATTAAGGTAACCCAATTACCATTATGTAGCAGCCATACTATTTCGGTGGGGTCAAAAACTGGAGGAAAGGTTGTGCTTGTCTTTCACAGTCTACTGTGGACTGAAGCAAAAAAAAAAGGTTCAGTGAGTGAGAGGAAGAGAAAAAGATGGAAAGAGAGAAGGAGGCATGTTTGTGGTTGGTAACTCACTCAAGAGAGGAAATACCAGCATACACACACACACAGGTGCAAAAACATTGCGAGAAGAAAGACTCGCTTTGTGTGTGCGCTACAGGTTGGCTGTTTATGTATGTGCATTCGGGCTTAACTGCATGTGTGTCCTTGGTTGAAGGTTGCTGAGGAAGCAGAGTGAGGGTGCAGTCTGGGGACGAGTTGGGCAGGGGGGGGGCGAAACGGGAAGCGAAGGGCCTCGGGTGAGGCGAAATCATAATTATTAGGCAGATTATTTTAGTGGGCCTCATCGGGAATATAAGCAGATGTCATGGCGGAGCCTAAACCAAACGCGCACTTCCTCTTCGTGTGTGTGTGTGTGTGAGGGGGGGGGGTGTATACAATATGGGGCTTCTGGGGGGGGATGAGTTGCATCTGACGCACAAGAGACAAAACAAACAACCTAACTGGAGAAGTTTCGTGTGGATGTGTCATACACACAAACACTGACAAACACTTTATGCACGAGGGACAAAATAAAACAAATGAACACAGAACCTCGACACACGACTATTGTGCACACGATTGTGTTGCACTGAGGTTCTCAACTCTGGAAAAAATGTCTCAGAATGTCTTCACTATTTGCATAATGAGGAATGAACAGTATGAGCTGATGAAAGGGCTGTCACAAGTTGCCCCGTGTGTGCATTATGTAACAACTACGCGTGTACATGCTGTTCATACTGTACATATGTTGCAAAGCGCAGTCTTTTAACTTGACGATCACGATTAGATAGACGCGTAGGGGAATGCACGCACACACCTGTTGCTGTTGCAGGTGCAGTAGATCGACCGGGCTGATTTCTCCATTTGCGTCCCCGTTAGACCCGCCCTCTCTCCCTCCTCCGCCGTCTGATTGGCTGCTGAGGCTGCTGACTCCGTTCTGGCCGGACGGTGTCGTTCGAATGGTCTCAGAGGCTGATTCCACCATCATCACTGGCACCTGGTGGTGGACAAACAGGACAGGATGGGATGGGGGGGGGACAATATGGATTAAACAAACGCAACCTGGACAGTTTTCCACAGAAATCACACTCCTATCTGAGAGTGTAAACAAGTCTGGATGCTAAAGCAAACACACGGCGAGATAGACAAGTGAATTGTGTGTGCGCTCATGTGGGTGCGTGTGCATTTTGTGCAAAAGGGCTTTTTGGTCATGAACCACCCACGCACAAGTGGCCACAAAGCGACACCTGAAGCAAGACTTTTTGTCTGCATGTAGATGTGTGCGTCTGGGAGCGTACGCGCGGATTAGGATCAGACAGGCAGCAAATCTAAACTGACAAGGCTGCTAATACCCTGCGATATAGTTAAATAAAACACGCATTTCTCCAATAATCAGAGGTGGCATGTGTGCGCCGTGTGTGAGCCATGAGCAGGTTGCTCTTTGACAAGGCTTGTTTGAAGCACCTTCATAGGGCCTCTCTAATTAGAGCGCCCTCCTTCTACAAAACTAGACAAAACGTGCCGTTCCTGGATGTGTTGTTGTTTTTGAGAAACAACGCCTTGCAAACACACAGGCATATTTGCCATCGTTAGGGAGTGCGAGCGTGGGAGTGCCGAGACGCACGCTCGCACACTCACGCACGCACGAGCGCGCCGGTATAGCTCACACAACGCGGCTAATACAAAACAAAACAAAGCTTCATGCAAGCACGCGAGCTGCAAACTCCTAATGACAAGCTCAATCTCGCCTTTCTACTTTCTGCAGTTTTTAGAAATTAACACACGGCAGACGAGCGTTAGATGGAAACTTCAGATGCGCTCGTTTTGTGGGTACACAAAATGCCACGGAGACTTTCTATCCAACCAGCTCTGTGGGATTGTGTGTTTGTGCGCTGGCTTTTAGAACAGCAGAACTTGTGCCTTCTGTGGAAATAATAAAAGACATTTCATCAGAGATTCCAACTTTCTTTGCCTCTGAGGCAATGGGCGTGTGTGTTGTGTGTGTGCGCACATTTTCATTGTGAAAGTGTGACAGCAGGTGAGGTTAAGATAACACACGAGCAGCCCCCATTAAGGGGATAATGCCAGTTGCTTGCTGGGGGACCGAGGCCTAAATGTGTTATTGTGCAGGTGGCAATGATGCAAGTTGAAAGGGTCAACGTTTTCAGTTTTTTCCCATCTTGTGGCAGAACCACATATTATCCAAACACTGGATTTTACTTGTGCCGTGTCACACTTGCTGATCAACAGCAGCTCTGGGATGTCATTATATCAAAGAAGACACCAACTCCAGAATAAATGACAACTGTGGGTTTTTGACAAATAGTCAAAACTGATTTTTGACCATGGAAACAGATCGGGAGAGTTTTGTGGTGACGATAATGCTGCTTAACAACTACAACATCTGTTGAGGAAAAAATTAAAGGCTCAATTACAGACAGATTGTGTAACCACAAGATGAAGTCACCAGTCACGCTTTTAATGAAAGTTGATCAATGCCAACTACATGTGTGAACTGATACTGCAATTTGGAATTGTTGTCACCATTCCAGCTGTCCATGCATTCTCTTGCTACCGCGATGGCTAACTTGCTTTACAGACCTTTTACATAAAATTGCAAAATATCTGCTCATCTAATCCAACCAATTAGATCTCTAAAAAATCGAGTTTCTTTCCATATCAGACAAATGCATGGTTGGTTCAGGTTTTTGAGATACATTTATTTGCAAATTATTGATTTTAATTTAATTGAATTCTACCTGCATCTGAAAGTATCCCTTAATTATTAAACATGACTAAAAAGCATAAAATTATCTGTTAAAATATTATTATGAATTACCTGATGTGTTAAATAATTCATCAACTAAACTTCCCAAAAACTGTATCTTGAATTGTAGTGGTCTATTAAAACAATTGAAAATGTTAATGAAATAAAATTGTTTAGAAATGTGCTCTCGTAATGTCGCGGTTGAGAAGAACAAGGTGCTAACAGTCTGGTCAAGAATTCCTCTTTAATAAGCAGTCACTTGAAAAGCATAAATCAAGACTGCGGCACTTCCTAACCCTCCCCTCCAGCTGCTGACACCCATCCGCCCGGGAGGTTAAAATTAAGATGTCGAACGTTATTGTGACATTTAAAACTAGTCACTTAATCTCCAAACTCAAGCATCTCTACCGCCTCTACGCGGACCACTACTCGGCCAAACTCCTCCCCGAGGTAATACAAAGCATAGTGACGAGCGATCACCACTGACTTTGTAGTGCGCGACAAAACTCTTGGCGTCATCCCGCGTCTCACTGAGCATGAATCACCCGGGCCGCCTGTCGGGCCCACATGGCGCCGTAATGTACTGCACGCCCATCTGCTGCTAACGCTTCCTCATTGACCTCATTAGCAATATGCTGCGGAGATAGAACTCGCAGGTGGACAGGGACCTAATGGGGAAGTGAGCACATAACCTGTCTTTCACACACACACGTACAGTCAATGTGCTCTGGCGCTCCAAAGGGTGTGTACTCTGTCATATCCTGTTAATGGGTGTATATAAGCTGGTGTAATGGAGGTCGGGGAAAAGGCAGGGGCATAAATCTAGCCTGAAGTCTTTGATTAGGTCTATGATGCACACACACACACACACACGCACGCAGACATGCACATAACTGGAGGTTCAAGTGCTTCTGGCAGCAACTAGGAGCGGCTCGTGAAAAAGGCCTGCCCGGACGTGCCGAGCGCACTCTGTCTGTGCGTCGTCGTCTTCTTCACCGCGCTATAAGATCCCACCCCCCTCGAGCTTGAACCTCTGACCTGAGAGTGTGTGCGGAAGAGACATTCCCACCGTAGCCTGAGGGGACGCAGTGAGAGGGATGGAAAGATGAGGCAAGGCTGATCAGAGAGATAGAGAAAAGGGGCGGGGGGGGGAACTGTCTAATTGGGATTGAGAAAATAAGAGTCAACATGTTCCTGATGACACCTAGCTTTTGTACTGTAATAGATTAGCTCACAGCCGGGTTGCATATGTGTATACGGATGTGACTGCAGTGATTGATGAACACAGACCGGTCCTGTTTTGACACGTTGCCTATTCAGATGTTCCCGAAAAGATTGCCCTCATAATCAGCCAAACTCTTGACTGATCCTTCCCACTGCTGCCGGGGGGAGTGGTGGTGTGGGGGAGTGTTGGGTGGGTGGGTGGGTGGGTGGGGTTCAAACAACTTCAATGCCCAGCGAGCGGCTACACTCTGTGGCTTTGTTAGCGGGATTGGCTCTGTCAGATTCCTCCTGGTCAGCGCTCATCACTACTCCTAAAGCAAGTTCACTCCGAGTTTGTTGTCAGAGCAAAGGCGCAACTGAGAGAGTTGTGTACAGTGTGTATTTATGCGCGCATCTGTGTTTACAGCAGCTTAGTGAGATAATAAGTCTTTATCATGTTATGCCTCATGTGGGAATATTTCCAACGGTCCCAGAACGCCTGTTCTGTTTCCTTCGCCTTGCATCAGCTCACAGGAACGCTGCTTATTAGGCAAAGAAGTGAGGGAATAAGTGTGGGAGGGAGGGAGAGCGGAGGAGGTAAAGGGGGAGGGAAAATGTCTGTACCAGTATGTGCACTCCATCCAATCTACTTTCATCCTACTCTTGAATCATTTGTCTTTCCCTGCCTGCGGTTGCGCCCGGTAACTAGTGGCAGGTTCAACCCTGGAAAACATTAAAGTTCTCCCCCTGAAATAGAATCCATATAGGTTACGTGTATAATCTTTCATTGCTCAATCTGTTTTTCTGAGCAAGTAAGACAAGAAATGTGCAAAATTGAAGGAGTCTGTGTTGACGTTGAATGTACGGCATACATATTTTCCCATTCCGTTAAGCTGACAGGTGTTTCTTTATTGCATCCTGCTTGCTGTCAGCGTCTACTAATGTCTTTCCGTGAAAAAAGACACATGCAGAATTTCTGGAAATCCCAACTCAGTTTTCCTGTAACTCATCATTTAGAGATATTTTACACACCCATAGTCTCAACTTAATAAACCGCGGACGACACCTGCCATCGCCCCCTCCCTCGGGGATTCTGTTCTTGCCCCAATCGCTAGAAACAAACCCACCAATAAAGTCTGGCTCGTCCAATGATATCAAGTGTGACACACGCAACTTGAAACGTGGAGAGCACACATTGAACTTGTTGACTAAAAAGATTTTTGACTACATTTGCATTTGTGTTAAAGCAGCTATGAATGTTACAAGAACAAAGTAGGCTTGCATAATCCTGGTTTCAGGGCTTGAGACGGACCTCCGGTATTGTGTATTCTGCTACTTAAAGATATTTGACTATTTCAATAATGACTGAAAAAATACAGATTCGTTTCTTACATGTTTTTAGGGTGTGACCCAAAAAAAATGTAACTATGAAAATACTACAAATTATTCCGTTTCTGTATGCTTCGAGTTCATCCCAATCCACATTAAAGGAACAGTGAGCAATATTTAGCAGCACAAGAGAAACTTTTCCAATGACAATTTAGACCACTAAAGTAAAAAACACATACGATAGCTCAATATTTAAAATGCGGCCTAACACAATACACAAGAAGGAATACAAACTGAAAGCAACCAAGGGTAGAAGGAATATCTGGCCGGCGTTTCCGAGCAGACTATTAGTTTTGATATAAGGAGTGACGAGGTCATGAAGGGCGCAATAACACACTCTTTCAAGCGTGCACACACACATAGCTCCATATCATCAGTTTCTTCCTCAGAATCTGGTCGTGAACACAAATTATG
The DNA here is from genome assembly GCF_059516105.1 of Syngnathus floridae. NCBI lineage: Eukaryota > Metazoa > Chordata > Actinopteri > Syngnathiformes > Syngnathidae > Syngnathus > Syngnathus floridae. The sequence goes on along the minus strand of NC_142423.1, from coordinate 5,769,373 downwards.
CGTGCCCGAGGCAGGTAAACTTCAAACGCACACTAAAGCTAACAGGCTGACGGCAGTGCTCCGGGCCACTCTGGCTGCGTTCCAACAGGTTGGCTAACATCGAACAGCTCAGGCTGGATGTCTGCGGTTGCCCTGGCCTCGCTCCAGTGCTAACAGGTGAGCGCGATTATCACACACGTAGTCCCGTCGTCACATGCGGGCCAATATCTGCGAGCGAGCGACTGGCTGGCTTCACAGTGCGACGTCAGGTACGGGAGAAGCTGGCCTGGACTTTAATCCGAACTAGGGTGCTCAACTAAGACGCAAAAAAAAAAAAGTCAGGAAAATTGAATCAGACTGAAAGCGGCTTTTATCTGTGCATTTGTGTGCATGGTGTATTTTTGTGAAGACAAAGTCCCTGTTTACAGAGCCCATAAAGATTAGCCTCCCTCGGTCAGGTGGGTTCTGGAGCCATAGGTAAACACGCAGAGCATTCCGCACCCATGAGATCGCTCGGCGTGTGTGTGTATGTTTGTGTGACCGGGGCAAACATACACTCTTGGGCCCTTCCTTCATAGAGCAGTAAGTGATTTACCAGCTCGCCACTGTCGGTTTAAAACAGTGAATACAGAAACAAAGGTACACACAAATATTTGTAGAAGGAACGGATTCATGCACACCTCATTTATCTGAGCCCCCCCCATCCCCAAAAAAGAAAATCACGGGTTGTGCATTCCAAAAGAGGTAAAGTTCATGTGTAAAGTGATCATGAGGATGAAAATGGAAAAACAAAAAGAAAGTTCCCCTTCATCTTACCAGAGAAGTAAACGGAGGTCAGGTTCATGCTCAGAGTGGTGGAAGAAAGGTGAGGCGGCGGAGGAATGAAGGGCTGAGAAAAAGGCCGTGTGCCTTTATTTGGATGTGAAAGCAGCTGAGCAATTAGCCGCCGTGTCCTGAGAGAGCGCTTTATTAGGATGACCTTCAGCTGTGATGGAAGGGAGGCAAGGAGAGAGAGCGAAGGGAAGGGGGTGATGTTGGCTGAGGAAAAGAAATTCTGATGAAACTCGGCCACTCAGGAATATAGAAGTTGAAATGGTGGAGTGTGGGCTAAAAAAGACATGTTTCAGTCTTTGAACAACAGCACTTGACATGGTCAATATAATTGATGAATTGATCATTAAAAATTCTGTAGATTGTCATTGAATGTTCTGCATAGTATGAAAAAATAAAAATGCAAATATGTGAATCCTCGGGTACTGAATTGTGAATATGTAGGGGTCGACTATAGGTTTTAGTTGTAATACCACCAATTACCACTAGATGACAAATGTCTCAGTTGAACTTATACTGAGAGTCAATCTAAATATTGTTTATACTTAAAAAATATTAAAAAATATAAAAATATTTAAAAAAAATATATATATTTTTTTTAATTACTTCTTGCATGTGACGTTCGTTTCTTGTTCAGCTTTATGCCATCTTTGAATGGTAATTTTGCGCCAATTTATTTATTTAATGGTCATTTCTGCTCCGTACCACAACTGCATGCAAGCAGTAGTTCAAAACATTCTGAAAAAAATGGTAAAATAAATGACTAAAACAAATGCCAATCAAGGAAATTTAGTCAACTGCTCCAAGTTCTGCAGTCCATCATTTATTTTGCAAAACTTTAAACATAAAAATGGATTCCTACCTGAGCTATATGAATCCCACGGAACAAAGGAACACTTAAATTAGATATGAAAATTCATATTTCCTTCCGTGAAAGCATTAAATTGCGGAAGAGATAAAAAGAAGAACTTTATTTGCCAAGGAGCCCCATTCCCTGCCTTTAGGTGACACAATTTATGATCAGAATTTGCATTACAAGGACAATGAGTCGAGTAGATTTAATATCACCTGCGAAGGGGCGACGGCAGTCATAAAGTGTTACAAAGGATTTAAAACAGTGCGTGTATATAAATAAATAAATATCAAAGTGGACATAATATAATATTATACGCGGGGCTTTCAAGTCGGGGCACTTTGCATTTCTGAGTTAATTAATAGATTGGATCAGAGCAAGTTTAATCAAATATAATTGAATAAGAGCACAGTAAAAAAAAAAAAAAAAAAGAAAACAGGCCAGACGTTAAAAGGAGACATGGAGAGGAAATGATAGCATGTCCACTTTTCAAATTAATTGAATTTCACTACTTTTGAACTTGGACCAAGCTGAGGTAATTAATTGACATGCTATCCAAAAGTAGTAAAACAAGATAATATCGCGCACTGTGCACAAATAACAGTCTCAGACAAGCATGGAAAGTAAAAATCAATACCAACTAAAGACGACTCAATATAACTTGTTAGTTTTCTGCTCCTCTAGCTCTTTTCGTCACTTTTTTTTAGTCTCACATTGCACATATTATACTGCATTATATTATAAGATGAATAATTTCGTAGCCGTTTCTCATTGCATTAAAAAAATGACTTCTTTATAATTCATCACAGAATGGGAAGAAAAAAAAATCTTTGTTATATAGTGACAAGCATCCTAATTAAAAAGTAAAAGGAACACTGAGAGTATTCGAACTAATTTGGAACATACTAATATTAATAGAATAATTTATGGCGCAGTATAAATAAATTAATAGAGTAATTCGTTTGAAAAAAGCGATGGTTTCCGTTCAATTTAAGACAAAAAATAAAGTCAGCCTCTCAGACAAGGACATTAATAAGTGCTCTATCACCAGAACAGAAAAGGAAGCGACAAACTAAACACGCACTGCTCACTTTTAAAACACATCAATATTTCAACTCCTTGGTAAAAAATTGATGAGAAACACTTGTACTTCCTGCCTTGTTATTTTCATCTGCTGTTTAAGGACTTTTGATTGGGACGTTTGTGCACAATCTGCAAAATGCATTGCATTTTTTTACTTTTCAACCAGAATGATCTCCTGTATAAAAATAGATGAAGCTGTATAGGAGAATGTAAAAAAAAAAAAAAAAAAAATGCAGCAAAAGAGAGATAGGCAGACGTGGATGGGGTCATTACCATCCTTATTACTCCTCATTAAAATACAACCCTCACAAAGACATTATTCTACGTGCGCGTGTGTGTGTGAGCACAAGTGACCGGGCATGTGCATGCTTTCTGTGTTCCTGATGTGCACATGTGCGTCAATATCCAAAAGTGACAAAAAGGAACAATATAATTGGAGAAATGTACGCAGTAATAATAGGTATTCAGAAAATGATAATTCATATTAAACAGGGGTGCACAAAGTCAGCCTCATTTGCATGTTTTAGATTATATGCATTTCAAAAGTAATTTCCGCGGGGCATATGAATGACATTAATTCCCGGGCGGGTTCTGCTATAGACCTCAAACTATCAAACACTCAAACATTTAACAGATGAGGAAAAAAAAAAAAAAAAAAAAAAGCAGGAGCTTGTGACTGGGCGAGGGGACGTTTCAAGGTTAAAGTGATTTATTTATTTATTTTTCCTCCCTCGAAACTTTATTTAAAGTTGGTCCACGGGTATTTGTTCAGATGTATGACTGTGCTTTCCGGTACCAGTCTGAGAAAGCCACTTCTCTTCCTATTCAGCAACGTTTCCTCAGCAAAGAGTCTGAATAAGTGTGACTCACAGTGAGTCATGTGCCCGCCGTGTCAGCTCCAGAGCCAGACAAGCAAAATCCAGCAAAGACAAGACTCCAGTCGCCCTACCAGAAGTGACCCCAACAGAGCGAGGGGAAAGGAAAAGTGATGAAAAAGGATGTGGTGAGCGAGGGGAGGGGCGGGACTGTGGACGAGCGGGAGACAGAGGGTTCCCTCTCATCGCCTGGCCGGGCTGAGAGGAAGACCCTGGGGCAGGAAACGGGTTGGATGAATGGATGATTCCAGTGGAAAAGTCAGAAATGCCACAGACAGCGCTCTTGTCTTATTAGGGAGTCTGGTTTCAAATGACATTCGAAACACTCGCTGGATATATTTGTCCGTCATATTGATGCGTGATACGCGTCAAGGCTAATGCTAATGTGTGCCTATTGTTTGTGGCTTGGCTTTGTCTGTAAACAGAGCTGCTGCTGCCATTGCGAGTCACTTAGCAGGTTATTATCCCATTAAGAATTGATGCTTTCTGTACAAAGGCATTAAACTGGTTTGTTTGCCAGTGTAATGCTCTACACACAAAACCACAAAGCACACACATGAAAAAAATAAATAAAAACAGAATCCCGAGTGGATTAAGTTAGGCCGGGTCCACTGATTTATGTTATGCCTTATAAGATTATCCCATCTTTTGGTCTGAGGTGTGTTAAGCGTGGATTTGTTCCGATAAGAAAACCAACAATTTTGAATATCAATATTTATAACCAATTCCCATCTGGGGACATCGAACATCTCCTCGAAATATTTGACTGTATTTAATGCTGCCAATTGTGAACGAAAGCAGAATACAGCCAATAAAAGCGCCCTGACTGTCAATTGGTCAAACAGTTCTCTTTGTTCAATTTCAGAAGGTCCAGATATTTTCATAGCTATACGCACGTGCATTTGGCGTAAAAATTGCCACATTGTTTTTTCTCTGGAGGCTAATCTAATTTACCGTGTTTGGGAATCTCGCCCTTCTCGGTGCACCTGACAATCGGGTGACAGAAAGACTTTAGACCAGGTGAAAGCAGGTCTAAGTTGTGGCGCAGTAAAACAATTTGGGTGAATTTGTACTGGGCACAGGAAAACAGATTCTTCACTCTGATATGTTATATCATCGTATTTCTTTCATTAATATAACATCAGTGTTCGCCTGAAACATCGAATGTATCGTTATAACAATTATCGTCATTAATCGACTTTTAAAAAAGTAGGGCTTTGGTAAGGTTCCAAAGCTGTAACGTACAAACCAGCATTATAGTTTTAACGTCCGTCCTATCTCTCATTACCGCCATTCGTGGCAGTCGGTGATTTTATGGAATGTGACTTCAGAGAGTACAAAACGAGAAGGTGGAGGGCAAGAGAACAGATCTCCGGGTCAGTGAAGGAAGGGATAACGTGAGCCTGGGAAACATGTTTGTTTCCTCACTTTTTCTCTTTCATATTGTTCCCAGCCAGTCAAAGCGGATCTGTTCATCCGACACACAAGAGGAGGACGTAAAGAGGATTAGAGTGTGTAAGACACAAATCATTACACACACACAAGTGTGTTCATATACAGCCAAAGCTTCAACGTGCCTTGAGGCAGCCATGTGGCGTACGTATTGAATAAGATGTGTCCGTCTTCACCAAATGACCAAAGAGGTGCACGGCCCGGAAGCGCTCTACTCGACTTTATCGATGACGCCGCCGCTCGGCCTATTCAGCGGCAAAGAGCTTTCCCGCGGCTTCGGCCGGCCACACTCGATCGATGTTATGAGCAATGCGGACAAACTGCTGCTAAACAGACGGCCCTCGCCGCAGAGGCCCGCCACGGCGCTGGCTCCCCCGGGGTTAGATCGTTCCACTAATGGAGGTCTCTGCTGGGGCCCCGATGGCCCCTAACCACCAAACAGGCCCCAAGGACTTGCTTTGCCGTTCTCTTTTCAATCTCTTTCACCGTCATCCCTCCATTGTTTCTACATCTGCACAATTGTATTGACCTCAGCCTCAATGGGCCGTCCATACTTCCTCGTTTGTCAAAAGCACAGAGGGCCCTCGGAACTCGACCGGGTTGACTCTTGAGCAACAAAAAAAAAAAACAGAATAGCGTAATTTTTCATCTCCAAGGTGGCAAACACATTTTTGGAACGATTCAATTTAGCATGTACCACTGTAAAGTCTTAATGACTACAACAACAACAAAAATTCATCTGTACTTTAAAATATTTTAAAATTTCATACCACTTACATTATTGTTTCCATTGTTAATTGGCTCTTATTCCTTTTTTTTTCCAACTTCAGAGGATCCGCATACAGAGCGTGCGTAGTGGCGGAAAATCTGTTTCGGGTATTTGAAGGGGTAAAACTCAAACCGGGCTCCCTTCCCGCAACACTCCTGATTAGTCACTCGCTTCGCCTTTGCATTTGTCTTATTTAATAACCGTGAAAGTAGCGAGAGGAGAAGAAAAGCAAACGCGCAATGGAAAGAACCGTCGCGTTTTGTCATTTGCGATTGTTTACCTTCCCCACTGCAAATTGATTTTTACATCTCCTCTTACTGGAATCTCTCTACACTGGAGCGCCAAAACTGTCTGGCTTTGGACTCGGCTGCCAAGCCCGTCCTCCAGGCTTTATGAGCGAACTCCGGGGAGGACATTTCAGCCTTTCAACTCACAAGTCATTGCAATGATACAATACTGCTTTTGTCCTGACTCCTGACCACCTTTGTTGTTTTCTTTCTCCCTCTTCCAACCACCGCTCGCCTTCCTTTCTTCACGTCTCCTGCTTTTATGTCCTTCCATAAACCGGGCCTACTTGTATGTCTGTAAGCGGACAAGGTGGATTTTACAGATCAGAGGTGCCGTAGGACACACGCATACTGCAAGACAGTGGAGCTTCAAGTACAGGCTAGGGTTACATTGTGGCGGTTGGGCGGTGCGCTGTGGTTCGGTTCTTCCTCGGTTCTGGTAGGACTGAGGTTTGCCTGCAGGGACCTCCAGTGAGTCAGGCAGCAGGCCTGAGCTAAACTAAGGCCAAGGCCGGGAATAGTCGGGCGGCGCTAATGGTGTGTTTGTAAGGGCGAAGCCAAACAAACAAGGTGACGTTTGAATCCAAGGAGAGGACCAGATGTTGCTCACGCACACACGGGACAAAATAAACTTGCGGTGAGGGAAATACACCGTGTATATCTGGTACAGTCGTAGCATCAGCTGCCGCTAACGTGTGTGTGTGGGTGTGTACGTGCTTATGCCAGCTGAAGTTCCACAATTTCTCACCACGTTCACGCTAATGAGAAAAAACGGCCAGAAAACCTCATCGGTAATTATTCCCCCAGGAGCAAGGTTTCGACATGACCATCGTACGTAAACAAATACACCCCCACACACACACACAGTACAAGTGTGTATAGCATCCTGACAGCTGAAAAATCGCAAGGTTGAAATGTGTGCATGTGAGTGAAATGGAGCCTAATTATGGTTAAAATATTATTTTGTGTATGTGTGTGTTTGTGTGTGGACACGTGGTAAACAATCACTTAGAGCATTTTCCCCACAATTACAGCCTTCTCAACCTCGCCTACACAAAGCGCTTGAACTCACTCCAACCTCTTGTAGCGACAAATCCAAATGGAGCTTTGCCACACAAAATGTTTGCCTTGCTGCATTAATGTTTGTGCGCATGTACAGGATATGCCAAAGTGTGTGTGTGTCCGAGACAGATAATTGAGCAGCCATTAGGGTCAATATTTTTGCAAAATTGCTGTCTTTGTCACACATTGACTCTCCTGCACTTAAAAGCGTATTTAATTCAACCAGCCTGCACACAAACTATTTGAAAAGTAAAGATGTGTGGCAAAATCAGGCAATCATTTTGTCGGCATAAAAGTGAATGGCTGGGCAAAGAGGCACATAGACACACACACAAAACACACACACACATATATATATGCTCCCTGCCCAGTGTTTGTGGTGGCGCGGCACATCTGGTAACATCTGGATGTATTTTAGGAGTGTTTACATTTCCAAAAAGCTGAGAAAAAAAGAAAAAGTCAACCAAAAGACAGAACTTAGAAAAATACTGCAGGTACCAGAAGAATATTGAAGAAAGCAACTGGTCCCAGATGGTGATTGTTTCCAACCTACCACAGTAGACGACGTCCACGCAGTGTTGCAACTATTTGTTCGGATCTCAAGCCAACAACAACTCACATTTGTGGTGCACTAATTGGCAAACTACAGCCTCCCATTTTTTGAGGGGGGGACTTTTGTCCCATCAAGCTTTCCTTACCTTAAATATTTCTGGTTGACAACCACTCTTACGCACTCAGCGCTGCACACAACTCAGCCATTCCCGCCAGCACATACACCCATCCGTTCCGACACACACGTACACACACACGAAAACAGCTGCATTTCCATTTTTCTTCCCCTAAATGACGAAAACACAAAAACAGTTGGACTTCATTCAGGCTAATCAAAGTTGACATAGAGTACAGCTCTTTGAGATGATGTCAGCAATGAGGGGAAACACACACACACGCACTTCGTCTATAGGATGTAATTTCAGTGACTGGGTGTAATTTACCAGTGTAAGTTGAAACCAGACAGGAAGACTTGTGCCATTCCGGCAAAGTAGAATATAAAGCATACATACTGAGACGAAGCGTTATTTTTCGGTGGACACACACAGAAAAACAAACAATCAGCCATATAGCCAAAGTATGCTAAAGATTTTATCGTACGTGAGCTGATACAAAACACATCTTAATTCATGCGGATTGACTTTTTGATTGGAGTCCCACACAAAGTGTCTTTGGGATCGTTCTAATCCCCTCAGGTATTCCACTTTCCCATGGCCCACCCTAACCTCTACTCACCCACACTCGCACACACGCACACACTCACCCACACACACAGGGGAGATTATTAAAGCAACCTCGTGGCACATGAAGGTTTCTGATGGATTTAACATCAGGAATGATTGTTAACTTTTAGCACTAAAAAGGCTTGGAGTGACTCCTGAGGAAAAAAAAGAAAAGAAAAAGAGAAGAAAAGGGCGATCCGGCCAGACGCTCGGATCACATGACAACCGGGCCGCAGCTGCAAGGACCCCTGGGAAAACGGCCCATTGCCATCCCTCAGATCACGCCGAGTCGGGAGCCGAGCGGTAATGACGCCATGCGTCTATATCGGGTGTCCGCACCGAGACACCATTTAGCCGCAGAGTGGAATCCGCAGGAAAAAAAAAAAAGGTATCACAGTCGAGTGGTAAAATAAAAATAAAAGTTAATCACCGTGAAATAGATTAAACCTATTAAGAGGAGCGTATGCTCAAGGTGACAGAAGAAATTAATTTGGCTCAACTATTGAGACCCTTACCTCCACCCCGCTATAGGATTTCTACCAAACTAATTATCACGCTCCACTTTCAGAAATAATAAGAAAAGTGCTTAATAGGTCCGGATTTACCCCTGCATTCATATGTCCATTTAACATCCCAGCTTTCATGCCCACACACTTCTGCCTTAATGCAATTTCACATTCATGATTTCAAATAGGCAAAGGACTTATATTTCAAGTGGTGTCAGGATTAGAATATACAAGCGGCAATATTAAAACACTGTTAGGTTCACAGCCAGCACGCCCAGCCTGAGTGGCTGAACGAAGCGAAGGTAAAGATGTTCAATAATGTTTTTGTCACACTTGAGGACAAAGGAAAAAATGACAATGAAAGCGCAGCTATCTGATTAATCTTCCTCGCTGTATATTAATTTTCTCTCCTCGCTGATTTATGCCGGTTGGGATTTTAATTTTTAACCAGAGCACAGATATGAAGAAGATCTACCAAGCCAGCAACTCAAGTCAGTTTATTTAGTCAGCCATTTGCCCCAATTAGAACAACATTCAAATGCAACTATTGTTTCATCTTAAGCATTATTTTACATTTTTATGTTTTCCACTCGCTTACGCACCACTCATTTGCATCGTAGCGCCCCGCGGCCATCAAGCAAATCTAAAGTGAAAAATGCAGGTTAGGCCAGTTTCATTATTAGAGCAATAAAAGTTAAGCACAGAATAAATAAATAAGGAGGCCGAACAAGCCCTTAAGATTGAGTTTATGTTTCATGATGTTTTTCATCACTTATTTATGCAATTCAATTAATCATTTCGCCGAGCTTTCGCTGAACAACACCCTTATGTTTTTCCACACATTTCCTTTAGAAAGCACGATTTGTTGCTCTCTGTTATCATGTGAAATTAATGCGGCGCTCATCTCGATGAATCTCATAAAATTAAACACAATAGCCAAAGGAATAATTAGCATGAAATGCTGAGCTCCTGTCAAAATCAAGTTGGCGTCTTGTTTATACTTTATTTTAGTTAACCCATCTTAAACTTTTTCTTCATTTTGATGCAAAACTAAATATATCTGGGATTAATAAAGTATTCAGAGATGAATGATGTTTTTTTTTCCACTTAACTTTAGTGGAAGAGAAAAAAAGACAATGACTTGCTATTACCTCACACTGTAGAAAAAAAAGTTGTGTGAACTCAAACGTTCAAAGCAACACACTTTGATCAAATTCAAAGTTCTGCTGCCGTGAAAATCAACAATTCAACAAAGAATTTGCAACTTTATGTACCCCAACTTAAAGCTACAAGTAAAAATAACTCACCAAATTGTTATGAGCAAACAACTTTCTTATTTTTGTTGTGCTAACTAACATGGTCACCATAAATGTCAATAATCCATATTTTAAAGTTTTTCCATCTTTAATGACTGTTTCAGCCTCCATAAAATACAACTTGTATTTTTTACAGTGCGGAGAATTTTAATTAATGGACTAATAGCTACTAAAATAGCTTCAAAACTGTGGTACCATTAAAAAAAAAAAAAAAAAAAAAAAACCCAAAAACACACACACACACAACCTCAAACACAAGAATGATCATGTATGAAATAAAATGTGATGACTAAATGAGCACAAGCGCCTCTCCCCTCACTGGTCAGTTGTTCCACTGTTAAACAGATGAGGCATACTTTCACACTTTTTCCAAAACTTTTTAACGGTGGCTTCTTGGCCTCTGCAGTCATGTCAGCATAGCGTCTATTAAAACCGCATGTGGGCCCGGCCCGGCCCGGCTCGCCGACACACACACACACACACACACACACACACACACACACACACACACACACACACACACACACACACACACACACACACACACACACACACACGCACACCCTCTACTTTTCAACACTGAACTTCTAACCTCTTCCTTCGCCGCCACATCTGGGCTTGGGCGGTAAAATGTCCCCTAACGTTCCCGCATAGACGTCGTCTAAGTCTATAAAAATACACACTGAGGTGATCTCGATTCGATTCCCAAATATTGACTGCATGTCAACGTCGTCATAGTGACCAACGCAGAGATAAAAGGTGAGTACCCGAAACCCCTCTGTGATATTTTGCGCTCAATTCACCGACTTTTCAAAATGCACACGTCGGAATGTTTCCATTAAACTACAGCCAGGCTCACACGTAACTCTAGCGGAGGCTTTAAATAAGCCGAGATAGCCATCAGGAAGATCTGATTTTAGCCTGCCACCCGCACAAACACATGTAAAAGAAGACACAGTGGCACATTATTTAAAAAAAGACACCCCTGTCACACGCCGATGCGTATCTGGACAAGTCAGCCCGAGATAAAGTCACTTGACAACTACAGCAATCGATGGAAGTAATTTATTTACCTCGCAGGGCAATATCTGCTCTGTCTTCAGACAGCAGAGAGAAGCGGAAGATTTGGCAAGCGAGTGTGAGTGCTGTGTAAATTAATCTAGCAGCAGCCACATCCACAGCCGCGCATAAGTCCATAAAACAAGCGGAGGTTAAAGCAGCTCACATCATACGCACACGCAGCAGGCAAAGGTCCAACACCAAAACCACTTCTGCTAGAAACACAAGAGACATGAAACGTCATCTCGCTTCCATTACCGCCATCCCTGGATACTACTAAAAAGTGAAAGTTAAGAGTTCTTTATTTCTCTTTCTTTCCATTCAAAAGCAACACGGCCGAGTGAGGCCCGTCCACGGCCCTTAACTTTAACTCAATGAAATAAAAGGCACTTAACTAAGCCTCAATGGTGCGCAACACACACACAGACACGCATACACACACACGCACACACACACTTATCCCCCACCTCCTCAGATGCTCATGAATATGCATTTCCATTGTGATTTATGCATCCCGGCGGGGGTGTGGGCCTATCTGAGCGCAGGGCCAACATACAGGTCAGCTCATTTGTAAATCAGTTGCCTATTTATGGATGTGTTTGGAGTGTTTATATGGAAAGGTAGGTGCACATTTGTGTGGATGTTTGCCGCTATAAATTGCTGCTTATTGGACAAGGTCAGCGTCCTAAAACAGACTCTTAATTAATTACGACTTCATCCTCCATATTTATTGATGTCTTTGGGCTGTGTTGTTTTTGTGTGCTTGTGTTAGTGTGTGTTCTACTTGTGCCAACCGGTGGTCTGACCCAGCACTTTGAAGCAGGAAGTTGCCTCGCTTTCTGACCTCTCTTATTATTCCCAGGGAAAAAAAGAGACACGCCTTTCTGTCAAGAATAGAGCCAATCCTATGCGTTGGATTATGGGGGGGAAAAAGTGTGACCAAAAAGTACACCAAAAGACGCCCAATGCTGTGTGCGTCCTCTTTGTGAACGTTCAGTGCTTGTTGCTCCGCCTCCTCCCACCTCCTCCGAACAACAGATTTTGGGCTAATAGGGCAGCTGCTGGTTACCCTGCCCCCCTTCTCTTAAAACTCTGCTACGCTGCTCCCTTGCAAAAAAAATAAAGCCCAGCAGGACATATGTTGTTTTCAAATTCTTATTGATGCGTCTGTGAATGGAAAAGTTGAAACCGTTGCTGATAGAAAAATGTTTAATGTGTCCAGTGTTTTTCTTGAGCTACCAGATACATTCTCGACTTTGCCAAGATCATCCAAACATTTTGGAAGGTTATACGAGTATGTATTGAATGGACAAACATTTGGTCTTGGGCCACTGTTAGCTTTGAAGATTTAGCAATGCCATAAAACTAAAAGGCCACAAAGGAGAGCAAGCTCTACTAATGTTTAACTATCAAGACAAAAGAAAACAATTCTTCCAGGCTTTGCATTTGGATTGTTTGTTCAACTGTTCGTTAGTTAGGAGTTTAATGGAAGACGAATACCAGTGTGATGCTGTCAGTATAATTCAAGGGTGTGTCCGCTTCCAATGGTCTTACATGGTAAGAAAAAAATAAACCCGTATCCAGGACATGACCAAAATGGATATCAACAGGTTGAAATGTAACTAGTTATTCCTTCACGCACCATTTCTAAACAAACCTTTGTGGACGTTGATTGTGTGACGCGGTGAAAAGGGTCATCATAAAAAAAAGAAAAACGAGCAGAGTTTGGCTAAATACTGTATGACGATGGAATGGGTTTAGCACAATCTTTAAACTCAATACAATATAGAATATTTGGCCATTAAAATACTGCAGAAAATAAATCGCGTGGCTGACTAATGATGGCCAAAATGTCCGATGACAGCATTTTTCTCTGAGCCATTTGTAGACATCGCTAGCTGTTGCATAACACTCCAACATCATCCAAACACAACACACACATCAATCTATAGCGCCATGTGTAAGCGAGCTCATCCTCATGCGCTCATTTGATGGACGGTGTTTGTTTATGCATGTATGTGTGTGTTTAGTGAGCTCCTGTGTGGTAGCACCCGCCAGCCACACACTGACACCTACATGCAAACGCCTCATAAAGACGCTTGCTTACTCACAAGCTTGCCTCGGAAAAAAAAAGGCCCTCCACTTCATTAGGAAAGTAAACACAAGTGCTGTCTGAAGTGGCTAATTAGAGACTAATTACTCCCCGCTCGTTACTAATGCAAATTAGATTACGCTGCTTAACTTCCTCATGTCCACAACGCTGCTGTTAATTGAGGCCTTTTGAAATTAAATTAGCCACTAATTAGCATATCAAAACCATTAATTCTGCGCAGCAAGGAGCGGGCGGAAGGAGGGGGGGGGGAAAACAACAACAAATGCCAAGTTTTCGTAATGAGTTTTGCTAATTGAATATGTATGCTCAATCCAGGCGTTTGTGCCAGGAACACCTTCTTGTTTAGTGCGACGCACGCGTGTGCTTGTGTGTGAAAGTGTCGCGAAATAAAATCAGCGTGTATCATATGAGCAGCATGTAATTAAAGTCAGCAAACACTTTGCCAGTGAGTCGAAGATCACACTGAAGCAAGGATGAGATGGATGCTCATCTCATGAGAAGGGAAAGAGAGGGACCTCATGTGTGTGTCTGCTTGCTCTGGCTATTAGACATCTTTGAAGTCAAGAACTTGCAGCTCTTGTAAAGTCCCGCAAACCCCTGCCAGCACTTTCTCTGGTTCTAACTGGCCCCTCTTCACCTCCTTTATACTACCTAAGCAATACACACTGTCACATTTGATGGTCACTAGCAGGTGAACAACAGCGCAATCTTTCATTCAAACAGGATCCGATTATCCCCTTTCCTCTCACTGAATAGACGATTTAAACTTTACGGATTAGAAGTGGTGAGTACGTTTGCCTGCTTCTGAGTGAGCGAGGGCACGCACGCGCACGCACACATCGTGAAGCTAGCGGCTATTAACGACGTTAATCTAAAGATCCATCTCAGCCTTGTAATGTAAAACCAAGAGAAATAAAGTCATTCTGCGCAAGTTCCTTTCCTAAGGTGCATGAAAGGCCCCATTCACATCTCGGTAAGTTTCATCGTTCTCATTTCTTATCGCTTTATCATGTAAGGATGGAATTTATAAAAACAAAAAAAACAAAGGAAGGTACAACTGAGAGGCACAGACAAAAAATAAAAATGATTGAAATAATTAGATATGAATATATTAATTGGATGCAACAATATTTGCCTTAATTGCTACAATTATCATATTAACCAGTTAAAATTTGATATAGGTTGATTAGAAAAATTGATTATTCATCTGTTTCTTTTCAGAGTATTTTCTTAATCACGATCTAACATCCTTGAAAAATTAATTTGAAGCCATTTCTTATCAGTTAATTAAATCGGGTAAGAAGTCTTTTTTTTCTCTTCTTTTTCTTTTCGGTGCCGCATGATTAGAACGGTTCTGTTCTCTTCTGTTCAGACACCATGACGTTAGAGGGGGAACTTTTCATAGTCTCATCAAACATTCACCAGTACAAGAATAGGACTTCTTTGAAGGGCCCGCCGCCGACGTCTTTTTTTTTTTTCTCTCCCCTCTTCCGAACCTCCACTGTACTGATAAATTGTGCTACACCCAATAGATCTTTCTTTCTCGTTAACACATTCTCATTAACGGACAGAGAAAGCAAAAGGAGAGGGGAGGGGAGAAAAGGGGGCAGTGGAGGGAAGAAGAGGCAGAGGGGGAAATGGGAGCCAATGGCAGCAATAAAATCACGTTTTAACATAATATTATGGACATAGTGATCGATTGATTAAATCGATAGATGCCGATATATTTGGCAAACACGGAAAGTCACCAAAAATAGACTTCCTTGACATAGATTTCATTTCCGTTAGATTTACTCATCAGAGGGCGACTTCACCTAAGAAAACTAGTTTTCTATTTCTGGAGGAATACTAATTATAAAATCTCAGCCAGCCCCTGGCAAAGGAAAGCCCCAATCGTGGGGGGAAGGGGGGCAAGTCCATTCAGTGCCATCAGACGAAGATAAGTTCTCTCTCTACTTCAGCGATCAGCAGAGCAGAACCGAACAGATACCGCGCACTCGGCTCATCTGTCCATCCCGGCCTCCTCAGGGGAGACGAGGAAAGATGGGGGGAGGAGGAGGAGGTGAGGTGGGGGCGCATGACGAGAAGGAGAATAAAAGGGAAGAATCAGTCGGAAAGAGAGGAATATGGAATATTTCTGTGATTGGATCATCAATGGAATGAATATTAGAATGTGGCTAGATTTCCAGATTAACCAATCAAGGCGCTCCCCCTCATCAGCTAGTCGGCCCCCATTAAAGCTCCAGGGTGGAGCTGTCGGTAGCTCCATCTGTCCCGATTTCGCCCCCCCCCCCCATTTTTTTTTTCTTTACTCCAGCTGTCCTCATCTTTCTCCCTGGGAGACGGCACAATTCTTAAAGCCACAATTACTGCACACAACTATCAATTTCCCCTTCAATTAACCCTGTGGGAGGGTGTGTGTGTGAGTGGGGGGGGGTCAGGAGATGAGACATTTAAATTTTGGGGCACTCCTTGCCCTCTCACCATTCTCCGCTTTAGGAAGTGAATGACACCTCAACGGAACCATCTTGACCTTTTCATTGGAGGTCAAAGAGCACTCAGTGTAGCCCAGGTGATTTGATTGGTCAAAGAAAATCCGCAAATTCACACCACAAAATGCAGCAATAGAGTGAATGAGAAAGAGAAGGATGGGGGGGGCGGTTGTGAGATGCTCTTAACGACTCTCCATCCCCGATAAAATGTTCCTAAATGACATTTTAGACAATGCAAAATTGCGGCAGACTCCAGATTGTATGCGACAGCTCCGACCTTCGCTAACCAATGGGCACATTTCAAGGCAGCTTTCCCCTTTTACTTACTGACGAAAAACTTAATAGGAGGAGTAAAGCGGATTTTGTTCTCTATAGTCAGCGCACCGTTTAATTTATTTCAGGGACAAGCAGGTGTAGTGACAAAATGTTCATTCAGCCCGCAGTGTATTCAGACCAGCAAACACAATTTTTATATGATGAAAGCATACACATGAGTTTACACCGCAGCTAAATGAGAAATGTGTGTTTACCCGTGGTGGCGGCGGCGCATGAAAATATTTTGTTAAACGGGACAGGAATGTGTATGAAATGTCTCCATTTTTGAATGGTTCAGCTGCATTGTGTTGAATTTGTTGAAGGGTGTGATTGATTGACCTTGCGGCACATTCCTGTCAAATCACTGCGAGAGAATTAAATGATTGCTATTGAACAAGCGTGAGGAGAGCTAGCAAATGTTGGAAGTAAACTGTGATGACAGCCGGGATGTAATGAAGAGGCTGGGAGGGAACGCAGAGCCGCCATAATTAGAGACAACAGTCTTGACAGCCAGTCCGAGAGAGAAAAGGAGGAATGGGGAGCGATGGAAGTTCAACGTGAAGGTGGCCTACCGGAGCTTGGCCAGCAATAAGAGCAGCGGGAAACAATCGGCTATTAAAGAGTTGTGTTGTAAATGCGTAAAAATAAATAACTACAAATTGTTGAAAAATGAAAAAAAATAGTGAATGAATGTGCAATTTTATTTATGCCTACTTTTTAATCGCCTTTTTCTTTTCTTCCAGAGCCCTCCTATCGCATCCCCTTTCAATCCCGCAAGTCTTCAAAGCCTACCAACCCAAACACACACACACACACAGCGACACACACAAACACACACGGCCTTCCCTCCTTAGGAACATGAGAGCTGTCTCTAATTCACAGGCTTGCAAAACTGCGCCGGACAGCAATCTTGATCTGCCGGGATTAGGATACTTTTATTTCCCCGAGAGCCAAGGGGTGGGTGTAGGAGGGGGTGGGGAGTGGAGTGAAGACAGAGGCAGGTGTGCAAGTGTTTCAACCCAAATGTCAGAAAATGACCGGCGACAACAGCAACACCTGCACAATGTAATGAGATACAACCAAGAGATTATTTCTTCTTCCTGTATTCCACTCGTGTCTGAATTGGATTTATTTAAAAAAAAATTTAAGATACATTGCTAGCAGTTGCAATGAAGAGAGGCCAGTTGCCTGTCAACATTCAACAATACACAATCAAGTGGACGAAGAGGACACAAGGGGGCAAGAAAGGTGGAGGAGGGGATTATACAGTTATTTAGATAACAGCTGGGAATAATCTAGTGGCAGATGTCTCTCGCCCAACAATGCCCATCGCACACGGTCGCGCATGTGTAAGCGCAAGCACACCAAAGTGGAGGAAAAAAAAATCAGCCAAAGATCTCAATCCTCTCTCTTTCAATGAAGCCTTCAAACCTCATCTGCAGCTCTGATGAAATCATCTTTAAAAATAACAAGACTATCTCCTCACAGTGATGAAGTGCCCTAAAGAATACATACAAGTTTAGAAAACTGATGACCTGTTTGCTTTTTTTTCTCCGTCACAGCCTCTCGAAAAACAGAACCTAAAACCAGAGGAATTCAGTCCGGGGTGTAGAGGGGAGGGGGGGTGTCACGCTGTGATTGACAGTTAATTGAATGTGCTCGCACACACACACATGCGCACACACACGCACACAATAAGTGTATCTACAGCATCCCCTCGACTCCTGATAGTGGCTCAAGCAGCCCCCTACCGAGTAAATCCTTCCCAGTGTCTTTACCTTGAGGAGCAAAACCACGCACAAAGCAGGAGTTAAAAAAAAAAAAAAAAAAAAAAAAAAAAAAAAAAGTCTTTCATTGTTTTTTTTTCCCCCCTAGAGGAGATAAGCAAACTATTTAGAAAGCCTCCAAGTTCCCAAGCACTGGCCTCTCCTAATCTCCCATGTGAGGTTACAAGCAGCAGAGGAGGAAGGAAAAGGGCGGTCCACACGGGTGTCAAAAGCTCTGTCAATCCGTCAAGCCGGGCCGCCTATTGTGATTTAGTCCGACACTGGCTAACAGCTAGTCCTGTCAAGGAATGGATCATCCCGCACGGCGCCTCACATGCTAATAGCTTAAGTCGGCATCCCGTGCCCCCCCCCGGAACTAATACCACAAATACTAATACCATAAAAGAGCTACCCTGCGACGTTTTCGCCAGCGTTCGCCAACATCCCGATACTCGACGGATTAGAAGACATAATAAGATGCATTGAAATGGTTATTACCTCACCGGTCCACCATGACGGGGAACGGTGCCATGCTGAGCAACGACCAATGCAGTAAATCAGACTCACAGTCAAATAAATGAGCAAAGAGAAAAATAATTGTGTCTTTAAAGGTGTCAATTAGACTAATTAGACTAAATCTGAAGATGAGCGTGAAAGTGCTCGTCTCTCCAGTCAAACCATTTTTGAAACGCTTGGCAGCTGTCACCGAGCGTTCGCTACCATCCTCTTCGCTACGCATTAAAGCGGCGGCGGCGCGCAAAAGTTGAGTCACATTGTTGTTCCCGGTGAAGCTTTCCTCTGATCTGCTCCCTCGCTCCTCTGCTCGGTTTGACGGCCGCCCCTGTCAGTCTGTCGCGGCGCTTTCGAAAAACATCAACGGCTTCACTGATGAAACGCTTACAAAAAGGTCAGAAGGTCGGAGGCGAGGGGAGACGACTACGGGGAGAGGAAGGCGAGGAAAGGGAGTCGGGACAGAGTGAAGGAAAATCCATAACACAAATAAAGCTGTCAGCGGCGATGCGGAGTTAGCGGCAGATTCGACGACCAATGAGTGATTGTTCATCAGGATGCGATGTTTGAAACACAAACCGTAAATGGGAGTGTGTGTTAGTTTCTCGTTGTCAGCTTATCGTTTTTTCTTCCGATGGGCTTTTCGGTCAGTGAAGAGTTACAAGGTGAAACTTGTTCACCATTTCATGGGCCGATCTTTATTCAGGAGTTCTGATTATCTACGATGGATTCTCAGGTGTCTTATTGGTTCGAACAGTTCATTCTGCTCTGCCTGTGAGCTTTTTAAAAAATCTAAAAAGTATTTTGGTTTGAACAGTGACAGTCAATCAAACGATGTCACTCTCCACTCAAAAAAATCATTTTCTGTACATTTTACTCTTCAAAGTCTTTCATTAATTTTGAATGGATATCAACCAATTCCGTTGGTTTACAAGAGGAGGAGCTCCAAGCGTGCTTCTGACCTCATGCTCCTTTGCGACTTTTTCACTGTCGGCGAAACTTGAAAAGCTCCGACCGCCGCCTCTTTACTTTCCGATTCGCTCTCATTCCTCCAGACTTCACACTGACAGCAACACCACGACCACCAAATACACACACACATACACACACACGCGTACACGCACACACTCCAGCATGCCCCACCCCTTCAGTTCCAGCTCTTTGCTCCAACCATGGCCTCAGGTGCCAAACGCACCCTGGAGAGGCTGATCTAATGCTTCCTCAGCTGTAATGACCCACGCCTCAAGAACTCTTGGACGCTCCTACCAGCCTTTTCACTCGTATGTTCTATCTTCCTCTCCGTCCCTCACTTCCCTTTTCATCCCCCGCCTCACCGCCACCCGCTCATAGGAAACTGTCTCTTCCGCTTTGAACTATTGGGTCACTCCTTCCCACATCCATCAGCTGTTAATGGGCTGGTAAAAAAAAAAAAAAAAAAAGCCTGGCCCAGATAAAATTAGGATTATGTCTCATGTCAAGACAATTGAAAAGCAATCTGTTGAATTAACTCTAATCAAAGATTTGAAAGGAATAATCCTCAAAACATAGGTTTGAAGCAATGACAGCTCTCTTAAAAGACAAAAGCGAACACACACCTCGCCCGCATCTATTTAAGATGTGTCTCAGGGTGCCCCCCCCCCCACCCCACCTTGTTCTTCCTCACCTTACTCTCCTGCAACTTTACAGTACAACGCTTGCCTCCTGACCCGTCAGGAAAACACATCTCATCTTTGAAAAATGTGCAGGGATTTATTAAAAGCGCACGCTCACACAAATACACACACACACGAGCATTGAGCCCCGTACTTCTCCTAAATAACTAGCTCAATTTGAACCACATGTATAATCAGGACTCAGTCAAAAGCAATGTGGCGGCAGTTTCACCATGCCGTCAATCACGAGAACATTCTCTTGCTGCACTTCAACGAATTTGTCAATTATATTGTTTTAATAATTGGAATGATTTTATAGCTGAGGGTAAAAAAAGATCAGATGGAATCACAATCATGGAAATAGAATGTTGTTCTGACAACACTTAAAATGTTTTTTTTTTTGTTTTAACTGCCTGCACGGTAACAATTTTTAGTGCTCTCCAACCTCAATGATAATTTTACCATTTCAGTTTTTTGTGGCACCGTAGAAAGAAAAGCTGCCAGTGTCTACGGCTGCTCAACGCTTCCATGTTTACCATTGCAATGTCACATATGGGCACTCTTCAACATCACTTTGCATCCAAAAGCCCACTCAGACTTGTGGGCAGCGTATTACGGACACAGCCGGCGCACGGGACATTTAAATCTTCAAAACGTGTCCATTTTCACTAGAGCAGCACAGGTGAATTTAAAAAAAAAGCACTTTTGTACACACTCCTCATTTACACATTTATCAGCAGCCCTTCTGATGGAGGTGAGAGGACCCTCTGAGTGAGTTTATGGACTAAAACAATCATGCCAGCCTGGCTTTTAATCTGGCTAAAGCTTTTTTTTTTTTGACGCATATGAGATTCATTGCAATTTTTTTTTCACAGCTCTCACAAAGTCACACACACGCACAATGCCTGAATGTCAGACAGACACACACATACACAATCGGGCTGATAGAGGTACAGCCCGGCAGCGCACGACAAACATGATGCAGAAAAGGCACAGCTGTCGGAATAGATGGCACGAGAAAGGGAAAAGAGGCAAAAGTGTGGGGGCAAATGTGAAGAAGAAAAAAAAGACAATGGTGGACATGGGCAAGAAAATATAAGCCTCAAAGTTTTTTTTTCTCCTCAAAAATTGCTGGTACCTGCCTTCGAAAGATGTCAATAATGTGATTAAACAGAAAGATCTGAAAAGGTTCATCTTTAAAGTTTGATACACGGCGTTTGACTCGATCACCTCCACAAAAAAATAAATGGGAAATCAAAAATGCTAATTAATGTCTGTTTTGTACGGAAATGTGACTGATGGGCAGCTTTCAGAATCCACCTTGTAGATTAAAAAAATCTAAAATATTCCTGACATTTCTTTCGAGATGGCTGAATTTCGACACATTCTGCAGGTAATTAACACAAATCTATGGCAATTTAGTTAATTTTTATCTCACTTGTAGAACTTTTAAAGGAGGCCTAAGTGCATTTGACAGCAAACGTGTGCATTTTCCCCCTCTTTTCAACCTACATGTAATTCCAATTTGATGCTAGGCAGTCGCCACAAAGTGCCTGTCCGACACCACAAATGTGACAAGGTCATAAAGCGTGATTGAGAGCTTTTACATCTTTTCTCAAAGAGCAATTAAGAATGTGTCTTGGAAGAGAGGGAAAAAAAAAAGCCAGCGCGGAAGATGAAATGGAAACAAAACAGTAGGGGATAAAAAATGAGAGATGGATGACACGGTAAATAAAATCAATTTTGACAAATGTCTGGAAGCCCATCCATCAAGTGGCAACGATGTTGGTGTCGGGTTGGCCATCACGTTGTCACACAACAAACGACTGTAATTAATTGTTTCATGTTTCCCTCTTTTTTGTCCATTTGATGTCATGCATAATAACTCAATTTAAGTTTTTACATGGAACAGGATGTCATAATGCAACTAAGTTGTTAAATGCAGTTAAAATGTATGCAGCCTTATGTCATCTTTTTTATTTTACTACAATCAAAAATACTACCTAATTTTCTGAAATAATTGACTGCATTTTAATTGTTCTATTTGCATGCAAGAAATCATTCCAATATAATACAACGCAGCTCGACTATTAACGGTGCAGACGCAACTTTACTCCGTGTTGGGGCATTTTGTTTTAAATGTTGGACGGCGCAAAAGAAAATGGGCAAAATCATCACTTAGAAGAAACTCAGATAGCTCACACACGACGGTTAAAATTTCCAAAAAGTCAAAACGGGTTTGAAAAGAAAGCATTGTTCTCTGACCTTCTGGCTAGAGAGAGCTTTTTTCTTCTCTCTTTCTTTCTTTTTAACACAATGAGTTTATTATCATCAATGAGGGTCGCTTTTAAAAATACGTTATAATGCAAAGATATAACTAAATAAAAATAACACGTATTGGGGGGGAAAAGGGAGGACTTTAAAGATCTTGTGTAGTAAAATTACCACCACATAACTTCACGTCGGCGTTTATGGTTAAAAGACGTGTGGGGATTCATTAGAAGCGACGTTACAATTTGCGTGTAAATAAAAGCTGGACTTACTTGAGCGCTGAGAGTTGAAGATTTGAGTTTATCCTAATTCTTATGAAGAAATAACTTTTAGACACATAAAAAATAGAAAAATATATATAAATTAAAAAGTCTTTACGCTTGAGAGGCTGTTAGGGGACCTTTTGGATTTTCCATTGCAGTACAAAATGAAAAGTTCCATTTTAGAGTGTATTTTAAAAAAAAGTTTGGAGACACGTGCGATAGTGAGTAAAAGTGGTCACTTTGAAGCCAATAAGAGACACCTTTCAACCTGGCTTGTTCGACTTAGTTAAAAGTTGACAAACGAGGAAAAAAGTTGACAAAAGTGGTGCGTTCTCGCAGCGTGGACACGCCAGTGCATTAGATAGGGTGAGTGCGCGTGCGTGTGCTGTGCATGAACCTGTTCTCTTGTGTTGGGAAGAAGTCAACTTTCACGCCAGCGGTTGGAGCATGTGGGCAGCCCGGCTCCGGCTCCTCTCGGCCCCCCGCGCGTCCCCTCGCTCTCTCGGCGACAAAAAGAGGCCACACACGCCGGTGGAGGGGAGCGATATGCACACAGGGGCAAAATGGGAAACTTCTATTTAAAAAAAAAAAAAAAAAACGATTGAGGATAAAATAAAAACGAGAAGAAGAGAAGCGAAGACGACAAAAGCGTGCTCGCGAATTAGTCCTCTTCTTGTTGTTGGCTTCTTTTGTGCGCTTCTGGAGTCAAGTCACAACAAATGCGCCGCTCAAAGTGTGCCACCGTGCGCAACTTCTGCTTGGCTCCCCTCTCTCCCTATCTCGTCCAAAAAATAAAATAAAAAAAGTCTCACTCGTTTTGTCTATTGCTTCTTTTTTTTTCAGCGCCACAAACTTCGTCCGCCGCCGCTCCGCTCTTTTTTTGCCATCCACTCTGACGCTCCCTCGCTGGAAATCAGCCTCGAATCACCAGGGCAGCGTGCGTGCGCGCGCGTGTGTGTATGTGCGTACTGCAACGGGGACAGTTTGTGCGCTACCGTAATGCCTCTAAAGCAGGTGCGCCTTTTCAAAACTCCCCGAGAAAAGGAAACAACTCTCTCCCGCTCATTCTGCACGACTGTATTTCTCTTTGGGAATACGTGCGTCTTCTCCAACTTAACAATTGCATTCTTCATCGCTAATGCAAAAAAAAAAAAAAAAAAAAAATTACAGATGGTCTATTCACCGGCTTGTTTTCATCAAAGAGTTTGTTAAAGGTCAAAAGCGTCTGCTTAAACAATAGTGCACAAAGCACACAAAATCACAACTAAAGTAATAAAAATGAACAATGTAGTCTAGATTCAAAAAGTTGCCTGCGAGGTAGCCTACCACTTTTGGTTAGGTTAGCATGTCTGTCTTAGAGTTTTGAGGTTGCAGGTTTGAATCTCAGCTGCAGCATTTATGTAACCTAGTGGCGCCAAATAGATATTGCTGGAATTTAATTTCAAGTTGTTAGGTCGTTGCATTCTATCAGTTCACCACAAGATGGCAGAAAATGATACACACTGTCCCTTTAAGGGACAAATGGCATTTGGCCAAGTGCTCCATTATGATCAGAGATTTGATCTGTCAGGATGTGACGTTTCAAAACAAAAATGGTCATCAGTCAGTTATGTGATGTCTTTGACACTTGTTATTCTCTTGTCACTAAGCATTTTAAAATTATGTTTAATCAAATGTTCACACTCGAGTACACACACACGTGTGTTTCTTTCGGGAGGCAATGGGGAATTTTGAGAGGTTCAATTTAGCAGAAAAGATAAAATGTACAAATACCTAAAATATGTTTTAATGAAGAGGTCTTGGGATTGAAAACTGAGATCTAGAAATAATTTACAAAAATTTAAGTGCACAATAACTTTTGTGATTCTCTTGTACTTCTAAATAAGAAAGTTGATTAAAAGTAGCATTGGCATGACATTCTTTTTCTTGCTGTGTGCATGAGGGGAAGTGAGTGACCTTTTGACATCCTCGCATCCCGGCTGAGTCTTGCCATTATGTCGTCACAGGACAGATGGTTTGCCTGTGCTGAAGCTCAGAAAAACAACCCCTACAAAAAAAACAGATTTGAACATTTCACTTGCATGAACATTTTTTTCTTACTTTTCTGCACTGACACACCGGCACTATTTGCTACATAATTGCCTCAACGCGGTGCCAGCCAGCATTTTGAGAGCACGCATTAGAGGAAGCTAAAACGTAACTTTAAATTCTCTCTCGCTGCATATTGATTTAGGTGTAAAGGACTGATGTCAGTCTTTAAATAATAGTCTTCCACAAATACAGGAAAAAAAAAAGTCTGGTTAAGTGGGTTCACTGCTGTTATATGCTTTCCTTGCAAATAGCTACATTGTGATTGGACAATTTTTACTGTCTGCATAGCTCACGATGCCCTTGATGTATTTTGGAAGCCTGACAACCCCTTTTGCAGAGTTATTACCACCTTTTTTCTTCCTCACCGCACTGCTTCATTCATTTACTAATTGACAGCATAATCAGTGTTGAGATTACTGTCTCTGAAGAAATTTGGGTATTACATCATGCCTGTCGCGGCAAAAGATGAGTAAAAAAAAAAAGCTAGAGGAGGAAGTAAAAAAAAAAAAAGTGTGTTATAACTCAAAGGAGAATCTTGGAATAACTTGGCGTGGGCTATCAATGGGGGATTTAGACTCCTACCTTTTCTCTCGAAGCTTTTCCCATTGGAAAATGATGGCAGCAACTCATTCATTAGTATAATCAATGATGCTAAAAATATGTATACTGTCATGTGTGTGGGTTTGTTCGTGGGAGTGTGTCCAACCGGATCCTTTACTCATTTGCTGCTGTCACTGTAAATTTGAATTTGATTATGTTTATATCTGTGAATCAACCTATGTCGCTAATGGGTCAATATTAGTATAAAGCGTGTTAGGCATGCCCATCAGAACTATTCAATCAAAGTGGAAATTTTGTAAAACTGAATGATTTGTACACTTTGCAGTGCAATGGCTCTTCAAATGTGTTGATGTAAAGTGATGCTGCCTCGGCAAGAACAGGCTGCGTCACTGGATGAGAAGAGCTTGATAAATCTGGTTCTCATCTTCTTGTTTGAATTCCGCTACCTTTCTGCCCCATGTTAATCAGGGTGAACAATTATCAAAGTGGACAGGTAATTAAATTAAAACACAAGTGGTTTTATGAGTTGGCTTGGCTCCACTACAAGTTTTTTTTTCTTCTCCCCAGAATTTAATGAAAGAAAAATATGGCAGTGTTCACCCAAAGTGTCACCGAGCCGCTGATCCCTCCAGTATGTGTTCCGAAGACAAATTCCACCCTGCTTCTGTTCGCTTGTTGAATCAGTTCCCCTTGTTGTGTTGTTTGTTTGCGTATGAGAGTAAAAGCGTTTGAGAAGCGTCGTTGGAGGGAGGGGGCGGGCAGCTTGTGTGGTATTAGCAAACAGTGAGCTTTAGCAGTCTTCTGGGAATAAACTAAAGCGGCACTACTACACAATTTGCCGCTGTCGATGTTTACAAACAAGTCCCACAATGCCTTGAGAGCTGGAGAGGCCTAAGATAAACACAAATAAGCAAGACGCTGCAGAGTGTAGAACAAATTTGAAAAAATAGAGCAAACTATTTGTACGTGCATGTTTTATAAATAACGACAACTCAAGCTGCACATGGAAAATCACGCTAAGGTTGATTTAAAAGAGAAAGTACGAATCAAAAGGTTGCATATGTGGCTTTGGAAGAAGTGTGAACAAAACAGGACAAGAAAGCTCATCACAGCTTTCAATTATTCTGTCAACAACTAAACACACAAATACGTGAGTGGCCACAGGACGGAATAATTGGGAGTCCCGGTCCAGGGAAGTCATAGATGTGCTGACAAGATGTGCATGCAGACAGGCAAGGAGAGCCAAAGAAAAGTGAGGGAGGGGCTCATTCAATACCTCAAGGACTCACTTCATTTTTTGGCACTTGTGACCAAAAAGTCTAGAAAGGAGTGTGTGTGCATGCGTGTGTGTGTATCCGTGACAGGCACACACTCACACCCACCCAAACACAACAGTTGAAGCTGTGCGTGATGACTTGCAGAGGCGAGAGACAGAAATTTGACACACACTTTGATTGTCACACATATAAACCATTGCTTTTTTTTAATTCAACTCTCTCAAAAAGTCAATGTTTGAATTTGTTTATTAACAACCAGATTTGCTTTTGATTGGGGCAGTTTCCGATGCCTTAACCATATGTGCATGTTTTCATATACCGTTAAGCTCACATACACCATAAAAGTTTCTCTTTGATACTTGGCTTGAAACTGATCTGGGTTAAATGTGATGGAAAACATTTACAAGTGATGGAGGGGCCAGATGAGTACACAGGATGAATGCTTGAGCCTGGTCTGGGTTTTTTTTGGTTTTTTTGGAAGGGGGGGTGTTACCTTAGAAAAAATGTGTATAGAAAGTAATAACTGTACGGTGGTACCTCATCTTACAACTTGAAACAAAATATTACCGCTTGAGTGACATGCCGGACTACGCCGGGATCGGCCGCCATTCGAATCCCCAAAAATCCTTCACGGCTGCCTCACAGTGTGACCTCGGTTTTCGTGTGCCTTCCAACAGAACTTTAGATGTTGCTTGTATGGTGAAATGTAGAGACCTGCAAAGATGCGCAACTCAGTAGTCCGCTCCCCTGTGCGATCTTGTATCAAAGCAAACAAGTGACATGCTGTCTTCTCCTGTCGCCCCCCCCCCCCACACACACACACACACACTGTCACTTTTGATGCGCGCTTGTGTAAAATGACACGCCGTATCTCTCAAGCTGACATTATCACTCGCCAATGCGCTCACATCTTCCGGCCGCACGTCTTTCCCACAGGACTCCCTACAGCAGGGGTCTTTGTCTCCGAAAGCTTCACACACACAGAAACACCGCTACGATTTTACCTTTTCATTGTGTGCCGGTTCAAGGCGTGTGTGAGGCCGCCAAGTATTGGGAGAATAAGGATGAGGCTGGCTGGCTTCACTAACCTTTTTTGGGAATGTGTGTGTGTTTCACAAGATGAATTGTGAACAGACGGATGTTTTTTTTTTTTTTTAATCCAACAGAAAGAGATGTAACCCTGAGAGCTGTGTCACATTAGTGTGGCCAACAGTCTTAAGCCGACATGTACAACAGCCCAGATACAATAACCAGCTCAAGACTCGCGATGAGTTGATGGATAGCAGGAAGGATTGTTTGATTTAACAAGAATTAAACAGAATACAGACAATACATTGTTTCAAAAAAAAATGAGTTATTACAGCACTGCAATGTTTAGGATAATTCATAAAGGTGTAAGGATGATTAGTTGCAACATCACTTGAAGTCTAAAAATATCTTGAAATGTGTTAACCTTTTGAATTTTGACAATCGCATACATCTTCGATGAATATATGATACACTGGTGCCCTAAAAAAGAGACTTCCACATTGTACATTTAAAAATCACATTACCTAAGTCAGTTAGCTTGATGCTAACAAATAATTGGAAATGCCATAGATTGGTTTATAAATAGCGACTTTGTGGCAGCTCAAGATATTTGAATACCAACGGTGCAGCAACACGTGTAGACAGACAACACAATACTCAGATGCATGTATTCTTTATCCTCGGTGCAAAATGACTAATGTTACAGCAGTTTACTGAGTTACTACTTAAAATGGTTGTGAAACTCTGTCATTGTCCGCATGACTGTACAAACATGCTGCCAAGGAGCATAGTCACACCATAAGGAAGCCGCAATGAATTATTTATGTTTCACAAACTGTTTCATTCAAAACATTCTATTCGATTGTTATTACTAAATGTTTTAGATAATAAACTATTTTCCTCTAGTTGTGGAACATTGTGCTTTCACCTACTCTACTTGAGAAGTGAATTGGAAAACACACGCGCGCGCGCGCGCGCACGCACGCACGCACGCACGCACGCACGCACAAAAAAACACACACACACACACACACACACACACACACACACACACGCACACACACACAACTAGTCCTTTTAGTATTTTGACATTGAAAATAAAATACATTTCTTTCTTTCTTTCTTTGTCGAGCTTCATTTATTGCCACACTTACTGCAGATGCCTGTTTTGTAACCTCATGTTAAACTGCAGATCTCTTTTGAACAAAAAGAAAGAAGGAAAGAAACCTTCATGTCCAGTAGCTTTCAAAGCCTTGGAGGTCTAAGATCCTCAAAAGCAACTGATATATATGTATATATTTTTGTAAAAGTTACAATATAAAATCTACGATCACTGAATTGACATTTAGGGAATGTGAATAGGTGGCCTGAAAGCATGAAAGACTTCCATTGACTTTCTTCTCTGTGTCCTGGCCTATTCATCTCTTAGCTTTAGACTACCAAAAATGCAACTGATTAAAGTTACAAGTCACCTTTTTTGACGTTCAAGAATTTCCATTTGATGTTGCATGCATTTAAACCATGTCTCACACACATTAATTCAGCCTCTCGCTCAACAGTGAGTTAAAGTATCTCATTTAAGCATCATAAAAATGTTGGCGTATGTGAAAGATGCACATCATATACTGAATGCATCATTTTCCCTATAGGCTGTGTGTGTTTGTGTTGACAAAAAAAGGGCTTCTGAAAGGCATCAGAGGTCATCACAGTGCTTTTTGGGGTTCCATCAAAACGTTCAAGGAAGGCATTGTTGAGTGAATTTCAATAATCACCCTGAAGGACTTTTATTTTATTTTTTTTCTTGGGGCCACATTCTGTATCTCTGGCTCCTTCTAATTCCCCTTCACAATATGTCTGGCTCTGGCTACCCATCATGTCATTGCTTCCCTTTTCTATTCCCCTGTGTTTGATTCTGACAAATACATGGATTATCGACCAGGGGGGATTTTTGAATATATAGCTAATGTGAGCTTTCATGCCTGTGCTTTAATCTGCAGAGTATTTAAAACCAATCTTAAGGAAGGAGACAAAAAAACGCAGAGGTCAGGCTTTTTCTGCGGGAGAGCGAGCGCGGGAGATTGGGCGACATCACTGAGGCAGGAATGGGAAGGAAGGAAAAGACAATGATTTAGCTTCTATTTAAATTCTAACTCGGATTAACTGTCGAATCGCAGGTATCAAACTTAAGAAGTCTGTCAAAGGAAGAAGTTCTCGCGGCACAGAAGATTGTTTAAGATTTTTGCATGTGCGCCCTGACTCACCCTCCCTGGTTAAAATTGCTCCTGAAATGTGAAAACAGATCTGTCGCAGTCTGTTGAAAGGAGCGAGGGCACAATACAGCAAAGGATGAAAGAGCGCCACTCGCCCTGAGTGACGCCTCCTTGTTTTAAAATTCACACTTCCTAAGTTCCTTCAATAACTGTCTTGATTTCTTTCACTTTTCCTTTCAACTGTCTTCTTGTTTCTCATCCTCTGCATTCTCTTTCCCTGTACTCGCCTCTCCTTTTGTCATTTGTCGGGTCCATCTGAAAGCCAGACAGGCCCCTCTGCTGGGCGTGTGCGTGTGTGTGCGTGTGGGTGTGAGGCCAAAGAGCACAGTGTGATTTGAAACATTAGCCTACTCCCCGATCCAATTTTTGAAACTACATCAAGCTACTTCCAGACCAGATTTTATTTTATTGCTGCAATATGAGGTACTTAACATATCGCTGCCATAAAGCACAACAGATGCATGGAGCTATTACAAACACACACACACACAAACACACACACACACACACACACGTGTTCACTGAGGAGCGATGTCAGACACAGATGTACAGAAGCATGGAACTGCCAAAGTGGAGTCAACATATTTTCCCCATAATGCCAGCAGGTCATGCGCATGCGCAACTCAAGCCCCATGGCATTATGGGGGAAAAAAAAATACAGACTGGAAATCATCCATTGCAGACAATAATTAAAAACATAAAAATTATGAATAAGCAATGTTTACCAAACTTTCAAACATATTGGTATAATGTAGGCCAAATGCTAAAAAAAAGATACCTTTCTGTTTTCCCCAGTAACATTATGGGAGAAAATAGTACGTCGAACATAGTACATACAAGTACGTTGAAAGTTACTTCAAAAAACATATTTGCCAGTGAAAAATATTGACTGCACCCAAGCAGATTCCGTACCGGCGTATATCGAAGTGGAGTGAAGTTTACACGATTTGCCGCGTTCACGCGCCTCACCCGGGCTAGTTAAGTAGGGCACGGCTGATATCATCTGATACACTTGTTTGCTCGCCAGCCACACAATCAGTCTGTCCGGGCTGCTGAGGAAGCATTCAAACAGCTATTTGAACATCAATGCAGCATGCAAATAAAATTCACCACCCTCTTTTTTTCCCCCCATCAGATAAGATAACCACCAAGGCCTCATCTGGCAGCTCTGAGATGTGTTTTGCATCCCGAGGCTACGCTGAAGCTACAAAAACATCATATATGAGTCCTCTCAGCAACTTTACAGCAAAGAGGGGAGAAGTTGCTGCTTGTGCGGCTAACGGAGAAGAGGGGATGCTGGAGAGGGAATTAGCGAGCACAGTACAGTAGGGGAGATGAGGTGGCTCTTTAATTTGGAAAGTTTGATGTGAATGACGCATATAATGGCTCCCCAAGATGATGGATTCAGCTCCGCATGCAATATGGAAAAGTGATCCATTCACCTCATTCTCACTCTCAGCCTCTCTATCTTTCTCCATTCTCAATTTCTTCCTTCAATCTTCCATATCGTCCACATGAAGAGACTTTTTTTGGCCTCTCCCTCACACATGTACTCTGACTCATAGTTTGAGCCTCTCAATAAGTTGCCGTTTGTCATCCATGCAAAGAGCAGCTTGGCTGCGCGTACTCGATCGTTGTCGTTAAGAAGCTGAATAAATGAGGGAAAATACTTTGATCTGATCGTGCAAGCAGGAGGCGGGACTATCCTTTGTCACCAATCCAAATTGGGGATGTTCGCCCTTGGCAGCCTGACCAAATGCTATTATTACGTTCAAGCATTTTCCTCCAGTGGTGTCAAACTGCACAATGAGTATCCTTTAAATTCTAATTGAATATTTTTTTTTAATTCATTGAACAAAATATTTCCATGGAAGCACATCAGCATATTATGCAGAGCAGTTGTTCATGGCCATTTAAGATGAAAACAGATCAACTGATGGAAAGCCACTTATTGTCTCCATTCATTCTTGTCGGCAGTGTTGCAACAAATTATTTCTCGATATTTCTTTGTGCTTAACAGTTATGGCAGGTAAAGCCACATCCGCAAGAAAAACCCGACATGTTTGTGTAAAAATTCCATTTGAGTGTGCATATTTTGAAGCGGTTTTCACCATGGGCTGTTTTGTCACATCTTGTTCATAATCATGTGAAAGAGCACTTTGCTACATTTTTTCAACATGTTTTCTGACTGTAATAAATATGATCGTAAAATCTCAAATCAGTGATGAGCTACTTTCTGACAAGTTGACACTAGTTCTGAACTTGCGCTTTGTGACTCCTATTTAGTAGAAAAATATTTTCTACTGTCGATATTTTCATGAATTACGTTATTCTTCAGTCAATGTGTGCGGGGTCGAAAGGTACACTCCAGTTTGGAGTGTG
Organism: Syngnathus floridae; assembly: GCF_059516105.1. Lineage (NCBI taxonomy): Eukaryota > Metazoa > Chordata > Actinopteri > Syngnathiformes > Syngnathidae > Syngnathus > Syngnathus floridae. Next base: position 5,737,035 of record NC_142423.1, on the reverse strand, counting down.
CTATCAACTCAACTTAGTAATGATGCGTGCGTACCTGTGTCCAGAGTAGACGGTGTCCACCAAAATTGTCAAAACCGTTGAGTTGATCTTTTCCGTTGCCCGTCATTGGCGTTCCACCTCCATCTAGCGTTAAAATAAAAGCAAAAATGACTTTATTGTTGTAGAATCCACTGAGTGACAGAAAAAGTGTGCTAGACTCAGTCAAAAGAACACTAACATTTTTTGTCTCTATTTTCTTCATGTTTCAATGCTGATTTTAATGGTGACATCATCAACGACCTTTTGTGCCTTTCGACCATACATTGGTGTTAATTCGGTCATCGTCCATTTGGTATTATGTCTGAGCTGCTTTGTAAACATAAGGACCAACATGTCCACGCAAGCATAAAGACACTTGTGTCCAGATGATTTCGGAGTTATAAGGTGCCCTCTGACTCCATCAACACAAAGGTGCCGCTGACGCTCGGCAGAAAACTCACAGGCCTTTTTCTTCTCTTGCACTCAAAGATAATTCCCTCCATTTGGCATTTTGACATCATATCTTCAGTCACCCCCTCGTACTGGATTTTTGTCTCCCAACCTGGCCAAAAAGCATGGCCACAATAACTTAATTTTATTTTTCCTCGCCGCTCCAGTGCACAGCATTCAACCCTTAACACTCTATTCTTTTTTTTTTAATGTCTTTCTTTGTTGTCGTCCGCCTGTCCTCTCGGCTGACTTTGAAGGTCAGACAGGACAAACAATGCCACTGGTGTCTGCTTGAACGTTACTCACTTACCGTCATTGGCGCCGCAGTTGCCTTGGCAACACACTAACCATTAATTTTCAATTAAAGCAGACAAAGAGATGACAGCCCAGGGTCCACGGAAGATGTCAAGAAGCAGTATTAATATACGACAAGTGAGTATAATTGTGTGTCCATTTTCCTCAGCTCTCATCTACGCTATCAGTGAGTTGTGAAAGCGGCAGATAATTTGAGGGTGTGGGAGACGAAGCTCTCTGTTTTCCTTTAACCAAGACGTCGTATGATGTATCTCTCGGAGAAATATGGCATTCATCATTACCTTTATGAATATTTTCTTGGGGATGTTATTATTTTCATTATCACTCCATCGAAAAAGATGCTATTTCAATGGCAATTCAAACAGACGTGCACGCACATGCACACACTTAGAAGACTTGTGAGAGACCGTTAGTGACTGCCATCATCCAATTTTGGTGTTGATAATGAAAATTAGAGTGCATGATTATCCGGTGAGTTAACTCAAAGTTGAATGTTGTCATGCACACATGTATGCAATGGGCAAGTACCGATACCAGGTATCGGTATCGTTAATGCATGGCCTGATTTCAAGGTATCGGTATTGGATGTTGTTTTACGATTAAGGATTAGAAATGTAAAAATAGGTTTTTCTTTTTTCTTTCAAATGATCTATCATTGTTTTTGGGGAGTAATGCATCAAAAGTACTAACGTTATCGGTAGTTGGTATCGGTATCATTGATATACTAGAATCGAACATTGCTATTAAACCCTTTTTAAGCATAATGTCGTGCTGAGCTTTTTGTGTGAGTTAATACTAAATTCTTGGGAGATTATATTGAGGGGACAATTACTGTGGTGTGTTTTGTGTACAAAGACACAGTTGTGACAAAAAATGTCCTGAGCATGTTTTCTCTCCCTCAACCCTCCAATCTCTTCAATCACTAACTATCCCCTATCCCGTTATCCTGCCATAACAAAGCACTTTTATTCCCCCATATCCCCCTTCCTCAACTGCTGCACACTGTTGAGTGTGCCCCTTAAATCACAGAGTCCCTAAACTGCTCCATAAAAGATGGCAGGTTCTCTCCTGTCCAACCCCCCTTTCTCTTTTCCCCACTCTTCCCTCCCTTCTGCCTGCACACATTACTGCTTTAATTAAGGTAATTACTTTCAGAGTACTACTAATCGTATCCCCTTCCCTCCTGGCATATATTGGCGCTCATGCAACCACATGTGCACACACTCATGCTAGTGTATAACCTGTCACCAGAAAAGTAAACTGAACCCTGGCCTGGTTAGTCTGCACCAAGGAAGGCTCGCCTCAACACCTGTGTTGTGCAAATCAATAATTTTAAATGTATGCTTGAGTAGGGCAGTGATTTCCGTCTTTGATTCATGAACATTTTGTCATCTCATGATATTTACAATCAATACTGTCTCTGTTTGTCCATATTTGGAAATGGTTACTTAGCAACCAAGCAGGAAGTGGCCTGGAGGTTTTCCCAACTGGTTTGGATGTGATTTGGATCAACGTGGTGGAGTTCTCTGTCCATTGCTGTGCTTTCTTAACTATATCAAGGTGCTATATCAAGGTATGTCATCTCTCTTGGGTCCCAAAGAAATTGGGACACCAAACCAGCTGTATTATTACTCCCTCCGTTTTCTTCAAGTCCAACATCGATTGCTGTTAGCACCCTGAAATTACTCGTTTGTGACTCAAAGCGGCCGTGTATTGGCTGCCCACCTGGAGCAGCTTTGAGCAATGTGACCCAGATCCAGGAGTCGTGTGTGCTCACCCAACAAAAAGACTCTCACAAACTGCACCTGCAGTATTTCTCTGTCACTACTTCAATACCGGTCATGAAATAATCATTCGTTGAAGGCATTTCCACGTGATAGCAGGCCTGAAGAAACTGACATTAATATCGGGAGAGGTCACAACGTGTATCGTTCATGTTTTGCTCCAGGCATCCTTCTTCTTGCCTATTGATTACGAGGATGACGGAAACCAAGTGCTAAGTTGAATTCACTGTGATCTGTAGATGTTCAACTGGCCTGTCACAGGAGATTCTCAAGTCCTTTCTGTCACCAGCCACCCACCTCCCCGCTGCTCCCAAAGGCACCTTGGATGATAATGAGAACGGGAATACAGGTACGGCTCTAACTCAGGGGGGTTTCAATTAACGCCCTGCAGATTAATAAAGAGTAATAAGGTGCGCCGCACTCGTGTGTGTGTATATGTGCGAGCGGATGCTTTTGTGCACGCGGGAGTGTCGTTGTGTGTCCGTGTGCAGTGGAAAGACCCCCGTGGCTCAGCACGATGGGCACAATGGAAAAGGGGAGAGGACTGTGAAAAAACAGTGGCGTACTGTGGAGAGGAAGACCCTCACAGCGCTGATTGGGTATTTGCCAAAGGATTTTTAATTGGTCATCTGCTTCAACCCACCAGAGATTAACAGCAGGGGATCTTGAGGTCTAACTAACTAGCCAAATAGGACTTGAATCATCACAGATTCTTAAAAAACAAACCTGGTCCACGATATTATACGTGATATTCAAGCAAAGGTCTTGGGATATAAATAAAAAGTATTTCTTGGAATCGTTACTCGAGGTGTTTACTCAACTATATGGTGTGGCTTGATGGCTGAATTTCATTTGGTAATGGCTAAAGCATGTCTATGATTAAATATTAAATATAAAATAATGTGGAGTTTTGATTGGCGCTAAATATCAGCACTACTGCGACTGCATTTACTTGACATTTGACTAGTTGCAGATGCTCGACAACTAGTTGAGGCCTATAGTGTCCTATTGTTATGCAACTTGTACAACAGTGGAAACTCATACTGGAATCCTTTCCACATGAATTTGAAGTATGACTGCAGCAATGTTTGTGTTTTTCGATTTTCATTACAATTTCTTTGTTGAGGTTGTCATCGACTCCAACAACAAAGCAATTCACCCACTTTTTGTTTTTTAATCAAGAACTCCCTGAAATGCCACACAACAACAAAAACTCCATATTTATAATTATGATTATTCATTGACTCTTTCAATGTGTTTTTGCGATTGTTTGGGGTCAAACCCGTCTTGCATCTCCTCATCAAAAGCACAAACATCAAAAAGGATCCCCACAGCCTCCTGCCTGTCACTGAACAATGTTTATTTTACAAGGTTGATTTATCTGATGTGCACCAGTTTCTCACTGACCCCAGCCAGCCTCTTCTTAACTTAGGCTATTTTTCTCGCTTGTTTTTATCACCCCAACACACACACACCACCACCACCACAGTGCAAAGGAATGCACCTACAGCTATCTGACAAACACAAAGTTAAGGCACTTTTTGTAACATTTCATTCTTGGCTTGAGTATACATGGCATTTGGAAAATACTAGTTTCAGTCAGGGGCTAACTCTCAAACCAAGAGACTATTGTCTTGGCCACGTACAATACCGTGCATATCTCAACCATGGCAGGATAAATATTTACATAAGCAAGGGCTGGATTTGAGGTGTGTTGTTGCTAGCAGATGCGAAGGTATTTGTTGTATTTACTGTATGCGTCTGGGTGTGAACATTTTTTTGTAGCGTGCATGCTTGTGTGTGTATGTGCAGCTGCCAGGGAAAACTCCACAGTGTGTACAGAAGATTCGAAAAACAGATAACTGACATGTGCGGGGTGTGTGCGTGAGAAGGGCTTGTCTGCATATGACTTTGGGATGTTATAGCCTTGATTTACGGTTTCTTGTGTTATTTGCTGTGCCATGCGTCTGTGAGTGAGTGTTTAGGGGTGAAAAGGACGCTTTCAGGTACCCTGCGGCATGTATGTGAAAACACAATATTATCTCCCGGGACAAGCAGCTGCAGGAATGATTGAGTGACAAAAGGGCTACAGTGTGATGCATTTCACACCAGCAGATATAGTTGATTTAAAAAAGAAAAAAAAAAAAAGGAATGTATCAAGTAAAATGAAAAGGTCAAAAAATGTCATGCATCACTCAACAGATCTGAAAGGATGAGCGAGAGAGAGAGAGAGAGAGAGAGAGAGAGAGAGAGAGAGAGAGTTGTGTCTAAATTCATTGATTTTATAGTGAATGGAATGCTACACCTTGACAAAAACTAAATTGGCTGATGCTAGTAAATGAGGTTTTTGGTCTAAGAAGTCAAAGCTACTTCAGTTGAAGTGTCACGTTAAAAATGTACAGATGAAAAAGGTACCGATAAGAATCAAAACAAGATTTTCTATTGACCTTTAAATTAATCTCACTGTGTCTTATGTCGGCTTTAAATTAATCTCTGAAAGTTCAAAGAAAATGGAACTCAAGATTTTGACTATGAGAGCATTAAAATGAAATATGTTTCCACCTGAACTAAACTGCAAAAAAAAAAAAAAAAAAAAAAAAACTGGTTGGTTGGGATTTCCTTCAAAATAGATAAGATCCTTGCTTAAGTTTAAAGTCTCTGTGTAAATTTTGGCAGCTCCGAAAAAATTCCAATATATAAAAAATAGTGTATATTATAAAAAAAATAAAAATAAATTTAACGTAAACACATTTCAACACAGCCGTGCATTCTTCCATTTTTGTGTGCCTAAAATGAAAAAGTTTGGATACCCTGCATGTTTCTGTGAGTGCAAATGATGTGGAAACACTTCACATTGGCTCTCCAACCATCCTGATACAGTAAATCATTCCAAATGAACCAAGTTCTCTGCATGGCTAATGACAAATCATCCCCAAAAGTTAAATAAGTTACAGTAACAACAGCTGGAGCTTTTTAAATGCTACGTAGTTAAGTCAAAAGACAGAAGTGGCGTCTGCAGAGACCAACCATCAGACTGACTTCTTTAAGGTCCAGCTCAACCCGCTGGCACAAACAGTGGACAATCTGAAGAGGCAAGCGGAGCCACCACGGAAAGGGGGAATCAATTTAGAGATGAGATGTGGAGGACAAAGCATGATAGGCCGCAGTGTGGAGGAGCGAGAATCAATCAGTCTTCAAGGGGCTGTTGATTAGACATTCTACAGCCTCCTCCATCTTTGTTAGGCTTTAATTAATTCATAATACCGAAACAAATTACCTTTGCATGGATGAAAATTACACCTAAATGTGGCGTGGCAGTTTGGCATTTGGTGATTAAATTATCTCCGGAGATTGTGGGAGTTTGATAGAGCGGCGTTTTCTTAATGGAGTCGTGTAACATTATTAAGTTTGAAATAACAATCCTCTCATTTCCTACGTGCGGCCATTTGTAACGGGGAGGAAGGTGAGATCAACTGAGGAGAGCGAGGAGTGCTCGGGCAAATATTATTTATCCTGTGAGTCCTCCAAATGAGGACGAAGTGTCTATGATGTTGGATTTTAAAGTCGTCCTTACGTTTTTTTCCTTTATTCTCCCGTCTGCAACATTCCAAGTATAGTTTGTTACATTTTCACTTGGTATTGAAGTCCCATCAAGGGCAGATAGTGGCCCATTAAAGCGTCATTATCAATCCCACCCTCATTGGCTTTGTTCACAAGACCACCAGACTAAGGATGTCTCCCCAGACAATAAAATATGAGGATAAAAAAAAAAAAAACTTTACAATAAGAACACTTCCTGCTTGCGATACAATAAAACAGCCTTGAAGCGGGGAAGAAAGCAAGAGACGGCTCAGCTTTGAAAAATGATAACAGGTTTAAGGAATAGAATAGCCACGAGTCTTTTCTCCTCTTCTTTTAAATATAGATTATAGTAAGCAGATAGCACCTTAGCTTTAGCTTTGCCTAGAGGTGACGCTGTTGCGACTCCAGTTTGAGGGTTGAAAGACGAATGGCAGCGGCCTCCTGTAGTGTCATTACGGCTTTGTCCCATGAAGTAAACGGTAAGAAAGAAATATGGCAGACGTTACAACACACAGATAAAGTAGATCGGAAGTCTAAGTGGAAAAATGCAAAATGCTTCTGGCCTGTTTTGAGTAATAGCTACTCAAAGAGAATATCGTCCTCATTCACCTTTTTGATTTTAATCATTTGTAGATGTGTAAAGCATCACACTTGGAATTAATTGTATTTCTAATTTATTTTATATTTGGAATAAATCTCATCAGGCTAATGAGATTGGTTCGGAAATGTTGCCGCTCAAATTTCATATTCGAATATCAAAATATTGACAGATTGTGCATATCCTGCAAACATTATTTTTTTTATATTGTTATAATGATCTCATCGGCCATCCACGGCAATCACTGTCTCGTTCACCTGCAATGTCACATGACCATCCTATCTCACCCTGCTGTAAAGAAAAGTAAACAGGTCATGACAGTGCATAAAGATGCTCGGATCTTAAAATCGGAATCACAACAATGTTCGGAACTGTGCTTGGCACGATTGAGTCTAGCACAGTTTAAATGCCGGCCAGAGAAGGTCATACTTTGTCTCCCAAAAAACACGGTTGTCACGGTTGTCTTCTCCATCCTTTGTTTTCTGGTATGTGACTCGTCTGCAATGCACTCACAATATGGATAAGCGCTATCAGTTTCATTTTGAGGACGCTCAGCAGAGACGAGCAAATGACGGGTGGGGTTATTTGAAAACATCATGAATGCGCTGTACACATGTTTGTGAGCGTGTCTGCGTGCGTATTTGTGCACAGTCTTGTTTGCTCTTGCACTAAAGGCCTCGGAGAGGGGAAAAAAAAGAAAAAAACTCCTCCACAGGCAATCGGAGCATCCGTGTCAATTATCCTGCCCCGAACCTGCGATCTCTTCCCTTATTTTCTCCTCGCTCCTCCCTGGCTCCCATCATCCTCGGCTCCTCTAATAGGCCCTCACTCACGATGATGAGAGGACACGCTCTCCTCTGATGGCAGCGGAGCGCAGCTCGCAATGCTCCGTGTCACTACGAGATTAGGACGGGGCAGAAGGGAAAAATATTCCAATCTGCCACGCGGGGAACCACGTGCTGTTACTGACAGGTATTAGTCTATCAGCTATTGTTGCCTCCTCAAAGGGAATACGGCAAACACGGGGCTGACATGCTAATAAACACAGACATGAATGCAGGTTAGTACAAAGTGAAAAGACGCATACAGGACGGCTGAGCAAGGGAAACAAGGGAATGCAGAGGAAGACGGGGAGACGTTATACAGAAGAAGAGATGTACGGTATAAACTGTCAACATTGTTATGGAAAATGGCCCTCAAATTAAGCCATGCATGCAATTCTACAAGGGACTCTGAAAATTGCCTTTTATCACTTCCCAAACAATAGGCTGCCTGACAGTGTTGCGCACGATAACACACACACGCGCATGCACGTCTGACGGTGCTACGCCCGATAAGTCCGCCAACCGTTATTTATTTTATTCCGCCATCACCCCCTCCCGTCTTCAGCCACTTTAACTGTCCTCGTGCGCTTTCATGTGGTTAATATCATGCAAAATAACAGCTTTTTATTTTCCCGCCACAGCATCCCGTCTTTAATGGGGGCTAAGCGCTGTAAGCCGGCCGAGTGTGAGGGCCTCTTATACACACACTGCCGTGGTTATCTCCGCTCTATGTTTATCATTGCTATTATTATTAATGCTCTCCGCTGTAAGCGCGGAGCCCGACACGAGAGCGAGCGGAAAGGAGGGAGCGCAAGAGGGATAAAAGGGGAGGAAGAAACACAGCGACAGCAGAGGGTGAAAGTGCTGCTATGATGTGATGCTTGTTAAATAAACTGCTATTTACCGCTGCGACTGAGAGATTATTTACAAACGCATCATTACGCCGCCATCATCTTACGTTTGCCATCTGTTTCCACATCATGTGTTTGATTCGCTGTGAGGGCCGCGCTGGTCGGAGGATTATGACTCTTGGCAGCGTAATGAAATGCTACTCTGCTGTGGTCTGTAAGGATAATGCAGTCCAACAATATGTTATCTTAAGGGATTTGTAATGCACTGAAGTAAGGAATAATGAGGCTCATTAGAAGCAACTGTAATTCCATACAAACAACATACAGTAGAAAGAGAGGAAGTTGCTTCGCTTCAGGCCATCTTGACTGCGCAATCAAACGGGAATTAAATTGCTTACTCTGCCGGCATGCGCCAAGCCCATCAAATCTTAACATAACACTCTTTTCATTTCAAACACAAACAATGTGATTAAGAGAGTCAGGTTTAGTGTGAATGGGGCATTGTAGTCGTTTCGGTTTGTGATGATTAGAGTTGAAATTGCAAATAGCAACACAGGAAATTCTGAATGTGAATTACTTCTGTTTTCATTCCAATCTACTTCCTCTTTGGTTAATCAGTATTTATGTGGTGAGTTGTATTGTGTTGGGCCGTGTTGTCACTATTTATCCTGTTGTATTTGGGTTGATGTCTCTGGTTAAACTTTTGGAACATTTCAATTTTCGGCACAGTTACAAATTCACAAGCCATTTTTTACATCATTTGAATGGAGTTAAGCTTTTAGTTGGGTTTGATGTGATATTTTCTGATGTATTGTTATACGTTTTTGTAAAGCCCTTTCATACATCAAGAGCTGTTTGGAAAAGTATTATATTGCATTGTATTGTTATTGGAATTCTGGCTATTCTGGCTCACAAAAATATGGTAAAATCATGCCTACAATTGTGAAAGAAAGAAAGAAAGAAAGAAAGAAAGAAAGAAAGAAAGAAAGAAAGAAAGAAAGAAGGAAAGAAAGAAAGAAAGAAAGAAAGAAAGAAAGAAAGAAAGAAAGAAAGAAAGAAAGAAAGAAAGAAAGAAAAAAATTTGACACAATACTTGAATGTAAGGCATATGAGATGAACAAATTACACTTTGTTTTCATTCTACCTTTCAAAAGCTTTCTGAGGTCATTTTTATGTGTGAGAAGATTTTCAAGAATCTTGAAGAGGTCATTGGACCTCTATTAATACTCTTCACTTCTTTATTTGTTCTTTACCATTCAGGACACCGAAAGTGAGGTCATCTGTGTGTATACTGACATTTCATGTACTGTATAGAGACTTGGAGCAAAACCGAGTCAAGGCTCCTTTTCTTTTATGAGGGACACTGAAGTTGGTCAATTGAAATAAAGTGTGAGTGGGTGGACAGGAGGCACAGATACAAACCAAGTGACAACACCTACAAAACCTTGCTGATTTGTTGTAGGGTGTGTGCTCTTACATTATTCCAAGATGAATACCACAAACTATACAGCGTTGTGAAAGAAATAAAGAATAGCCCAGTGTGTGCGTGTGCAAGTGTGTGTGTGTAAATGTATCCAGTGCTGTATTCATGTGGCCAGTGGCTTGTAACACACACCTTGTGTTACCCGACACCCCAATGCACACGAGTCTGAAACACACACACACACACGCACTAACACAATGGCCCATTATCTTCTGCGTGTGTCACCTGGCTTCAAGACCCCCATCGCGTTTTTATTCAGAGTATTTAGAGACTAGCCTGAAGCCGACTATTGCGCTCTACTTTAGACATTTTTTACTCCCCCTCCCCTCCCCTCCCTCCTCCCGCTGAGCCCATTAAAGACCTACAAGTTTATCAGACCTAATGTAGCTTTAGCATAAGCAGCCTTTGCCTGTGACGCACGTTTTCTGCCTATCTGTACCACTCAGTGTGCAGAAACCTCACCAATACTATCTCCGCAATTCACAGCGAATGGTCCCCGCTAACAATGCCAATTAGCAAGTGCACACAATGCAGGCTTCATCTCCCCTCCCACCTGTCAGAAGTACACGCGGCACAGCCTCAAAAACCTGAGAAAATAACTTCCCTCTTTTCTCTCCTCCTCCGTACAACCTTCTATCTTTTGCGTTAGGCTTGTTTTATGTTTGTTTGGTTTGTGCTGTGAAAACTCCAGGAGAAAGTTTCATTCCTCTGCCTGTTTTTTGTGTGCAAAAAAAAGAAGTGTCTATTGGGTTACCAAACAAAACAAAATCACAAGCGACAAGGTCGTACCCTCCAAACTCAGCATTTGGCTGCGAATGGAAGGATTTCACAGATATCGTAGATTGAGAAGAGAACAGTTTTGCCACCTGGAGCAGTCCGCAACTTCCTACTGCCTATCATCTTCACTCCCTCATCACCTTGAGGCCATTCATGAGTTCATCACACAGATGAAAAAGTGGATATAGCCTTTCTGATGCTGAATGACGATGCGTTCATTTCCCCGGAGGATGCGGAATCCTGTTTCAACTATTCTGTTAGCTGCCCACACACAAAAATGCTTGTTGCATGTGTATGCGGGGGCTATTTTGTGTGTATGCATGTGTGCGTGTATGGGAGAGACTTAAGTGTTGTGTTTCGTTTGTAAGAATGCAGTGGAAAATGTGTCTCTTAAAACCGATGCTCATATCTGGAAGGCCCTTTAGGTTTTAGTAGCGTTTGCTAACGAGGCATACTACTGGATTACTTAAAACACAAATACACAACTTTACCCAAGCCAGCAAGTGTCTCACACAGAGATGACTAATCAGGGCGGAAGGTGGTCTCCAAGTGGTCACTTCACAAATGTATGATCTTCTTAGGCAACAATTTGTCATCCGACTGGGAAGCCTTCTTACCGTTCCTTGTAAACGTACTTTGACGTGCTGCAGGAATGTCAAGGATGAGCGATCTGTGCCGAATTCAAAGGGAATTAGAGGTGCCACTAATCAGCATCTAATGAAGTTGCCTGTGTTCATGCCCACAACGACGCAAACTACTCTGTTAAATCCAACAAACTCCCAACTCAAGCGCGTAACACTTCCTGATTGGTGCATTCACTTTTTCATCTGCCTTAAGTTTCACTTAAGTAATACTGACGTGACTAAAACCATGACATAAATTGTCCCATAATACTGTATAAGGTTGTTTGTATCCTCAAAGATAAAGAATGAGTTTAACTTTCATTTTTAAGTTTTCACAGCCTTTCATGTCTTTCATCTCAAGGTCAAGAACTTTGGACCCAAACAAATGGCTGCAATTTCACAGTGCTCATAAAGTAGTTCCCTGCACAGATTCTTTCTCTTTCTACTTCATTAGTGCTGTGTGTGTGTGTGTGTGTGTGTGTGCGTGCGTGCGTGCGTGTTTTCCTGCGGTCTTTGTGTCCCCCTATCGACATTGATTTCTCCTTACGACAGACGGGGTGCTCTTAAAGGGGACAAAGATGGAGTGATGAATGACTGAAGGATGCTTGTTTTCTCCTCTCCCTTTGATTAGGTCACAGACAAGACGAAAGGTCGGAGGTCTTGAAACCATAAAGATTGACGTCTAAAAAACACAAAAAAACTCACTTTACTCGGTTCAGTAGGTCTCCACTTACAATTACTGATAAATTGTCAACAGCCTCCACACGAAATCCCATTTGCTCACACACATGGCCGACTGAAGTGCATAGAGAGCACACATGCTCACACACTAAAAAAGCCTTTATGGTGGTCTGTCTTACTGTACATACCCCTGTATATAATGTAGAGTGTATGTGTTGGGGTCAGACAACCAAATTCCAGCGGAACAAAGTGCTGGTTGTGTAGTCTACCATGAAAGACTTTTGGAACACACTAAAAAGCTACACATACTACATTCATGTATTTTTCTATTTTGAAATTTTGGCATTTCTCCACACTCAACTAACTCGCAGTATTTATTTTGTCTTAAAAATTCAGCTTTTCCAAAATTCTGTCTTCTGTGTTTGTTGTGGTGAGAGCAAAAAAAAAAGCGTTTTGGCTTATGTCAGTAGAAATGTGCGACAAAGTTGTGAAGCAATCTGTCACTTCATTTGGGAAACAATATGCCTGATGATGTCATCGCCTTATGCTGATTTCATTTTGTGTAATGGCCGAAGAACCACCACTTAAAAATTCTATCATGTTGTCCACGGTCTCATTATAGATGAGAATGCAGGACCAAATCTGCTCAAACTGCTTTTTCAAAATTCACAATAGCCAAAACGAGTTCAAGAGGATTTTTTTTTGTTGACTTCCCAAATAAATAATTGTTGCCTTTGGGATGCCCCAACCTTTTAACTTGTTTGTCTGAGTTCCTCACAGGGTGATAGTTGTATGTGCGTGTGTGTGTGGTCTTAATGTAGTGGCGGGCTGTGGAACGTAGAGGTCAAGAGGAGGCTGACCCTCTCCACTATCTGAAAACTGGTGAGATGGAGGAGGGGTGAGGTGAAGGTTGTTAGATGCATAACACACACACACAAACACACAAACCAGCTACCTAAGCATCACTAAAACTATCATGTTTGAAGTCCACATTATACGACTTCTGCATTTTGCATCGAAGATGAGTTTGGTACGGTAGAACTTGACAGCCCTGACCTCAACCCCATCAAACACCTTTAACATAAATTCCAACAGTGACTTTACAAATGTTCTTCTGGGGTGACCACCTCCATATTTTCGCTTCCTGTTTGTATAACAGCCAGGTGTCCGCATACTTTCAACAATTCATTCACACCTGACTGCCTCCACTTCCCTTTTTACTTGCCTCTCAGTTTTAGGCCCCTCCCCGCCTTCACACTTTTGTCTTTCAGACTAAACAAATGTAACTTAGCTGGGAAACATTTCTGGATCCAGATGCTGCTCCTCTCTTGGTCCCTCATCCCTCAGTGCACACCCCGTACTACTTCACACCCACCCCAACCCCACTGACCTTTGACCCCGCCACTGAGTTGCTCTGAGTGCAGCAGCAACTTTCTCATTGTGACAGTTGGGAGTCTTTTCTCAAGAAGAGGCCGGCCTTCAAGTGTTTTTAGATGTCGGTATGATTAGGAATAGAGAAAATGGTCAAGATAATTTACACCCTCAAAATTATACAATCATTTTTAAGGATTTTTTTGTGTGCATGGTAGATGGTACAATTTTGAAGATACACTTTCATATCAACATTCACATCAAGTATTGACTATAGGTGATGGCAGGGCCCACCATGACGGTGGATGTGATGCCGTTCCAAACAGAAGTGGGGGCCACTACAGCGAGACCCACACAGACAAGCATTTCAAGCCCTATGGTTATATTTCCCACGAGTCTGTCCAGTTTTACAACGCCATTAATTTAGAGGGTGCAGATTTTAGCTCCACTTCGGCCCACATTTGTCCTGAAATAAATCAGAAAATGAGGAAAGTAAAATCCAAAATGTGGGTCCCTAAGCACTCTTGGTATAATTCCTTGCACTGGAGCAAGGGGAGTGAGCTAAATATTAGTACAAGTACATCCTTCACAGTCCAGGCTGGCCCACCCTGAGAAGTAGCATTTGCCCGACTGACCCTCATCATTTAAGACCTCCTTCCTCTTCACCCATTCCTTCGATTTTGCCTTATGTGTATGTTTTTTGTGTGTGTGTTTAGGGGGTCTCCAGTGATTCCCCCTCAGCCGCACAGGCAGCCTCATTTGAGCGCTTTTCTAAACATCACCACCTTCCGAATAAAAGACAAAATGGAAAGAAAAACAGGACAGCAGCAGAAAAAGGAGGAAATGTTATTTAAAAGGTACCAGACCGCAGCATTTTCCACTGATATTATATACTCCCTGCCCAATCCAATATATATACAGGCCACAGGCCAAGAATGTAAAAATAAAACACATAGACCCAACATCTGGAGCAAAGTGAACAAAACCTTCATTTAATCTGACCTGAATACAGCATTTTACCATTTCTACTCTGGCCTGTCTCACACACTAACTCACTCGCAGAAATTATTTTACATTTACACATTCTTCACAAACATACTATATGGGGACTGATTTAAGATTCACACGTGCATAAATGGGAGTGAATTGAGTTCACTCGCAAACGGATCTGGAAGCTGATCTATTAGCCTCTGGATGAGCTACGGCAGGGGTGTCAAACTGTGGCCCGTGGGCCGAAACTGGCCCGCAGTGTAATTGCAATTGGCCCGGAAAGACAAATTGTGCAACGAGTTTGTGTCAATACTAAAATCTTCATTTTGAAAAATAAATTTTTATTACTATTCATTCTTTTTTTTTAATTTTGAACAATTCTTCCTAGATTTTAAAAGTAGTTATTCATTAGTTTGTTTTGTAGCCTAAGCTGTATATAATTTGAGAATTATTTTCTCTGCATTTCCGTTTTCAAGATTCTTTTGCCGCACGGTGACAGTTGGTGGTCACTTGAGCAGTTTTTCGGGCAGACTGTCCCGGGAAACTGTCCCGAGGTTTAATAAATGCACATACCTGTAGTACTCACTCAGGGTGAGTTATATCAAGCAAAGGATGGCAATTGCAGTTTGCCAAAATTACAAACACAATCAATTTAGTAATATGTTTGTTTGCCTTTCCCACAAAAATTTCCAACTCTGCCACTTATATATAATATTTGGTTTTGGCTATCTCCCATGGTTCAAAACCCTCTTTTAAATATGGGATACTTTATGTGCAAAACCATCACCATGGCGACAACAAGCCGGCCTGCCGTTGTCCTCGATCAAAAAGGTACATTGTTTCTTGGAAAAAAGCTTTTTGGTTTTTGTCTGTGTGTATGTCCACATTATTGCGATTCGACAGATCTGTGGGTTTGTTTTGCTTTCTCCACTGTCCTCCCCTCCTCCTCTAGAATCAGTTAATACATGAACAGCATCATGATTGAATATTAATAATTCACATCAGCTCTCCCTGATGACTCATTACAACCCTTCAATCGGGGAAGGAGCTAGAGGAACGCAGACGAGGATATGCAAACGCATACACACATTTGATTATTTTCACATTTTAAATCTTGAACATACATATAGATTCAGATATACTATATAACATTCCAGCATATTCCAACCAATCATGTGTCACTTGTAAAATGATCATCAAATATCAGCAACTCAAGAAACACACATTATCATCCACGGGGAGTTCAGGTGCACTTTACGTGAACTTGTCTCCCACTGACTCCTACATGCAGAGTTAAGGTAGAGAGATTTTTCTGTTTTTATTCTTGCCAGTGGTTAACCTTTTCGACACCCATGCAACAAGAGCTTGAAACATTTAGACGGTGTGTTTGACACCTTTTGTCAATGCTAGTTAAAGATTCTTAATTTCAAAATGCTACGTTGCATGTTACAGTCCCAGTGCCAGTAAAAGTTTCATGATGATGACAGTTTGACCTTTAAAAAGATAACAGTATTTGCAGTTCCATTATTTAAGTTGTTTAGACAACTGAAAAAAAAAGAGGAAGTCCATCCTGGTGGAGCAACCTCTGAGGTTACACTGTATTCCAAAAAGAGTACTCCTGCATTTTGTTGCACGGTGTTCATGTGTTGCAATGTATATCATTAATATTTTAGCTAACTGTGCAACATTAGTTTCTACATTATAATTAAAATGAGATATAATAGAAGGGATATTGGAAGCCAATATATATTTGTCGATGTATACAAGCTGGTAAACATGTACTAACAACTATCTAGATATGAATATAAAAAAAAATATAGTGAAGCCCTTATGTGTGTAGACAGCCTGTTTAAGTCATCTATTTTTTTCCTACAAGAGGGTTTTCTTAAGATTTCCTTTAATTTAGCGCAAGATTTATTGGCGTGTGACTGCAAGCGTGATAGTCAGCTATGCATTAATATATAGCTGAAGTGAAACCTGAATAGCTTTTGTAAATCTTCCTTCACTGAAAAAATAGTATTTTGTGAAAACGTCTGTATTGTGTTATTTTTGGCTACGGCAGATCAGTGAGGAAATCGCTGGTTACACTTACACAACATTTCTCACTTAAGCACACACACAGGGCCACGTTCACCGCCGTGCATTCCGAGCCATTAGCGGAAAGCAAAGTTGAACACCTTGCCGACTGTGAGGTGCGTGTCAATCGATGGAGGTTAAACCCGGGGTTCAAATATAAACAGCTGGATAAGTCACAATCGATAGCCGCTCTCCCTCAGCAACTGGTCAATACTTCCGCACCCTGACACAGTCCCAGCAGACCGAGAGAGAAGACACTGGCCGGATGTCGTTTTATTTTTTTTGTCTTGGTGATAAGGATGTTAATGAATAAATACAATCACACACACAAACATTCTCCCTGAGTAGATAACACATTAGTGACGGTAACTCAATAGACAGTTGCGCTAAAGAACAAAATGCTTTGCATTGATTTTTTGACAAGCCACAATAGCTTCCAGCTCAAATGCACTTTATCAAACCATCCGTCTTACTTGTAATACAAACACAGATGAAATATGCACAAGCAAATAAGAGTATATTTATCATGGGTTACACCGTCAGGGCAAATTTTGCTCACATAACAATCAATGAAACCTTTATGATGGCAACTGTTTGATTCTGTAAAGTTTCAAGGGTACCCCAACATAATGACTAATAATGGTTGTTGTGAGCGTATATGAGGTCTGGATTGTACATTTTGCTGCTCCATGTTTGAAAGTAGCAGTTGTTTAAAAAATAAATTGCAATTCGATCACACGATCAGAAAAAAAATGGAAGGCCAGCTTTTCTGTCACAGTAGCACGGTCAAAGTGGAAAGACTCTCTTTGTGAGTGCACGTGTTGATGCTGTGTGTGTTTTAGTGTCTACAGTAAGCCATAGAGGAGATGGACTCCATATGTAGTGTGTTTTCACAGCCCTGAAGGAAATCATGACCATAGCAGAAAACCCACCAACTATTCCACTAAGGTCTCATTTGTCTGTGTCTTTGTGTATGTGTGTGTGTGTGTGCACCTAGTGAGCCAATGTGTGTGCGTGTATCGGCATGTTATTTGTACAAGCCCGCTTGTGCACATAATAAAAATATACTTTGCTTCACGTTTGCATGCCCGTCCAAGTGTGTGTGCGCTCGCATGTGTGTATGTGCTTCTCAATGGTGATGAGTGGGCGTTGGTGGCGTGACAATACTGCAAAACCGCTCAAATTAAGTGTTCTCCACTTTTGCGGAAATGTTTTTTTTTTTAAATGTACCCAAATGCAAAAAGTGATGCCAAGAATGGACACACACACACAATCAACTTTCAGTTTGATCATCAGAGAAACATTTGGTCAGTGTTTCTCGCCCTCTGTGTGCAAGTTATCAAGGACAGACATCGTGGGATCGCATTGTCATCCTGTTCTCAGTCTCATCTCAGTGAAAAGAATATGTGGCGACCATTCTCACCTAGACACAAAAGTGAAGGAGAGATTGGCTGATTGCTTCTAATGCAGGCTGCAGCTAAGCTTTATCACGCTGATAAAGTTGGGAGCTCAGAGCTATCAGTGGTGGCAGTCCTAAGCCAGAGCGAAGCAAATCATTTACAGCAGTCGTCTAGAATGCACAATCTATTCGCTTAGCAATAGAAAATATGTTAAATTTAGATCTGTGAACATAAATCAATTAATCGGCAGCTATTTGATGATAAAAATTATTGTAATTTTAATAATGGAGGCGCACTGGGTAGCACGTCCGTCTCACAGATAGGAGGGTGCGGGTTCGATTCCACCTCCGGCCCTCCCTGTGCGGAGTTTGCATGTTCTCCCCGAGCCCGCGTGGGTTTTCTCCGGGCACTCCGGTTTCCTCCCGCATCCCAAAAACATGCTTGGTAGGCCAATTGGAGACTCCTAATTGTCCCTAGGTGTGAGTGCGAGTGCAAATGGTTGTTTGTCTCTGTGTGCCCTGCGATTGGCTGGCAACCGGTTCAGGGTGTCCCCCGCCTACTGCCCGATGACGGCTGGGATAGGCTCCAGCACGCCCGCGACCCCCGTGGGGACTAAGCGGTTCAGAAAATGGATGGATGGATAATAATGGAGTAATCGTTTAATTGTTGGTTAGTTTTTTTTTTTAGGATGAAATAATCATAGGTTACTGGGAAATTGAGAAATTTTTGTAAAACATTTTAAAACAAAAAAATCCATCCGATTATTCGATGGGAAATTAGATGGTATAATCAATTCCAAAAATATTTGAGAGTGAATAGATGAATATATGTGACAGAAAAACAAGTTTTTTTAGGGAAGATATAACCAAATGGGAACTATATCGGGGATACTGGATTGTGCTTAGTTTGAAAAATATCAAAAGCAAAACGAGGACAGGTGTAAGATATGAAGCGGTCAGAGGGCCATAAAAATAGAACAACAGGCATCAGTGATTACCTAAAGAGCCGTACACTCAAGAGACAGAGGCTCTTTATGATGGGATCAATAACCATTCATGGCTGGCTGCTCTGGAACCAGAAATTTTTCCTCTAACACACACAGATCAATAGAGGTGATTACCGGAGTTAACCCTTCACATTCTGAATCTCGTCATTTGACTGAGGACACTTAGTCTGATTTACTCGAGGGTTGCAACAAAAAAAAAAGGATGTAAAGTTAATTGGTCATGTGGCAGCTGATATTATTTAGAACCACCAAATTTTATCCAAAAAAAAGAATCCTTTTGAATTGTAATAATAAAGTCCACTGTCAACACTGAAAGGTAATTAAGTAACGAGCCATTCTTCTTTTGCAAGATTTCACCGCACTATTGTGTGTTTTGTCGCGGGTTGACTCAATGTCTAAGGTCAAGCCTTCTCTCTCATTAGTTGCGACCCTCGGCAACCTCTTGTCATCGCAGGTGACAAGCGGGTCAAAGAAGATTACACTAATTATGAGAAATTCGAGATGGAGAGTAGCGAAACGTAGGCAGAACGTTAGGAAAACAAAAAGCCGATGTTGTGGTAAATATGAGGTTGTGACATGATGGGATAATTCCGTGTTTTACTTCTGGTCTTAAGGTTATTATTAGCTAACGATAAGAGGTAAGTTGGTCCCTTGACACAACTGGGACAAACAACAATCATATGAACGGAACTTGCTGAGGTTGACCCAAATTCATTAGATCTCAATCACAACTAATGGCGCCATGCTTCAACTCTTTAGCATGTACATTTGTTAGCTTCAACATATTTTTTGTGGCACTCTTCTAAGATGAATATTTGCAAAGTGTAGGAGGAAGTACTAGCAAATGAAACAATAGGTGATCCCTTCCTGACTGTGAATTATGGCACTAATATAAAAGATTTTTCGGAACAAAATTTACAATAGACAATATTAATTCAAAGTGTAGCGTCAAATTAAACCTGATGGTGAGTGAACATGAACAACAGCCAGAGTTTGTAATAGCAGGATTTGAATGTAGCCTCACAAATGTTGAGAGTCTGACCAGAGCCACACCCCAAATTTACGTGCTCAAGCGCGATTCTCAAAAATGGCCATTCATATATACATGATCGTCAAAATGTTTTGCAGTGTTTAGCCAAATGAATGAAACTCGTCAGTCTCTGCTTCTGTCTCTGATAGGTTGATTTTCTTCGGGTGCTCTGGTTTCAACAATCAGTGAGGTTTTTTTATTTTACAATTGATATTTACCCTATTTCAATAAAAAAATGACAAAAAGTGATTTTATTATATTTTTCAATTGCTTTTAGTCGTGGTGGTCATTTATTTTCAATGTAACGACCTTCGATCTAGGGCTTCGTGAGATCTTTCCATAACTAGCATGGAACGTGCCGATGTACAAACAGACGAGCTTAAATATCTGAACGCCTCTGGTCACGACGGCTGCGGGCACGGGGTGGGGGGCATTAAAGGTGTTTTATAATTCAAAGTCAGTCTAAAGCGATGTATATTCTGAAACGGCAGGGTGCCAAAGGAGCATGCTTGGCATCAGAGGGTAAGAGAGCCAGAGCGAGCCTCAGAGGGGCCAAGATAACGAACCATTAAACTTGGCACCGCTGTCCGAAATCCTGAGGAGAGCGCGATGGAGCATCTTTAAACACTGTCATTTGACTTTGAACAAAGTGACTTTTTAAGTGAAAGCAGCCATTTCCCCTTTTCCCCCTGTTCTTTTTTTCTTCTCTCCCGTCCACATTTTAATGCTCCCTGCTCTATCATGTAAATCCCCATTCAAATTAGTTGGGCATTAGAGCCCTCAGCAGTAATGTCAGAGAGACTGAATGAGATGGGGGACTTAAGCACCTAACGAACAATGAAATTCCCAAGCCTTGGGACAGGACAATTAAGAAGCAGGCTTAGCCAATGATGAAAATTTATTGCTATCTAATACATATTTCTATTTTCTGAACACTAACCAATTTGAATGTGATTAAGGGGGGTGGGGCGCTTCATTAAAGAGATGCGGGCTCTCAGAGGTCGCTCGGAGAGGAGCCTTTTGATGTTAAATTACAAATACGGAGGAGAGAGGCATCGCCATTGTCTTTCGGGGTTCCGAGTATTGTTTTCGGCGGTTCCCCTTAAATGGGTTAGTTAACCCATCGCTGTCCAGAAGAGATGCTAATGTGAGGAGCCACGGGAAGCCAGAGGGGGGTTGCGGGAATGGAGAAGGCTTTTTAGTGGGATTATGGACAAAATAAATGCCTTTGCAATTCTTCCTTTCATCTGAATAAAAACATCCAAGCATTCATTGGTTTTTCCTTTTTCCGGCGCATCCAACTATCTACCGGCCATGCGCTCAGCGGGCGCCGAGCGCTGCTGGAGCTGACTGCACAGGAAGCTTTTTCCAAAGGGGAAAGCACAGATGGAGTGAAACTAACAAGACAATTGAGTGCAGATTTGAGCTTAATGCTGCAGACAGTTTTCTTTTTAACTTGGCAAAATATGTTTTATTCAAAACTCCAGATGAAAGTTCAATGACTGAGAGGCTTTTATTTTTGGATAGGGTTTGTCTTATTAAGTGTAAACATACTGGGTCAGTTAAGCCTTCTTTTGACCAATTTGGGACCGGATGCATTTTATTGCATTGGTATTGTGAAGATCAATGATGAATTAAACAGAAATGTCCATCCTGGCGGTTTTGTCATCAGTCGATTGAAATGTTTGGGTTTTTTTTCTCATGATGAATTAACAAAGACTGAAACATTTCCTGCAAATGCTGATAATTCTCAAGCAAAGCATCAATTCTCGGTATCCCAGAACGAACCTGCACGTCTTCCCGGAATGTTTAAATGTGAGCAAAAGCAACATAGAATTTGTTATCTAACCGTCCCGTTTTAAACGAGGTGCCATAATTTAGGTCCTCCGTGAGCACGGCAAACTGCGCATATATCTTTTCCCCTGAAACATGCACCGGGGCTAGATTAATTTGTGTTAATAAATGCGTTCTCAGGCCTAGTTTGGCGAGAGTAAAGGACATTTTCATTAACTTTCTTTATATTTAATGTTCAATTAGTTGCGGGTATAACCGGACCATAATCAGATGGAAATATGGGCAAGAATTAATGCCCTGACAGGAAGAAAGAAAGACCAAGGGACCAAATTGAGTGTGTGTGTGCGTGCGTGCACGTGTGTGTCTTCATAAGACTGTGTAACTCTGCTCAGAATGCTAAGTATGATGCACAAGGTATTAGGTGGCATAAATATATTTACAGAGATTAGTTAACTTATTTACACGAGCACACATATGTGTCAGGAGCGATGCCTGGGGGAGGCAAGTGGGAGGGAAAAGAGGTTTAGCGCAAATGCATGACATGGAAAATAGAAAAATCAAACGCTTCCTCATGCGGGTGACGAGCACTTTTATCATCCTGATAGGCGGTGTTTAGTGTTGTGTGCATTCGTGTGTGTGTGTTTCTCTGTGACTGATGCGCCGTGTTGTGTTGCGTGTCACGCTGAATGATAGGATTACTCATTTTCCCCTTAGCGGAACACAAATCACTCTTTTATCCGCCATCATTGAATCTTTCCAGGGTTAAGTGTTCATGCTCGCAGCTTCTCACTGCGCTCCGACGTGTGTGTGTGCGTAATTGTCTACTTTACACAATGTGTTTGTGATGTGCGGCAGAATATTCCATCACACTTTTGGAGGCAACGTGACAGCAACAACTAAACGATTGCTAGAAGACAGTGATGTGTTGTCTCGACTTGTCGGAAAAAAGCACACAAAATATGAAGCGGCTTGATTTGAGTGACATGTTGAATCAAACAGAATATTTTGATCCAGGAAAGAAAATAGAATTGTGTGTGGGTGAGGGATATCGGACAAGATATGAGGTCAGTGTCTGATGATTCTTGGCCTCGAGTCCAGCAAGAACACCAGAAGGGTTGATGGAAACCATTTGTGAGATTTGCTCACTCCAACTTATTTCGCAAGAACCACACGAGAGACAAGCATGTTCTTTTAGACACCTGCAGGTGGAGAGCTCACACGTTGACGGAGTGAACTCTGAAGCTCTCCCAACTGCAAGGACATATTTATTAAGAGAAAGAGTGGGGGCAAGAGTAGACTGAATAGGAAGCCCTTGTGCTCTAGTCAAAACATATCAGGGGGTGTTTTACGACCTTGTATAGAATGGGATTCATTACCGGTTGCATTCCAACATAATCATACGATAAGGATACTCTGTAAAACCCTAACAATTTGGGTCATTATTTTTTAAACTTGCTGGTTATTGTGTGGGTCAAACTTGAATTTTACCAAACCTTATCAATGCTTCATGTTTGCATCCTTTGTGCTGAATAGGATTCCACCTCTAGATGGGCATTGTGATTGATAAATTGATTATTGGGATTGGTGAGGAGCAAGTTCATTTGAATATTTCACAGTGGCAGGAATATTATTGTAAGATGCGATGATCAACTCAGCAGTAACTAAATTCAGTCACACCGTGAATAACGTCGGGCTATTGCCGTCCATGTAAACAAAGCCGCTGTAGTCTCTCATGTCTGTGCCACGATAAGCGAGTTAAAAATAATCTCCGGTCATAGTCTGTGAAATTTCTCTACATACGCGATGATCATAGATTTCAAAATTCCAAGGCTTGGTTTTGCTTGTTTCTATTTTTTTGATGCACTCCATCCATACGAATTACTCTCCTAGTTTCAAACAATTTCATGCTCCAATTCGAAAGCCTACTTGGTTCAAAGATAACAGAGGGGAAACATGGAGGAAATTCTGATCATTTGGTTAAGATCCCCTCTGACTTCATTAGCTGCCTGTAGTAATTAAAAACAAACAGGATCAAATTGACCACAAATGGAATTTTGGGTGAAAGCCTGTCAGCAATACAATCGTGTTGCGTAGGAAAAAAAAAAAATCATTTCAATTACAGTCTAAGCTGTCTAAAGCGGGGGTCCGTGATCTGGCCTTCTACTATGAACTTGGGGGGGCTTTTGCAGGCTGTATCTAGCCGAGGGCTCGCAGGGACTTGAACACAGACGATTACTGAGGTAATTTGGCTGAAAGCCCACTTGAATTGGCCCGGACCCTCGATACTATCAGCTTCACAATTAACCAACAAAAACAGATAACCTCCCAATCTCGGCAAGGCGTCGCAGCTATAATAGCTCGCCGGTGCTGGCCGACAACACACACACGCACACACACGTTCATAAACAGATACAGTAGCGATGCACACGCAAACCTAAATACACTGCAGGGATTTCTCTCCAATTAACATGCATGCAAAGCAATTTAGAAGCCAACAAGATGTTTTTGTCTGACTGCTCCAGGGTAATTTAGCACTTGTGTTTCCGCACAAGCCCGCCATGGCGAGGAGGAGTAGAAGGAGGAGGAAGCAAAGAGGGGGTTAGCAAAGTGGAATGGATTTCTTGATTAAAAGTGCCCCTCTCACCCCTCCTTTCTCTCGGCATACAACGGCATGAGACTGCGGCCGAGCACACGCGGCAAACATGCAGCGAATCCATATGGCCTAATACAGAGGCGGCGGCATCATTGTTAATTTCCTTTGTAAGCCGTCTGCTCCCCTGGCCGATTTAATTTGCGGTGGCGTTTTAGAGAGCGCTGGACGGGAATTGAATTAACAGACATTCGTCCACTCGCACATTCTCACATGGTGTGTCCGTTTTCCGTAGCGTTCAATAATTGGACTTGGATTACTGTTGATGCGAATGCATGATCACACCGATCACGCCGGCCGGCGTGCAACAGATGTCCACAGATGGTTCGAGGTGTCTGATGCGCTTTCCGCACAGCTTTAGAATTTACGCAGTCCGACGAGGAATGTTTGTGAGATGGAGCGGCACTTTTGTAGCGGCTTTTATCTTTTATTTGCCATCTTTGTGACTGGATCCCCCGTGGCTGGCTGCGCATCTTTCACCCACGCACTCACACAACAGACTGTTTGTGATCCTGACGAACTTGCCAGGCAATTATTTGTCGACAAAAGACGAGTAAACGGGCGGAAGCGTACAAAACGACAACTATAAAAGCTTGGAATAAAAAGGGAATATTACAAGAGAAGACAAATATATCAGAGTTTCCCACCTTCCTCCTCCTAACCCTTTGACGTAATTAAACCTATAGTCACTTTCAATTAGGCAGCCTTTCTCCCCATGCACGCCGTTATGTAAAAATTAATTAGTCAATTAGCCAATTAACATGTGAGCGGGCCTTTGTGTTAACGAGGCTTTTACAAGCTGCAGCAACCTTGAAGGAATGGCCGACAGGCAACAGACGCCATGGGACTAGTTTACGCCGCAACGAGTCCACACACACACAGACACACACGTGTACGCAGACAAACGCACACACAAACGTCACCTTTAGAGATGCTGGAGAGTCAAATACAAAATTGTAACTACAATACATGCCTAAGCCGGCAGTTATTGATTGATGCATTACACTTTGCATAATTGTTCTCATTGAGCACCCAGAAAATATATCACACGCATACACACACCGCAAAATTAGGTACACTTGTCAGACCTACAAAAAAATAAAAAAATAAAGATAAAATAACTGTGATTCACAATGTCTTGTAAAAAAAAATAACAGTTTATTTTTGTGGATTAACTTGATAAGTGTTCTAATTTTTTATAGTTTTCTACGTATGGAGGGACAAAACAATCTGAAATTCGATTGCTTTTGTAGAAAAGTGTTGTACTTACTATGTTTCGATAAATGAAACGTTTACCGTCTTACTTCCGTGACGTCTCATTTTAGTAACATTGAACATTCACAACTTCAAAGTCATTGATGTGTCTTTATTTTTGTTGTTGTTGTTCCCAATCCAGCCTCCCTGGTCCACAGATTTTTTCATCTTTGACCCTCCCTGGACCCCAAAAACCTACGCAACATCCCGTTACCACATACCACATCAGCACTTGCTTACTTATTTTACACCCGGCGGTTGATTCGACATCTTTCATTAGCTGAATTATGAATTTAGTAACTGGCCTGCTTTCAATGTTATCCCTCTGAGCGCCGCTGATCAAGACTTCACAAAGCGGGCCTTCCTCTTTTAGGCTCACGCAAATCACAGCAGTTTATCTTTACCATGCACTGTACACATACAATAACACCCCCTCGGCAAGCCACTTCTTTCTTGAACTTTCTGACACACCGAGACAGAACCAAGTCCAGTTGTGTCAGCGAGCGTCTGGTCTGTGTCTGTGTATAAATACAGCCGCAGAGACAGCAGTAATGGCTCCCACTTCAAATAAACAAAGCGCAAAGAAGCCTCCCATCCCTGCCTCTCCATGACCTAAATCACAATTGGACGACACCCCACTTCCTCAAAGATGGACGTTCTCAAGGAGACGGGCGCTCCGCCGGCAGACCTGTGGGTGAGAACGCGTGTGCGAAGAAGTGAGAGGGCGAGCGAGAGGGAAAAGCGGTGGCAGCCGGGGTTGATATATACCACATGTTGCTAGCGGCCCAGACACAACAACTCCCCTGCATGAGGAGGGGTGTTCAAAAAAAAAAAAAAAAAAAAAGTCAGGAGATGGCGGAGAAGTTTCTGCTGGAGTTATTCACGGTATAGGAAGGAGCTGTTGCACTGGCGAGTTTTAAAAAGGGATTTTAAATGTGCCTTATAGTCAGAAAAATACGGTAGATTTGGTAACCCCGCTTGGCAGGAGAATGAAAGTTTTTACAATGTTGAAGTTGGAGGTGGAAGGGGAATAAAAACGCCTAGAGGTCATAAAAAAGTTTACGTAAAAGAGTCCAGTGATCAGCCGAACAGTCCCAAAAAAAGAACCTGTCATTTTACGCTCAACACACACATACAAACACACACACACACATTTTAACGCTGGTAGTGGAGATCCCTCTTTCAGTGGAGTGTACCGGCCTCCTCAAGAACGTTTATTTTTGCGTTGGGTCAATCTAAACAATCCCTTAAAAGGGATCGCAGATGTTTATAGGGCTTCGCAGAACAAATGCTGCCTTTCTGACCTGCAGATGCACACAGACACACACAATAGAGGGGACACACACACACAAACACACTCCCTCAAGCAGAAGAAATGGTGGCAGCTGCTTATGTCAGATCATCTCAATCACGTGCAAACTTTTGTTGAAACCTGCAGAAACTTTGACCTAATCACGGAAATTAGAAGTTATTTTTACAGTGGAAATCAAATAAATGGAACGAAGGCTGCTATGTGTGTGTGCTTGTTTTGTTTATTTTTCCTTCTTTTTTTAGCAAAGAAAAGGCTTGTTAAAAAGGCTACCCACTCTGCTTGAGCACTAAAGCCTCTCGGACAAGCAGTGTTTTAGTGTAAACACACTGCTTTTCCCCTTACATGGCCATGTGCTGCCAGACTGCGTGGATGTGTGTGTATGTGTGTGCGTGTGTTGAGGATGGTTGATTATGGTCATTATTAAGCAGCTCCGAGTGTGTGCGGAGGGAGCCGGTGTTGGAGAAAAATGTTGTTTAAACAGTGCCAGGTGTTTTGTCATTGACACTGCACCATTTCACGGAGCTTGCCTCTTGCTCACGCACACAAACACACACACACACACACACACACACACAGCTGTATGCTCCCACTGTGGCACCAAAGAGTCCATTTAATAAAAGAAGAAAGTGGAAGAAGTTGAAAGCTGCCGAGATGCCTTTGTTTGAGTTAGTCGAGGCCAGTGGTTATATCATTTGCAAATTGTGTCTTGATTCGACACTTTCCTGTCACTTCATTACTTCTATCTGTGGCCATATATGGCAAATAAATTAAGTTGGAGTGTTTTTATAGCCTTAAGAAAGTACAGTCCCCCATCAGAGGATAATGCGCCTTTATGATAGTGACTATTATAAATTCCGGAAGTCAGGCAGGGATGGGAGGGGGCGGGGTGTCGGTGGCTCCCCTAAGTCTTGGTAATGAAGCTCAATCCATCTCTCCTCCTTCACGCACACATATGCTCAAATTGGCTCTGAGGGCACCCATCACTGAGATTATGACCGCCTGACCATGAAAAATTAACAGGTTTATCTCTTTCCCCCCTCTCTCTCTTTATGGTTGTTACACCCTCAGCCCCCACTCCGACTGTCCATTCCACTCGTCTCCAACTCCGGCCCTGTGATACTTTTCCAATTTTCCTTCAGTGTCTTCCAGAAGCCCAGGGGAGGACCGGAGGAGAATGGAGCTGTGATTAAGTTGATACATTCCAGATAATAAAATCAAAAATGGCTATCGTTCTCGCCTCTCTGCCCCTCCGCCCCACCCCTTTTCCTCTCTGCTCTGGGCAGTCTGGTCAACGATAGACGAAGCAGACGAGGACAATGAAGGAGACGGAGCGGTCCAGATACAGGATGGGTTCCTGGGGCTCCCTTTGGCTTGATAGCTTCCACTTGACGGTGTCACTGACGTTGGCGAAAAGTTGAGATACTCTCAAGTTGTGCTATCAGTAAAAGCTTCTGTCTGTCTGCTTGATTTGCTGCTTTTAGTTCCTGCTCTGCAACTTTAACAATTAATTTTGTGTAGATTTTTAATTAGGAAAGTCTTAGCTTGATACTCCAATCAATCACAGGGTTAATGTTAGAATGATTAATTAGCGCCTCTGCTGGTGGCATCTATGTAGTGCGCTCTATTTTGTCAATTGTTTCAAGATGCACTTCATGTTTTTTTTCTTGATAGAAAAATGACAAGCAGAACAATTTCCAAATCATGTGAGGTTAAAAAGCCATTAGTGTCACTTATTAGAGCAGTATCAAATTTATATTAATGCAAGAAGGCAATTCAGTTCCAAAGAAAACGATGACAATCAGCAAAAAAATCAACCCACTTCCACAAGAAGAGTGAATGACAAAGCGTCATACGCAACAAATCTCAAGTTAAATTTTTCTATTGAGCTCCTTGGCACAAGACTTGATTGGCAAAAAGAAGCGTCCTTGACACACACACACACAAACACAAAAGGCTCAGGTAAAAACAGAGCAAGGCGAAACGGACAGACAAGGGCTCTCCTGCCAACGGAACACTTTGTTCCTCCAGAATGTAAACATACTGATTTATTTCAACAGCGCTCTTCAAACAGGGCTGCCGCTCTTCCTCACATCCTCCTCCTCTCCTGTGCAACTTTGCTTTCTCCACAGCTCTATGCCCTGCTGCTCCCCAGTGCCCTCTCTCGTTTTTGGAAACTTGTGATGTCTGTGTTAAAACTCACAAACAGCGGTGGCCCTGATCGCCTTTCTTTCATGCCCACCTCAGCGCCGTGCAAAAAGGGAGCCAAACACTCCAAAGCCACAAACCAGCCATCGCACAAGATGGCGAGATGCTGAAGAGAGCTTTGCGCTACAATGACAACTCAAACCCACCAAATGAAGCTTCTGTCATTTTTTCCCCCCTTCCCCTCATTACTCACTGCACACTCTTTGCCCCCATTTCTCTTAGGATCCAAGTTTGATGGCTTGCGCTGATTCCAGCATCAACCAGATTGACAGTTGACATTCTCCCTTCTTTAAAACCATGTCCTACTCTTTTATTTCCCTTGCTTTGCTCAGATTGCAAGGCTATTGTCAGAGGTATAGCACGAGGGGGGTGCAGGGAGTGAGATAGCAGCTTTCACCGTCCTCCGATTGTCTGATTTCGGTGGCTGTGGTGAGTTTAAAAGAGGTGAAAGTGAACACAGGCCGAGTACGGCGGGAATAAAAGGGACAAAAACTATGTTGGGGAGTAGACAGATAATAAAGCAGATGACACTTGCTTTGCTTGTCCGGTGTCGGTGTGCTTTCAAATTCTTTTTCCCCTGCTGTATACATTATTGACGTCATCATTGACCCCCCCCCCAACTCAACCCGAGGAAAGGCTTCCATGGCACTTGTAATTGAGTTTGTCCATGTGGAAAAACAATACAAGGCAGAAAAATACTTAATGCCCGGTATTTTGTATACATGTCAGATCGCATGAGTGTAAGTTTAAATTGGGGCCGTTGGTGCATTGTGTGTAAAAGAAAGAAAGAAAAAGAATGTACAGGAGCTGCCAAGGGGATGAAGGAAAAGTATGTTTCATTATAGCTCGACATTGTCTAAAAGTAACTTCTTTGGACAAGCAAGCTTCATGTAAATATGATCAAACTGTGTAAGATATAAGATGTACAAGATTTTGTATAAGATTCTTTTTTTAATCATATTGTATTTGGAACCGCCAGACTTTATGGAATAAAAACCTAATGACTAATTTCAAGATATTTTCTACCAGGCTCCAAATGTTACCATCATAAACTTTTGTGAACTGTACAATGTTTCAGGTAACATTTTCCTTGCCATTAATTGATATTGAATCTAAACTGAACATAAAATCAAACAGCTCGCTCAGAAAGTTAACAAGAATTCACTAATTAATTATATTTATAATATTAGAACATGCTTTTTTTTGTTTCCTTGTCATCATCACACCACCTTGTCATCAGTATCATCATTTTGCATACTAATACCATCATTTTGTTTTGAAATAGATATGGTATCCTATTTGCCCATCCCTAGCTAAAAACACATTTTTATTATTGTCTTTTGTCTCTCATGACAATCAAGCTCATCAGACAGTACAATTGAATTAACGACATTTTTTTTTTTTTTTTACTGCATACAATCACTGGAACGTTATTTATCCAAGCTTTGATACAGAATTTGGTCTATATTATATAAAAACATGGCAAAATAGATGTGATGCAGATTACTATTTAGTTCTGACAGACAAAGATAGAGGTGTGTCCTCTCTCGGGCCTGTCTGTCGTCCTTCCCCGTGCCACTCGTCAACCCGTGCGATGTGTAGAAGCCAATCCCATAATAAAGAATGCGGCCATACATATTCATGATAGAAATCTAGTAATTAGTAAAACCCCCATGTACGCGCACACACACACGCACACACACATGCGCGCGCGCGCGCTTCATGCATATGGATGTCCTTGGCAAACAAAGGCGATGGCAGTACGGGGCATTCGCTATTAACAGACACGTCCACGTGTGATGGCACAGATAGCTGCCCTTCTACTCTTATCCACACACTCACAAACAAATGCACAAGCACACACACACCTTGATACACACACGCTTGCAAGATTGAGAAGGAGGGGGTTTTCCCCGGCTCATCAATGTAGACCCTATAATTTCCTCCCGGGGTTGAAAAAGTGCATTAAACAGCGCAAGATGACGACTCGCTCCGACGCACAAACACACATTGACAGCCCTGCATCACTATTGCATCACTAAAAGATCTTGAGGCATATTTAAGAATCTCAACCCTGGCGGGATGCTGCCTTCTCAACTCCCATGTCTCCACAAACACTCATCCGCAAGCATGCGTTCTTTCTTTAACGTGTATCGCTCTCTGCACGGAGAGAAGAAAAAAAAACATGAGAAGGCCTAAGAGAATTGGAACAATCAATGCAAAATTGTTGCGTCATGTGAAGGGCGCTTGTTGCTTTGAACCTAAAAGGTTTGGTGGGTTTAACTTTTGTGGAACGCGGGTTTTACGGCATCTGACATTCTGAGCCGATCTCCCTGGAGAAGTTGCATTTCAGTTTTGCTGAATTAGATTACACACAAAGACAAGGCAAGCGAGGAATGAGCAAGAAGCGACAAGGAGACAAACTCATACAAGAGTTTTGTTGAACTTTTGCAACATTTCTCACTAAAGACCGACTGACTGCATGTTCCTGATTGACCTGATTGAATTTATTGCAATCAGGATTGAATATGTGGAATGGATTGATTAACCATGTTTGAAGCAATTAAATTTAATTATTTAAAAAAAAAAAACATGATGTGTTTTCTCCGGAAATATTAAAAAGGGATGTCGGTTCAAGTGAGGGACACCAAGATTTTTTTTATTGGAATGATTATTAACTGCTGCCGTAGGGACAGACACCAACCAGCATGTTTAGCTTCTTCTAATTTAGGGTTTCTACAAATTTGTACCGTTCAGAAGGATCTGAGGCAACCGCAAATCTCACTCATGAATAAATGCCTGCTTTAATATTCATTTGGCTAAAATGACAACACGTTTCAGACTGCAGACACACACAAACACACACACGCGCACACACACACACACACACACACAACAACCTGTTTTTTTATGGCTGAATAAATGTGCCGCTGTTTTGCCTTGGACTTGGTCAACTGCCAACCATTTATACATGTATATAATAAATCTGTTAAAAGACGTCAATACCATTCGGTGCAACGACCATCATTTCTTTTCTTCTGCCCGTGTGGGTTCTGAAGGACTCAATATTATCTAGAAAAGAGTTCATATTTTACAGTACTTTCTTTCAAAAAAAAAAATGCCTGAGCATTTCATTTAACTATTCAACAGTTAAGTCAATAGCTGAGCTGTGAACATCGAGCAAAAGACCCTCATTTAAGTATTTTCGAAATGTTAATGAGCCGGCGTGTTGCATGTACCACTTGAATTACAGATTTTTATTTATTGAGCAGAGCAGTAAAAACACAGAACATCAGCTTGTTCAGTGACTGATGGATCTTTTTTTTTTTTTTTTTTTTTTACTGGGTTCTCAGAATCCGTCATCACGAGCCGGGACCGATCTCCATGCCAAATGAGCCTCAATACGAGCCGTAATCTTTTTGAGCGGGGTCTATAGTTGTAATGGATGACGTATAGAAGAGCCTTTTATGTGCTTGTCAATCAGACGTGAGCATAGTGAGAAAATTAGAGATTTGCCACAAAGAAACATCTAGCCTTTTAAAATAATAGCAGTCAAGACCAATTTAGCAGCTCGGTCACGTTACCATATGAATTTAGAGTTGAAAAAAATAAGACAGTAATACTTTCTGTCGTTAGGTGAGAACGGATTGTATGATCTGATGTTTAAGTTGTTCTAAATGTTTGTGGGTTTATTTTTTGGGAATGTACAAAAAGATATTCCGCAATAGTTTCAGCAAAGCTGAAGAAGCCCAAGGGAAAAAAAGTCAACGTGAGGCTGCAGCAGCATGTCGTCGGTCCAACCGCCTGTCTGTTTGGTTGCTTTTCTGCTGTGGTTTATTAAAAAAAAAAAAAAATTGAAGGTACAATAAGATTTTTCAGATTTGTTTTTTTTGCCCTCCTTGAAGAGTGTTTAACGGCACATTAAGAGTGTTTCATTTTTCACTAAAATGAGAATGACTAACCTCTTATGGCAATTTAGATGAAAATGTTAAATACTTCAACTTAGATTGCATGTGCAACAAGTCAAAATATTATACCAAATTTTTGGAGCAAATGACTCCAACTATACTTAAATTCCAGTTTGTTTTGAAATCCCCAAAGAACACATTGCATTTGACTTTGGCGGTTCCACTAGAATAATATTGATGAATGTAATTTATAGATTCTAAATGTGTGCAGAAGATATAGCCTAGAGTATCTTGAAAATGTTGTATTCTTTGAACTTTAAAGGCCTACCTGCAGGCTTAAATACACTCCTACGCATACATCCATTTAAAAACCTGCCTAGTTCATGCATGCAGCATCATGCAAATAAAAGGTGTGCAAGAAAAAGCAGAGGCTGTCAGTCACTAAATAAAGAAAGACATACAAAAGGCTGCATTTGCAATCAGATGTTTATTGCTAGCAAAGGCCAGCATATGAAAAGGGGATAAACCATCAGATGGGGAAAGATGGAGGGGGGAGGTGGCGCAAGAGCAGTTCAATTCATCAACCTACCCCCACCTAATGCAATGGGAGATTAATTAATTTGTTTGTGTGATTGCCACAGCCCACATACACACCCATACACAGACAGACAGACATGCACACACCTCAGCATCCCGTCGGGTTCTCTCCCTCCTTCACGTTTGTATTTTAATATGTGGCTGGTGCACACTATCTCAGGTTCCACTTCCTTGTCTTTTGTTTTGTTTTGCTGAGCCTTATTTCAATGCCAAATTGAGTCTTCAAATTATCATTTTTATTCAGACTACTTGCCGCACAATTGTGCGAATGGATCGCATCGATGCCTTTTTCCGAGCATGCCAAAATATAGAGTAGAAAACAAAAGAAGGCCTCAGAAGGAATAACATTGTGCACGAGGTACATTGCGACAATATTTCAAGATTTTTGATTTAAATATTCTCTCTCTCTGCTTCTCTCCCTCTCCCACACACATTTGGTAATAGTTATTAAGATTCCAAGCTGTGTTCCTTCCTCTGTTGGTTTGGAACTTCAGCGTCACACTGGGAAGTTAAGGCTCTTAGGCTGCCTTCAGTCCACTTCCCTCTTCAGATGGGACACCATGACGAGCAGGGTGCTCAGGAGGAATGTGGAGGACTACTAACTATTTTTCCAACCTCAACCCCGCGCAGATGACAATACGATAGTTGGGTGTGTTCTTATTCTCTCTTCTAGTGTGTGATGTGGAAGATAAAAACGAGAAGGCCGTTGTGGAATTTAGTAAGAAGAAAAGAATCGGGTCTAAAAACATCCACATTATGGTTATGTGTGTACCCTGTTTGAACTGGTCATAAAAGTCTTGGCTCCGAGCCACAAACATTGGACTACACATACCTTGTGAGTGCCTGAGCGAACTTTGGAGGCCAATAATTGGAAGTTGCCTCGCTTCAGAGAGCATGACAGGAACCAAGAGCTTTTTCGCACTGTTTGTTTGCAGCAGTTGGGCGCGACTTGGGATAGGTCAGAGAACCGTGTGGCCCTGCTTGGCAGCAGAGGTGTGGAGGAGGGCGGGGGTGGGGGGGGGTTGGGTGGGGGTGGGGGGCAGGAGAGGGTTAAATCCGGGCTGCCATGGCTAATGCTTCAATCTTCTCGCCCCCTCCCCCCTCCTCTCTCTACAACAACACAGGATCAACAAAGACAGGATCAACAAAACTCTGACCAAAATCCTCTGACGCACTGACACAGAAAATTCCCAGTCTTCCTCAGAGTGCACAGGGGACAGCAAACACACACACACTCTTGCACACACACACACACACACACACACACATATATATCTCCAACTGCTTAGGGAACAACAAACAAAGGAGGTAAATACAGCTGCAGACGAGTAGGCAGATAAGAGCCAATCCCTTTCCCCAACTTGTTCCGTGGCTCACTGGCTACTGACTGCCCTCTGCGGCCGGCTGCCTCAGCCGTGCCTCTTACACAGCACAAACACCTGCTGCTTCGTGCTTGGACTCTTTCAACCACAGCACCCTTTGCCAAACACCAGAGCTCCAGAGCTCCATCCAAAACTTTCCTCCAGTTGCGGCCTTTCCTTTCATCACAACCCATTTTTGTCAGCTCACCAGTTCGGCTGCGTTGTCACGCCAAGTGTCTTGACTTGCCGCAACGCAGATTAGTGACATCAAACACAGATCTCAGCACTTTGGGGATGAAAATGCCAGACGAGCTTGTTTTTGAGTGGCGCAGACAGAGCCGGACGTTACTGTGTTTGTGCACATGTCTGGATGGAAAGATGGAGTGATAGACTCCCTGCAGATAGAACGAGAGAGTGATAGGGAGAGGTGGTGGAGGAGGTGCCGCTACACTCAGACAAACTCCATGCAAAGGGCGTTTGATGTAAACCAGGAAGTTAGTTCTGTAACTCCATCTCCCCGTCCCACCGACTTAGTGAAGGATCGCGTAAGGAGGGATGAAGGAGGCCCTTGTCTGGAGAGCCAGGGGTTTTCCACATCTGTCCTCCGCATTGTAGCCAGCCTCTCTAAACAGCCCGGGAGTCTGTTATGGCTGTGGGACACACACACACACACACACACATACACACACAGCAGCTCCGTCTGAGTGAGCCTTGTGGAACGCTTTAACACTGATTGCAGTTAAGCGTTAAATCATCCATACTAAAGTTACCAGAGAGAGAAAAAACATCAGGATGCAATTCCTCCCCCAGAGATGTCTGCATTGGTGAGTGTGTGTGTGTGTGCGTGTTTATGAAACAGCAGTCATGCAACACTTCCCTGCCTTCTGAAGGGATCCTTGTCTTCCTTTTTTCTCTCCTCTGGAATGCTTTGACACACACTCGCCTATTCTTCCTTTGAGGCATTTGACA
Organism: Syngnathus floridae; assembly: GCF_059516105.1. Lineage (NCBI taxonomy): Eukaryota > Metazoa > Chordata > Actinopteri > Syngnathiformes > Syngnathidae > Syngnathus > Syngnathus floridae. Next base: position 5,701,126 of record NC_142423.1, on the reverse strand, counting down.
TGTTGCCTACGCACCCCAACCTATCCCACACCGTGCCATGATCTACGGACCCTCACCTCCCAAAAACTCTGGAGGGAGAAGAAATGGCAAGCCTTTCATACTTTCAGTGGGTAGGTGCCAAGTAAACAGGGATGCGTACGTTCACCAACACGGAGGTAAGAATAACTACAGTTACGCAGATACACAAAACTACTCACTTGTGCCCCCTGTGGGCAAAAAAAGAACATCATTCAACCCAATCTCAAACAAAAACGAATTGTGTTAGAGAACAGTGAACGCTTTTCCTGTAATGAACAGCTTTTAGGATACAAAAGATTTGGATTGGTATACTGTGATGGGTGTCATAAATTTGAGAGCTACTAATTCAGATTTTCCATTAGCCACAAACAGAACCATATTATTTCAAAAACAATCCATCGCAACTGGAAACTCTGTCGAAAGTCAACCAAATCCGAAATCAATCAGCGTCACACAACAGACAGCACTTGTTCCGCAATTCAAATTCCACAAGTCAGGTCAACTTGTCGCTATTTTTTTTGCCTGAATCCATTTTGCAGCAAAGCAGCCCAGCCGTCGCTATTGTTCCTTTCATTCTCTCCATTACAACCATTTGATGGTCATCTCAGCAGGCTGACATGTCATTGTAGTGGGCGTTTGACAGTCAAACACATTTCAACGTAATTGCCACCTCATAACGTCATAATTACCATCGACGATGCAGTTCTCACTCCTGAGTGGCTTGGCAATAATGGGAGCGCTTTAATGATAGGTATGTTTCATGGCGTGCACGCACACACACACGCACGCACGCAAGCTACTCTGGCTCTTGTCCAGGTTTGCTTTTCTTATCGTCTTGCCATTTCTCTTCATGAGGATCTCTCATTTAATTCAATTAAAACTTTTAAACAATCTAATTGGAAACAACTGCCTCGAAAAATTAAATTACATAAACAAAACTATCCCGAAAGATTACGTCTAATATTGGGCATCTGGGCCTTATTAAGCGGCAGTAATAACAGTATCAGCACACGGGGAGGACGGGGAGCATTTTCTGCTGTATTAGCTTTGACTGGCCGTGCGAGTAGAAGCTAACCTGTGTGTCGCTCTACAAGGCTAAGTTTATTTATTCTCTATTAGGGCAGGAGCAGACATTAAACCCAAACAAGCCAGCAGGGCACCCTCCCCTTTCCATGTGGACATTATTTTTTTTTCAAACCTCTCTCTGGCCCGTCCAATTAAGAACATATGGAAATGGGGCACAGTAGAAATGAACGCATGTCAAGCACAGGTTTGTGTAAAAAGGTCAGACAGTTTTCTTGAGTCTGAAGGATGAGTGGAGTAAACATGTTTTAATTTCAGAAAGACATACAATTTTGTAAGTGCTTAAAAAAAAATTCCCATCTCTGATCAAGCAATGTTCCAGAACACTTTTGACACGTCGATACCAGATTATTTCAAGTTATCGCCTTGTGTCTGTTTAACGATAAGGTATGAGAAATTAGAATAATAGAAAATTGTCATTAATTTCATGTGATTTAAAGGAAAATGCCAGATTGTTATATTTTCAGTAACTCTTTCTTTGAAATGATCTGTTATTGTTTTCGGGGGAAATTTTATGTATGCAACGTACTAGTGGTATCGGAACTTGGTATCAATGACTACTCAGGAATTGAGACCTTGTACGTGGATAAGTCTTAAAAAAAAAAAACTAAGAATGGAATTTTACCAATTTTAACCTGAGAGGTTCTCTTGCACATGGTGCTACTGAGCTTCAGTGAACAGTGAGTGGTTGTCTACAGCCCATACCTGCTGTCCAGTGCAGAGCAACACTTTTGTTAGCTGCAGCTGTTGTCAAGGTCAAACTTCTTTCTCAAACCTTCTCCCCTCAAACTTTCTTTCCCTCTGATCTCTTCCTGACCCCGGATCAGCCTCTTGTTGCCTGTCTTTCTTTGCCTCTACCACTTCTCTGCGTCTCTCCTTCCCTCCCCTGCTGTGGTTTCAACCCGTGTCATCACATCAGAGTCGACAGCTCTAATCACTGTGCAGGCTGTAAAACATGGCAGGGACTGACAGCGGGGCTCAATGTGCGCACACACACACACACACACACGCACATGCACGCACAGACACACACCTTTCCCTTCCCTTAACACGCACATCCAAATGCAGCAGACACACTTTGTTGGGCACACACAATCGTGCACATTTCCACTAATGCGGGCAAGTGCCCAAACATATTCAAGGAGACTTCATCTTTCATCACACCCGCTCCACCTCGGGTGTATTATCGCACCAGTTTCCCGCCTATGTTCTCGTGCAACCCCAAACATGGTGTTCCTGGAGGAACAAAGGAAGAGCTGCCAATCAAGGCCTGATCCACCTAATCCTCAGGTAAGACAAGAGCTTTACCATGAAAGACTGTCACAGGCCAGACAGAGGAAAACCCACTAGCGAGTGACCCGGCAAAGCAACTTTTTTTTTTGCCCCCCCCGAAGCAGATCTCACTGCTTACTGGGTCAAATGTGGCCCGCAAACCAGGGGTTTGACACACATAGGATTTTGAGGACAGACAGGTCAAATTTGGCGATTTCTATGAGTGTTGCCATTCAAGGCAAAGCAAGGAAATCCGCAATTAAGTGTTATTGGTATTCAAAATAATTTGAGTCAGCTCCGAGGAGGAGAAAGGACCAGTAGCTCTCAAGGTTAGTCTGATTGAGGCTCAAGTGGGCTTGGTGTCCTTGTGTGGTCCAATCCGTGCATTCTTTTTTTTTTTTTTTTTGTATTATACTTTGTGTTTGTAAAGCTTTATGTGAGTGTTGATGCTTTGCTGTTTGCTGTGTGTGCATCTCCATTAATGAAAAAAGAAAGGCTATTGACAGCCACTGTGCACCTGATACAAAAGAAATCTGATTTCAGTGTTAGTAATTTATTACAAACCTTTCTGCATTCATGGCAACAAGATCACATCGTCAATAGAAGACGTATGCTTGAAAAGTTTAAAAGGTTTTTATTCAGCCAAACTCAGATAAGACACACAAAAACAGTTCAAGGAAACAGCCAAGATGGTCAAATGAAATGTCTAAGCACAAATGATCACAAGCGTAACCAGAAGGTTCTCCACAGATATCACAAAAAATATAGTTGTTTTTCTTTTTTTTTTTGCAATACTCAAAGAATATACTATGTTGACAAAGACGTGAACTGATTAAGCCATCTCGGATTGTTTGTCCTTGAGCGTTATTGTGATGGAGAGTAACATCAATCCATCCTCTTAAAAAACATTGGCACAAGGAACGATTGAGATCTTTCCGGCACCTGCGCTCAAGACAGAATTTCACCAGCGAAAACACCTCAAACTCTCTTTCAAGGGGGAACAATGTGGAGTGCCTCCGCCTATCAAGGCGCAAGGCTATATTTTCAAAAACTTTGAAATGCCGTGTATTGATGGCACGGGGATGTTTACTTCCCCGAGATCGGCCATTATACGATTCCAATGTATAGCTTTCACAGAGCAAAAGTTGAATTTCAAGACGGTTGAAGCCCTTTAGAAAAACTTGCAACAAGATGAACGTTGCCAAAAAGAATACAAGAATCCCAAACCACAATATTTATCCTGTAAGATAAGACATATGGCAGAAGGTGTAAGTGATGCGCGTATCGTTTTCAATGAGGCCCTAAGGGTGTGTGTGTGCGTGGCGCGTGTGTGTGTGAGTGCGTCAGGAAATAGACGGCTTCACGTTTATCCTTGCTCGATCAGGTTGCAAGTGAGTTACTGCCATCACTTCACCCCCCATCACCACCTCAGGGGCTTGGGTGGTATGTCATCGTCTATGAGACACCCATACTCAGTGGCATGCCTGTACACACACGTGTGTGTGTGTGTGTGTCACCCTCCCTCCATCATCATCTGGCTAGACAGTAATGGCCGCCGGAGCAGATTCGAATTTCCCTGTGGGCTCAATACAATATACGTCATCAGTTCCACTGAATGTGTGTTCTTCATTTATCAAAACAAAACAATCTGTAGACCAAAACAAGATTTGTTGAAGTCTTCACTGAGGTCTCATTGGACAAGAATGTCATGCCAGTTTGAACTCTGCAACTCAATTTGTTTAGAACGCCACACGTGCACGACCACTGTGTCCTGACTGGCCAAAATTTTGATTTGTGAGTGTGGGCTGAAAAAGGTGTTGTATGGAATGTTAATGATGTTCTATTCAAGGGTGTCAATAAGCCGTGACAGGCACCAGAATGAAACCCAAGCGGCTAAGTGCAGTCCAGTCATAACTCATTGACATTGTTTAGAACTGTACTCACTAGATATCTTGTCTACCTCCAGCTTTTGTTTTCTCAACTTAGCTTTTGAAGGCCTCCTTTCGAGAGCTGCTTGCGTGATACACTACATAACCACAATTAATAATCCCACCAGGGATTTAAGTTCGCATGCTAGGCCCAATCACCACAAGCCACAACAACCCTGTGCAACAGCTGTAACAAAAACCTCGCAGACCTCACAGACTAGTTCAAAGCAAAACTATAGAACAAAATATATGTACATGCACAAGAATGAACGCACCATAAAGTTCTTCGCTGTCATACAAAAAAAGTTTCAAAGATAAACAATTTATTCCAAGCATTATTCCATAACGTAAAATGTTCTGTTGTTTACTGTCCAATGTCACCATTGTATATAATTTACAAATTATACAAGTGTGTAATAGAATTGAGCATATTTATTTTATTTGTTAAAGTCCAAAGTTGATTTTCATTCAAATATAAATGGATGGATGGATACGAATACTATCTGATTTCTTTAGTCTTCCATGAGAGCAAAAAATGGTTTTGAAGCGTTTTTTTTAAGAACTTTTCAGAGGTATTTATTTATTTATTTATTTATTTGTTTATTTGATATATATTTTATATTATATATTATTTTATATACATATATATATATGTATTTCTATTTGAACTCAGTTGTAATCTTTTGATGTTGCACCTTGGGAATCTGTCAATGCAGTAAGGCTGCCATAGCATTTTGATGATGTTCCAGCAATTGCCGCCATCCGAAAGAAGAAAAAAAAAATCCATTGTGTTGCAGCAAGGGAATTGAAGCTGACAAATGGGAGTTCACCAGTGTATTAAAATGAAATTATATGAAACAAAGCTGTGAAATCATGAAAGGTTGCAGCTCTGATATCAGATAATAGATTATTTCTTGTTCAGGTTCTGTGGATGCGCCTTTCCTAAACCATTTCTCTTGCAGGGACACTGGTGCCATACATTATGTCAGTGTCACGGCAAATACGTGTGAATGGGATGTAATTCCCCCAGTTTAAGTCCCTTATTTCCATTTTGTCATGTTTGAGCGCCTGTCATGCTTTTGAACAAACATTGACATCATTAAAATGCAAATGTGCTTTGGATGGCGGAGGAGACAGAAGGAGATCTCCGGGCTGATACGCACACAAGAAGAAACGCACACACCCAAACTAAGACACACACAACTGCCAGTCGATACGGCAAACATTCGTGAGGAAGCGATTGAGTACAGTGTGTACAGTGTGGGAGCGTTTACGTTCTAGCATGGTCTGAGTGTGCTCCTGCCCTTTATTAAGAAAGGGGGGGGGGGGGTAGCGGCCTTCACTCCAGGGCCCCTGCAGAAGCTCAGGGAGTGGCTAAGTGGGTTAACCCAGAGGCCCAGTCAAAGCCTGTGGAATGGATAAGTGGGTCACCCGCCCTCCACTGAACACTCAAAGGATCCACTCTGACTCCTCTCCCTTTTTATTATTAGAGCTGGTCTAATGTGTGAGGGGACCACAGGAAGGAGCATGACACTCATCTCCATAGGACTAAAGTAAGATTGTCGCAATGTATGGACAGTATATGTTTTTGCAACTACAAAAAATAAACTGCTGACTCTGCTGAAAATTGAACCAACCCAGGAAGTTGGCGAAAAGAGAGCCACCATACAAGTCAAATCCACTGACTGTAAATAATGGGAAACCTTACCTTACCAGGGTGCATCTGGCCCAAAATCAGTCAGCAGGGATGGACTCCATCATGCCTGTGACCCTAAAGAGGAAAAGCAGTGAACAGAATAGTATATGAAATATGAAATTTAACCACTATTAGACCACTATGAGTTGTAATATTGTGTGCAAGTGGCTCCCACACAAACAGAATGAGTGTTTCACAATGCAGATCAACAGTCCCTGAGGTAACAGCCGAAATCAAGATCTTATTACTTAAGTCCCGCTCGCTCGCTTTCTCTCTCTGCCTCCACACACACACACACGCACACACACACACACACACACACAGATGCACAGTGGCTTGTCAGCTGCCAGACCCTGACGTCTCCTTTCATGTCGGCCAGGCCTCCGAGAGAAGCTGAGAGATGCTGAGGGGCGCGCCGAGCCTCCCAGGGCTTTGAGCGGCGTTTGATTCCTGCTAGATAATAGCTGGTTCACTGTCAGCTTCCGGGATGATCAGTTAAATCCTTAATCACCGCCTGTCCACTTGCATGACAGTTGTTTTTGGACCCGATGAGAAAAGTAATCCCACGTGAGAAGCAACAGGGTTGAAAAAATACAATAATCATGTGGTGGAAGGTGATCTGGATGCAGGTTTATTTACAGGAACTGAATTTTGTCATTGGAGCGCATGATTCTCCAAGCCAAGAACTTTTAACTGTCAGCGTGACAGGAAGAAGGTTGACCGGTCCACCTGTCTTCGAACCTCCTTTTTCTCCTATTTCAGAGGAAGAAAGAAAGACAAAAACTGTAAAGTCGTCACCTGTCAGCCTGTCCTGTAGTCCCGTCACGGGCGGAGTGGCGTGGGGAGATGAGCGGCCTTGATCAAGGCTACTTCGAAGTAAGGTGCTGCCACCGCTGACAGCCTCTCAACTCTGACCGCCGCCTCCTTTAAGATGGGGGGAGAGAAAGACGGAAATTTCAAGTTGCTGTCTTTTTGTTCAGTTCTAGAAGTCAAGTTCAGGTTCAGAGGGCATCAAAGGAAGTTTGGGAAAATTGGGACACTGACACTTTTGGAGAGTCGTGAATTATCTTTGTACAAATTCAAAGGATTAAATTAAAGTGAATGGGGTGATCTGGAATAAAATCTGGATTGTCATGTTTGTTGCAGATGAGGATAAAACAATTTTATGAACGTGATCAAGTGAAATCATTTACTCATTTCATATGATCAAATGAACAGTCATTCCCCCCGAATTTCGCATCGGAGCTTTACTCACAGCTGTTTCTTGGAGTGCATTGTTACATTGCTCGAAATAAACCCACTTCAAATACAGTGTTGACTTTTTGTGGGATTTCCAACTGAATTCTTTTGAGAACACAAGGACTTATACAGCTTATTCCTTCTGCCTCTTCCTTGTTCCTGCACATCCCGCTCATCCATCCTCAGTTTCTCACAAGCACCATCACGCGCACAGAAAGATGCTATTGTGGCTTCGCTGTAAAAGACGGTCCCGTACTCAATCGCCTCATTTCCACATCTTGACCTTTGACCGCTTGATTCTAGCCGACGGCGCTCGGCTGCAAGGCACAGGGATCCTTTCAGCCAATCGAATCGGAGCGCAGCTGAAGGTCAGCGGGTCACCGTCGCACCGTGTATGGAATTCCATAGAGCGGCAAAGGTCAGGGGTCACACTCAATCACAGCCCGCAGAGCCTAGGAAAAACATGACTCCTAAAGCCACAACGCACAACAAACGGTGATACATGATGACGCAACCTGATGATACAATCTAATGGAGGCTCTGCATTGTTTTATTTGCCATCAATAATGGTCACACCATGTGGGACTTTCCAGGATGGGAACACTTGGAAAGTACATTAGAACCTTGTAGTCATACGATTCAGAATATGATCCAACGCTTAAGAAATTCCATCAAATAAACAGAAAAGTGTTGAGCCTTATTTTGATTTGCAAATAGTTACAGAACATCAAATTACATTAACCTTTCAGAGTGGCTTTTGTAAATGCTTTCCACGGTACGCCATGTTTTTTTTTCTTCTCACAATTCAGCAGGTCAACAACACTGCTAGACTGATATTCGGTTACGAACTAAGCAAGGGTATTTTTTTATTTCGTGAGTGTGTACAAGTGCATGTCAGTCAGTGAAGTCTCAGAGGTGCCATCTGCAAATCTATTGAACGATCGTCAAGAGACTACCAATCTGTGCACGAGTGCAATCTCCGAGGGAGCATGCAGGCCACGTCTGCTGCTTAACACTCACTTTCATCACGCGCACGCTCAGAAGTGACAGTCCCTGTCTACAAAGAGATTTAAAGCATCGCCAAGAGACCTGCCATCTCTTTTCCCCTCCCTGTCTCTTTCTCACACATGCAAACACACAAACATGGAGAAATACCCGCACAAAGCTTGCAACAACAGGCCCGATGATGTCACCCAGAGACGTCTTTTAGCCCCACATAATTTCCCATTATTCTTCCTAATGAACAAGAGTGAAGCTGTTAAACGGTTCCCCTTTCCCATCCCTCCTCTTGTCTCCCATAACCCTCCGCAACCTCACATCCCGTCATCCCCGCTAAATCTCCCTCGCATCCCGGGCTCCCTATTGACAAGTATCCCCAGAACGCACCGGCAAACACAAGGCCCACAATAGGCTGAGCGCCTCGGCTAACAACCGATACACAAAAACACAACAACAAAGCGGTTGTTGTCAGGCTGTTAAGTCCTTGCCACTGTATCCGAGGGTCGGGGAGACGGTAAGCAGACAGTGAGAGGGAGAACGGGATGAGATGGGCTTTGGAGAATAAAAGCCGGCTAATCCTCGCATTTGGATATGGGGAAAACGCAGGCCCGCAGGAGGAGGCATCAAAGCCCAAGCTAAATTAGCCTCCATCCGGCAAGGCAGAGGAGCAGTAAGAGGCATGCGGAGTGAGAGGAGCGCGGAGAGCTAGTCTCCTATGGGCCCAGATTAGCAACACACACTCATTATTCGTCAGCATTGCGCGCAAGCACACATGCACACACTGCCGTGCCCACAGATTAGAAACATACACTCATTATTCTCTCTCAGCGGGACACTAAACCCCAAAAATCCAGCACGCTTGCTGGGAGCACTTGCACGGAGACTGGCTAACCGAGTAACGGGGCCCATCATTGCCTTTGTGTGCATTGTTAGCTAGGCTGGGAGCTAGCACCTCACTGGGAGTATCTCCGTGTGTGCGAGTGTGTTTGAGGCGGAAGGGAGAACAGAAGCCGGCAATTTGGATGGGAGGAGAGTGGTAGTTTCATTCAATGCCACAAGTGGAAGCCCTTCAAAACATAGTACATTAGGAAGTTGGGATTTGCACGTTTGGGGCCCTTCATCATCAGTATAATTATCCATCCAACCATCCATCCATTATCTGTACCGCTAGTCCTCACGGGGGTCGCGGGCGTGCCGGAGCCTATCCCAGCTGTCATCGGGCAGTAGGTGGGGGACACCCTGAACTGGTTGCCAGCCAATCGCAACAGCCATCCACAGTCACACTCACACATAGGGGCAATTTGGAGTGCTCAGCCGGCCTACCAAGCATGTTTTTGGGATGTGGGAGGAAACCAGAGGACCCGGAGAAAACCCTCGCAGGCACGGGGAGAACATGCAAACTCCACACAGGGAGGGCCGGAGGTGGAATCGAACACGCACCCTCTGAACTGTGAGGCGGACGTGCTAACCAGTGCCCCATCGCGCTGCCATTATTATTATTATCATTAATTATTATATTTATTTATTATTTATGAATTATTATTAACTATGATTAATTATTGATTAATATTAATAATTATTATTAATTATTTATTATTGTGGTTGTGGAAGTGAAGACAAAAGCTAACAAGTTATCCACACACATCGCTGCATTCATACGTAAGCCCCAAACATTTTTTTTTTTTCTGGCATTTCAAAAATATTTGTGAGGAGTCATCCTTGCACCTGCCTCACAGATGTGATATTTAAAGACGTAAACTCTGACTTGTAAATCATTCAGATTTGGCGGGGTTGCGCAAACTCTTTTCCGTGATGTGTCAAATAAACAAAGGTTTTATGATGCCAATTAACAGTACGGCTCTGGATTGGATTTTCACTGTTGTTTCAATATCTGTGTGACTGAGCCGTGTCCCAAAACGGATTGCGCTTGACCTTTGAGGTTCGACTCCTTTAAATCATAAAACAGACGAAAACAACCATAGTGGTCTGTGCAGAACGCTATGTTACCAAGCAGGTCGTTTGCTCTCCCATTCACTCACACACCCACACACACACTCACGCACACACACCCACATGCACACACAGTAGCAATTATGGCAATCAGCAAGCCGACCCAATTAGTGTTTCCTGCTTGTTAAGCCCTGGGGGTTGGCTGCTCGACCACCTCACTTTGCATAACTTAATCTGCAATGACAGGGTGTGACACCCAGACTTCTGACCCTAACTAGCTGCCTGTGCGTGCATGTGTGTGTGCATTTACAAGGCATTTTATGTATTATAAGGACTTTTGCAGGTCCTCAAAATGTCAAACGGATGTTAAAGTTGCAATTAGGCCCAGGGATGGGGAAACTGGTTTTTAGTTACGTTATGAAGAAACACATCATAGGGAGACTGTCTATCGATTGCGATTGTGAATGCGAGCGAGCGCGAGAAAGAAAACGCCTATTTGTCCGACCTATGTGTGGTTACAATTTACAATCACCAAATTACTCCCAGGTTGAGGGAGACCCGCGAGTTCACAGATCCAGGAGAGGAGTACGAGATCTGGGCCTGATTTTGCAGCTACCTCCCGTTTCTCTCATGGGGGCTTTCTCCTCCCTCTTCTGCCTGTGCTACTTACAGGCTGATGGACAAGTCTGTTAATATGCAGCACGTGAGGCGAGGCAAAACAAGGTCTTTCCAGAACAATTCGCTGCCGCCCTACACACACACCTCCAAAACTTCCACTCCCGATTGCGACGGGAAGCTTAAAAGTAAGCTCACCTCTAGCAGTGGTGTGTTTGTTCAAATTAGTTTCATGGTTAAACACTTGGGCTGTTATGGAGTGAAAGTGAGGCCCCTCCCCTTTTTGGTGAGTGGTTGCCCCGTGACACATGTTGCCAGGCATTAAAGCTGACAGAAACCATGGTTACTGAAAACAAAAGAACTATTGTGGTGGTGTGTTTGATCGTAGTGTGTGCGTACATGCGTGTGTGTGTGTGTGTGTGTGTGTGTGTGTGTGTGTGTGTGTTTGAACTCGGTGTGAACCGCATGGAGTCTGCGGAAGCGGGAACAAAAGCACAGCGGCGGGCAAGTGCGGCCATCACCCGGATTGCAAAGAAAAGAAGGAAAACAACAACTTGTATCTTCTTCGCCTCTCAACTTCCTCTCTTTTCTGTACTTTGAAAGTCTCCATTTTGCATTCATCCCTTTCTTGACTGATTTAAAAAAAATAAATAAATAACATTACGTTGTTGCTTTTTGTCCTCTCGCCTGTTCCGAAGCAAGGAAGGCATAGCGGAAAGTGTTTTCTACAAATATCTCCCTGGTGCCAATTCCATTAAAGGCAGGCTGATAAACAGGCTAGGATAATTAAAGGGGAGTGATAAATAGTCCTGCCTTAATTAAAGGGGAGTGATGAGGACACGTGTCGAAATGTTTTGTTAGCGGGCCAACGGACAGATGAAGGAGGAGAGTAATTGCTTTGGATTAATTATTTGGATATGGGCAGCGAGAGGGTACACACATCTCTTGAGGGCTCTTTCAGGATGGCGGGATGCACGGGAAGGAGGGGTGGCAGGAGGAAGCATAGCGGGCTTGGTATCAGGAAAAAAAAATGGCTTCTATCGCCCTTTGGCATTTAACAGCCTTCTGCTGTTCAATGAAAATTCTTCTGGCTGGTCAAGGGGGGAAAAAAAAGGCTTTTCATATTTTCCAGTAAATACTTTCACACCGGAGGCCGAGCGGCTTCACTACAGGTTTCAGCTGGTGTCCACTGAGGAGCTGTCAGAGGCCAATTACCTGAATCACGGCTGCCTCAACTTCAGTTATTCTTTCACTTACCCTTCTCGTCTTCCAGAAACCTTGTAGGCCTATTCGTCTTTTTTATAGGCCAGGTTAAAGCTTCAGATGAAAATGTCTGAGATTTAGACTCATGGCGGCACAGATGAAAACTGAATGATGAGTTGCAGAGTAGCAGATGTGGAAAAGCAGATTGGTTGGTAAGTAGGGCTATGAAATTCAATTTTGATTATTGCACTCCACGATTACAAATATAGCATCATCTTAGAAAAATAACCGATTCATATGGAAAAGCATATTGGTTGTAAGTAGGCCTGTGCAATTAATTGAATTTTAATTATGATAATCGTTAAAAAAACAATTCACACTAATTTTGAGTTGTTTTCAAGCAGGCGCACATGAGACCAGCTTATCAACATAAAAGTGCAAAAAAATATATATTTTTGATCAAATTGGGGAAAACAGGCTCTGATTAAGGGTCATACAAATGATAGTCCGAAATAAGGATTGATTTTATATTTTTATCAATGTGTTACTGTGTTTCTTTGCTATATCATTTTTCAAAGCTAATAATAAGAATCCTGAGAGCTTGCGACTGCCCCTCTGACGCACTCATAAATGTTACCTCAGTGCAGCAAAGAAAGATTTACAGCCCATATACAGTACACACACACACACGCCTCACCTTTCCACCTCTGTCCATGTGTGTGTGAGAGCAGGTAGGACCATCTGCGGTGTAGATCACAGACAGATGTGCACAGCTGCACCACCAGCCCAGATCACCTTACATAAATACTTTACCATGTGAGGGATTCATTTGGCCGCATTAATTGACGGTAAACTTGCTCCGTAACGCCGGCTCCACACAAATGCGGGCCCACTCACACACACACACTTAAGATAAAAAAGGAAAACACAGTCCTGCATCACAGGTGGCTTTCTTCACTCACAGGAGCAACGAATGGGTAGCCAGTGGTAACTGGACGCTGATCAAAAGCAAGATTGACATAAATAAAGAGCCTGCAGGAATGCATTGTGCAAACAAAATATGAGCTGGGCCCCCAAACATTCCCCAGAGGGGAGGGCTGAGGAGGGGTCGGCGAGGGGGTGAGAGGGACGGGAGGGAAGGAGGTGGAGTCCAATACTTCACTTTTTCTTTATTCCTTCTTGTACTCCTGTCTCTCATTTGCCGCCTCGGTGAGACAGACAGATAGACAACAACAGCGTAACAGATGTGATTGATGTTTCCTTTTGGGCAGCCAAACTAAATATTAAAACAGATGCTAGGAGGGCACAACAGAGTAGATTTCACCCCTCCAGTGACTGTCTAATGTTCTGCCACCTTTTGTTGTCACTTCTAAACTGGACTAAAACTCGCTTGATATTTAATCCTCGCTCAATGAACCTTTGATATGGTAGCCGTCACCCAAAAGCCCCTTGAGGCTTGCGTACACACCACACACACATATGTACACGTGCGCACACACACGCGCAGAAAATTGCCCTGGGGAGTTTCTATGTATCTTTCGGGTGTCTGTTTGTCTCCATGTAAGGCTTTAAATCTAGAGAGGAAAACAAAGTGGCATAGTCCATGTAGACACACACACACACACGAATGGCCGCAACACTACCATAAGAGGAATTTACTGTTGGCAAAGCATGACCAACCCACGCTTGGACATTTTTAGTTTTTCTTTCCAAAACAGAACCAAAGACCACATCATTAATACAAGAAAGACACTCACGTAGCAGAGAGGCCACATGCTCCGAGGTGAACAGATTGCACTCATCAACACAAAGGGTTCCAAAAGAAAATATTTTCCTTGAATTTGTAAAGCAGGGCTCGCTGAGTTTTTGGAAATCTACTTTTTGGGTACTGATTGAGGTGAGAGGGCAGTTTGATGCACAGTGCTGAAATAAATTCACGCAAATAACTTTTATTTCTATTGTTTGTTATTAATAATTTATCTGAAGACAATGATGGTGTTATTTCTCCTAATAACTACAAAGAATGAAACCATTGGGGAGCAGCAGCAAGGGGGTAAAAAAACTAATTGCAAGTTTGAGTCTACAGGGCCAACACACACACACACACGTCTCCACCTGTCGACAAACTCTCAGCGGGGACTGACGCAAACCTGTCAAGCACCTGTTCACCCTGAATTCTGTTTATTTGGATGTTTGGGTGTGTGCGTGCCCTGGAGCAAGGCACCCAGGAAAGGGTGAGAAACCCCTCAGGTGGCAATAGCGCTCCTCAGGGGCAGAGGAGAGAGTAAATCCCTCTAAGGTGCCCCCCAGTTCTAAAACAATTGTGTCTCCGAGGTGACTGGACACATGGGACAGGTGAAAAATAAAAACAAAAATCCAAGTTGAGCACTGAGGGGAGTCTGGGATTCTCACCTTATTGTCTCCTCGTGGAAGAAAAAACAGCTTTGATGAAGCAAGAGCGGGAAGACAGGAAAGAAAAACAAGGCAAGGTAAATCTAATTACAGGGGGGCCAGATATGGCAGCAACGTTAGTTAACACTAAGACAATAAACACAAGTCCCAGGCAAGCATGCTGTGTGCGTTCGCACGAGCGATAGGCACAGGAGGAGGGCAAGAGGGAAAGACGAGCCCATGTTTGTTTGTACGTGGCTGTTTCTCAGGCCCCAAAAGCTGGCATTCCTGAGCCGCGCAAACACTCACAACTTAAGCGCTGACGTTTCATCACAGGCCAGGTCAGATCTCAGCACACGCCCTGTGGCAAAGCTACACTACATCAAGACAGATACTACAAATGGCCGTCAATAAAGCACTCCGCTTCATAAAGGCTGTTGTTGCTGTGTTTATGGAATCCACCGGCTTGAAAATCATCTTTTTTTAGAACACCAAGTTAAAGACAGAGTTTGGAAACATGATTGTGTTTGCAGCAAAGTTTGCATAACGGCCAAGAAGACTAAACAAAATGCCTGAATGACTTCCCTTATTGATGAGCAGTGCTTAAAAACGTGACATTTCCCACTATCGTATATCTTTCTCCATTCCATCACGCTCGTTCCAACGTTGGCCTCGCAGCAGGTCTCGCTCACTCGCACCTGCCTGCTTTGTCCGTGCACGAGTGTGTCAGTGAAACCTAAACACTTGTAAGAGGAGCTTTTTACAGTACAGACACTCAAAAACAAACCGCTGCCCCACGCAGCCACATAAAAATGGTTAGAATTGCAAACTGAATGCTCCACAGAGTCGAGTGTATATGCGTACTCCATCCAGACTTTCCAGGAGGTCAGGAATAAGGAGGGGCAGGTGGGCAGCAAGCTATCGTATTAGTGCGCGTTCATCATGGATGAAGAATGGCCATAAAAGGCAAAAGCATCACGCTCGCAAATGCTTACTGTAAACAAACGGCGAGGAAGCGGAGAGGGTACAAGATGCCATCGGAAGAGGTGAAGAAAAACTTCATCATTGGTTGAAGCATGTGGTCACTCGTTACGACTACAGTTTGTTAGGAACTTAAGGGATGATTTCCGAAAAGAACTGGGATAAAGTTGGTGCACCTTACCTGGAATTGGAACTTTTTGTAAAATGGGATTAATTTAGCAACCCCAGTGACGTGTCTGTTTTGGCTGCTCAGCAACAATATGTCTAAAATCAACTGAACTTCTATTCACATGTTCAGAAACTAATAAAGAAGAAAAAGTGACAAGCCACTCCACTTCTAACACGCCGTTTGCCAATGTATCGCTAATGTGTAAATGCTTTTATGTGCTTTTGTTCCTATTATATTCACTGACTTGAATTAGCCTGGACTAGTAAAACACACACACACACACACATATACACACAATAACGTAACAATGCAAAGAGGAAAAACATGAGTCAGAATATTAAGTGTGAAAGTAGGCATCCGCCAATGAATAGAGTAAACCACAGCAAATGAAGAGATGCATCAGAATGGAGGAGTATGAATGGAGGCAAAAGGACAAAACGGCGTGAGGCTGATTTGTGTAATGCCATTGTGGAAATTGACTTTTAAATGCAATGTTACATTTTGGCACTGGTAGAGAAAGAAGATGGAGGGTCTATCTATTTTTTGCTTAATATGAATAACAAGATGGAAAAGCAAATAGACGAGTGAAGATAGAGGCCAGGAGGAAGTGTATTTGTGAGGCACACAAACAAAAGTGCGACAGATTTCATTAATGAGTTTAAGAGTATTCCTTGCGACTTGGTAGTTTGGGTGCTACAATTAGGAGCATTTTCTCAGCAGAACATAATGGGAATGTAGACTGGACAATATTGTTTTTGAAAATTGGGTAGAATGGACAATATTGTTGTTGAAAATTGGGGATAATTTGTGTGTTTTGAGTGGTGTGCTGTGTTTGCTTTTTTTCCATGATCACAGCCAAGTTAGTATTTTTTAATTAATGTACAGAATGTTTTTAAAGTGTAATTTTCACTTTGATTATCAGTATGTTTATGTGTGCGCCTTGTTAAAATAAGTTAGACTTGATTTATTATCATTTGCAATCATTTACAGTCCTTTTATTCTACTTTTTCATTTTTGGATTAATTGTCAAATTTGAAAATTGAAAAAAATCAATAATTTGTTGTCATTATTCTGCTGCTGTACAGCTAAATTTGTGATTTTATGACTTATGATTTTAGCTTGTGGATTTGTGATTCTGCCATATGTGTGTGAAGAGATTTTTACTCTGTTCCTGTATATGAAAGTTAAAAATGTTAAGACTTTAGTTAAAACAATTCCTGTACAGTGAAAGGTGTCGCAATGGTGAAAATTAGACGATTGGTGCCAGATTACTAGAAAAAAAATCCATTAATTCTTGATCAGAATTGTTAAAAAATATCATCAAATTGCAGCTTGACTCAACATTTGGATTGCGTTTAATCCAGACAATTGCAAAAAAAAAAGATGCATAAACTCCAACACAGGTGGACGTATCAGGAAAGAATTTGTAAAAATAAACTTCCTGGAATTGAAAATAATTCATCTCTTCACCCTGAAAGCGGATTTGGAACACTTAAATATATGGCTTACTGAATGATGCTTCAGAGTTTACATAGAAACACAGGTGCACCCTTAAGCAGTGCCTTCGCGCCAGTACAATCAGCATGTTTAGACAAAATGTCAAGAAGAGCCGGCTCGCTCTGACAAAACGCACCGAGTAAAATTGGGAATTTCCACCACCAAACGTTAAATGGCGTAAACCGCATTATCCGTCTGGAAACTACACACACAGAAACACACACACACACACACACACACACACACACACACACAGTGCGTCGTCACTGACGACGACTGATGGTGGAGTCGGCGGGGACAGAGGAGTCAAACAAAGAGGAGAAATATGAAGACAGGAGGAAACAGAGAGCCAAAATAAGCGAGGAGGAAGCAGAGCGACGGAGCACAGGATGAAACTGACACATATTAGAACAAGCAGGACACACAGAGAGAGATTTCCCTTCCTGAGCGCTCATATACAGAGATTAGTGGGGGCGGGAGAGAAAAATGAAGAGAGCGTTGCCTTTTTTGCTAAAAAAGAAATATATATATATATTAAACTGCAAAGAAAGGCGAAACTTTTTAAACCCTAAAAGCGTTCTTGTCACTGAGTCTTCTCCCATAAATTTACATTGAATTATTAACTTGCACGATGTGTCTGAAGTGCAATCATTTTTGATTCGTGAGACGATCAACAGCTTAAATGTATTTGGACAGGAATGAATTGCTTGGTTAGTTTAAGAGAAATTAAGTACCGTCTGGAGTTGGTATCAGGCAATGTTTATGACACACTGCAGATGAATAAAATGGACATAAAATGGACATTAGCACACAGAAGAAGATGCTAAACTGGGAGGAAGCTAGCAAAGAGGCCTGATCTAAAAAAGTGAGATTTTACATGTGGCAAATGTTGAAGCCTTGGCGAAGGTGGTGCAGTGTGCCGTCCTTTATTTTCCTATTCAACTGTGAAAGAGTGAGTTATTGAGTGCGGATTCTATTGTCAGATCCTATAATCATTTAAACAAGCAGCATTTTAAACTGCTGTGAAAACAAGGCCATTCTCACCTTACCTTCTGCTAACAAATAAAAGTGTAATTGATGTGCAGTCAGCTCCCAGCTCGACGTTTTGTCTTACGCTTCGCCGGAAAGATTGTGACATTGGAATCTCACCGAATATTTTTGTGGACCTCCGGCGGGATCTGAGGTAAATTTAAGACGAGAAAGAACTTTTTTTTTTCTTTTCCACACAAAGCTCCGTGGCCTTAGCAGGTGTGTGTATTTTGATTTACTTCAGGGAGAGACTATGAAGGTGAGGAAAACTAATATTTCTCTTGAGAGAGATTGATGTGATCTGTTCACAAGCATCATTGTTTGCGGATGATTTGAGACAAGAGCGGCCGTTCTCAGCAGACATTGCTGTCGGCGTGTGTGTCAACAGCAGAGCGCGTGGCATCAAGCAAAGAAATTGCTCTATTATTTTAGCGACTGCAACAAATCAGTCTCTTCACCTTTGTCCCTCTCGGTTGCTGGAGCGAATATGGACAAACGGAGCCGGCGCACATGGGAGCGGCTGCTCGTTCGTGCACTGCATAAGCCCGCCGGAGTGAATAGACCCTTTCACGTCCACAGATAAAGGAATGAAGGGCAATAAACTGTGTATACTTTAGTCACTAATACACTTGAGCTGTCCTTTCATGCTATTCAACCGAAGCATCTCCGAGGGGAAACATGGTCACACACTACTGAATATGAATAAGAAAAAAAATGTTAGCATTGCTGGAATGTTTATTTAGTGTGATGCCACTGTCCAAATGGACATCTCCAATCTCATCATAAATGGCCACCACTATTAATGTTTCTTTAAGTGTCAACATGAATGTGAAATGCAATGGAACAGACAAATATAATTTTGTAAGCAACATTTGACCCAGCCTTAATAAATGCAAAGGGAACAACTAAAAAAAAAAAAGAATTAAAGTACTTACTCACCTTTTAATATAATGAACCTCTTTGGATTCTGTTGATATGGTGGAACTTTCCATTCCTTTCCTGTTTGAGTGGAATGATCTGGAAGTACATGGAGAAAATGTTTGGATTTTAAAGTGTAAACTTCAACCCAATAAATCCATCTCATTGCAATATGGGTTACTCCTGACCAAATTGGATGGAACAATTTGTTACCTACAATCCTTAGCAATATTTAAAACATTGCTACGCTTACTGTCGTTCTATGCTAAAGTAGATAAATATTGAAAAAGTTTACAATCTATAATTGTCAACTGAGATGAATCACTCTGAACTCACACCATGAACATGATTATCACTCAAGATGATAAATATACTTTTACTTTATAACACTTTTGTGCCAGAATTTTCTCTTTTTATTCAACTGTAGCAATAATTTTGACTCTGACATCACAGTCTTATGTGGGATTTCATTCCAAATCAGTAAGCTTCTTAAAGAAAGTTGGAAGAAAGGTCACGAGGTTTAGAAGCCATCAGCTCTGAACGAAACTAACAGAAACTAAGACGAAAAGCAAATCCCATTGTAGTCCTTCGTATCCACACTCTATGACAGACACAATCAGGTTTCAAATTATAATGGAGATGGCTCTGGATTGAGTGGGTCATGTGATTATTAGAAATGTTTTATATAGGTGAGCATCAGAGGTGGACACCAACATGGCGTACAGTCGCTTTGCGGATGAAGAAGAAGCAGAAACAGATGGCGGTCACATCTGTTCTCCAGCAAATCAAGTTGGCTGGAGCACATTCAAATGAGACAGATGTTTGCAAAAGAGCTGCTTCTGGCACAATGCTTCGCGGTGTTTAGATGTTTCTAGCTAAGTGAAGATGATGGGTGACTACAGCGCAGATTTACTGTTACATGTTAAAAGGCGGATCTTTGCATTTGTAGTTGATAGCGTGATGGCTAAAACGGCCAGAAATTGATTTTTTTGTAAAACTTGAGTTTTATTTTTTTGCAGTGGTTAAATTCTTTTTACACTTGTGTGACAAAAGTCACATGGGCAAGGTGCATGTAACAGTACTCCCTATATCTGTGCCTTTTTGTTGATAAAACTATTTTATTTTTTAGATCCTATTCTCTCTCCGGGTGCAATGTGAGCTGGGCGGCAGCCAAAGGCAGGGACCTTGGCGGTCTGATCCCCGGCTGCAGAAGCTGGCTCTTGGGACATGGAATGTCACCTCTCTGGCTGTAAAGGAGCCCGAGCTGGTGTGCGAGTCTGAACCCGAGCGGTGTTCTATTGTTGGACTTCTGTGCTCGACACGGATTTTCAATAATGAACACTATGTTCAAACATAAGGGTGTCCATGGGTGCACTTGGCACCAGGACACCCTAGGCCGCAGTTCGATGATCGACTTTGTAGTCGTGTCATCGGATTTGCGGCCGCATGTTTTGGACACTCGGGTGAAGAGAGGGGCGGAGCTGTCAACTGATCACCACCTGGTGGTGGGTTGGCTCCGATGGTGGGGGAAGATGCCGGTCCGACCTGGCAGACTCAAACGCTCTGTGAGGGTCTGCTGGGAACGTCTGACAGAATCTCCTGTCAGGAAGAGCTTCAACTCCCACCTCCGGCAGAGCTTTTCCCACGTCCCGGGGGAGGCGGGGGACATTGAGTCTGAGTGGACCATGTTCCGCGCCTCCATTTTTGAGGCGGCCGACCGGAGCTGTGGCCGTAAGGTCGTTGGTGCCTGTCGTGGCGGCAATCCCCGAACCCGCTGGTGGACACCGGCGGTAAGGGATGCCGTCAAGCTGAAGAAGGAGTCCTATCGGGCCGTTTTGGCCTGCAGGACTCCGGAGGCAGCTGACAGGTACCGGATGGCCAAGCGGAACGCGGCTTCGGCGGTTGCTGAGGCAAAAACCCGGGCGTGGGAGGAGTTCGGTGAGGCCATGGAGAATGACTTTCGGACGGCTTCGAGGAAATTCTGGTCCACCATCCGGCGTCTCAGGAGGGGGAAGCAGTGCAACGTCAACACTGTTTACAGTGGGGATGGCGTGCTGCTGACCTCGACTCGGGACGTCGTGAGTCGGTGGGGAGAATACTTCGAAGACCTCCTCAATTCCACCTACACGCCTTCCATTGAGGAAGCAGGGCCTGGAGACTCTGAGGCGGATTCTCCAATCTCTGGGGTCGAAGTCACTGAGGTAGTTAAAAAACTCCTCGGTGGCAAGGCCCCGGGGGTGGATGAGATCCGCCCGGAGTTCTTAAAGGCTCTGGATGTTGTGGGGCTGTCATGGCTGACACGCCTCTACAACGTTGCGTGGACATCGGGGACAGTGCCTCTGGATTGGCAGACTGGGGTGGTGGTTCCCCTCTTTAAGAAGGGGGAACGGAGGGTGTGTTCCAATTACAGGGGAATCACACTCCTCAGCCTCCCTGGTAAGGTCTATTCAGGGGTGCTGGAGAGGAGGGTCCGTCGGGAGGTCGAACCTCGGATTCAGGAGGAGCAGTGTGGCTTTCGTCCTGGCCGTGGAACAGTGGACCAGCTCTACACCCTCGGCAGGATCCTCGAGGGTGCATGGGAGTTCGCCCAACCAGTCCACATGTGTTTTGTGGACTTGGAGAAGGCGTTCGACCGTGTCCCTCGGGAGGTTCTGTGGAGGGTGCTTCGGGAGTACGGGGTGCCGAGCCAACTGATAAGGGCGGTTCGGTCCCTGTATCACCGATGCCAGAGTCTGGTCCGCATTTCCGGCAGTAAGTCGGATTCGTTCCCAGTGAGGGTTGGACTCCGCCAAGGCTGCCCTTTGTCACCGATTCTGTTCATAATTTTTATGGACAGAATTTCTCGGCGCAGCCGAGGCGTTGAGGGGGTCCGGTTTGGGGACCTCAGCATCGCGTCTCTGCTTTTTGCAGATGACGTGGTGCTGTTGGCTTCTTCAGGCCGTGATCTCCAGCTCTCGCTGGAACGGTTCGCAGCCGAGTGTGAAGCGGTCGGGATGAGGGTCAGCACCTCCAAATCCGAGTCCATGGTCCTCGATCGGAAAAGGGTGGAATGCCCTCTCCGGATCGGGGATGAGATCCTCCCCCAAGTGGAGGAGTTCAAGTATCTTGGAGTCTTGTTCACGAGTGAGGGGAGGATGGAGCGTGAGATCGACAGGCGGATCGGTGCAGCGTCGGCAGTAATGCGGACCCTGTACCGGTCCGTTGTGGTGAAGAGAGAGCTGAGCCAAAAGGCAAAGCTCTCAATTTACCGGTCGATTTACGCTCCTACCCTCACCTATGGTCACGAGCTATGGGTCGTGACCGAAAGAACGAGATCTCAGATACAAGCGGCCGAGTTTTCTCCGCAGGATGTCCGGGCTCTCCCTTAGAGATAGGGTGAGAAGCGCGGTCATCCGGGAGAGACTCGGAGTAGAGTCGCTACTCCTCCACGTTGAGAGGAGCCAGATGAGGTGGCTCGGGCATCTTATCAGGATGCCTCCTGGACGCCTCCCTGGGGAGGTGTTCCGGGCATGTCCCACCGGTAGGAGACCCCGGGGACGACCCAGGACGCGCTGGAGAGACTATGTCTCTCAGCTGGCCTGGGAACGCCTTGGGATCCCCCGGGATGAGCTGGATGAAGTGGCTGGGGAGAGGGAAGTCTGGGAGTCCCTCCTAAAGCTGCTGCCCCCGCGACCCGACCCCGGATAAGCGGAAGAAGATGGATGGATGGATAGATCCTATTCTCAAATGAAGTTTTTGTATGGATTGAAGTGTTTTCAGACTTGGAAGTAAGACCAACTCCTTACTCATATTCCAGTGTTATAAAATTACTTGTAAATTGCTAACCCAACCTAATGTTTTTTTTAATTATAGTGCATTTTTGCTTTGCAACATTAATCCATTTATTGAAATTATTTTTTTAACTTAATGTGGATTTTAAAAAATGACATTGATCAGAAAAATAATGCACTTTACACATACATCATTTTGCTAAAACGCTGCATTTTGTTTATTTATGCTGCTTTTCATTGCCACTAACAAAGAGGAAGCATTTACCTTTGTCTCAGCTCATTGTGTGCAGGTCTCTGTGGAGTATCCACCCCACTGGAAGAGACAGAACCATATAAAAGCTTCATTAACTCACAACAATTAATACATTCATTTCACAAATCAGTAATCAAGGCTAGTGATAAGACAATGCAGCACACATCCTGACTGGATTGACTTCAAATGCATTCATGCAGGCAAAGTGCAATATTTTGTCTTTCAAAGCCGCTTTTCCTTCTGCTAGGGATAATTTGACTTAACTAACCATCCAACTGCCCTGTCCCCCTGCTGCCATTTAATATGAAAGCTTACAAAGCATTTAAATTAAATATCATACAAACCTTGTAAATTAGGCCAAGCTCACCTGAAGCTCACCTATGTTATCACACCAACTTCCTGCAATGGAGCAACTTCCTGTTTAAATACTGCCACTAGTGTTTGGGAAGGGAATATACAGACTAAGAACTGACTTCAGGCAAAATGTCAGGGATTACACAGCATGCAAAAGTGGATATCTTGGAGTTTAACCATAAAGACAACACTAATATATATTTTTTTAAATTCAGTTTGTTTGGTTTTGCTTGGGTTGGGTTCTATTGTTGTCCAAATCATGTATAAAAATTGAGTTAGGATATATTTTGTACTTTTAGACATCATAGAAAATCATTATCATTTATGATGCACTGGATAGTTTAAGTGAGACAGATCTTTTTTTTTTATCCAATTGCATTCCTGAAAAGTTGGAGAGTTAGGCTTGATTATGTGCTGTAAATTCAACATGACACCACATGATCTGTGAGACAAGCAGGTGGTTGTCTCATTAAATTGTCACAAAATGTATATGTTGAGGAAAAGAATCAGCTCAAACCAATCCAATTCTCTTCTAAGAAATTCCACCAGTATTTCAGAGAATACAAAAATGGAAAAGAGAAATGCAAGTCAAGTTTTAATTTGTTGTTGCAGCCTGCAGGTAAAGAGAGCATTCAGCAAAGTAATGTAAAATGTATGTGAGAACTACCTGTCAAGCCTCTCAAGCCATTTTGCACAAGGAAGGTCAGACATCCTAGCGAGCAAAACCTGCTTAAAATTGAAGGATAACGTTAAACGTTTTATTTCAGTAGCAGCAATAGAATATTTGTTAGCACTTTAACAAATGTTCAAAAGTACAGTGTCACTTTTAGTCACGTCTTCATAAAATGTGTTCACAATTCTTCATCAGGCTTGATGGGCCACACTTGAGGAAAAGTGTCGGTACTTTGTTCTTTTTTTTTTCAGATGTGTCACGATAATGAGAAGCGTCAGGTTCCATCAAGCAGAAGAGGCCCGGTCCACATTACAGATGCATACATCACTGCCCTCATTTCAATATAATAACACCTGTCAGGCCTGATGATGGCCGTTCATGATGGCTCAGTCCCGGACCCACGTGTGCCCTCTCATATCACACACCTGCACGCACACGATTACCAAATCAACAAAACACATGTATCGTGCGACACGAGAAACTCAAAAGAGAAATTACTTCACATCTCCTTTGGTACATACAGTATACGTACCGTATTTTCCGGACTATAAGGCACACTTTGGCCCATTTTAAAACTTTGTCCTTATAAAAGGCGCATCAGATTTTTAATCCAAATCAAATCATTCTCCATTTTATCTTTTTTATTTCAACTTCAGACGCAACACATTACTTTATAATCACAAAATAATGATCCATAGTCTTTTTGATTCATGATTCATAGTCTTCAGCGGGCCACTTATGATTGATTTCATGACACAATGCTTCGGGCCCGTTTAAATTTAGGAATTTGGTCCATATATAAGGCGCACCGGACTATAAGGCGCACTGTCGGCTTTTGAGAAAATTTTAGGTTTTTAGGTGCGCCTTATGGTCCGGAAAATACGGTACTCCAAATTGCCCAGAGGGGTAAATGCAAATATGGACGGTCCTTGTGATTTAATAGCGATTTTGCACGCCTCCCAAATGTTTTAACATCACAACCATCAATATATGTTACAAATTAAAATTAAAACGGAAGAAAAATAAAATAAATGTGGAAAAGCATGAACAGCTCTAACAATATCACTTAACAGAACTGTGAGGGGGGGAAAAGTTCCATTGTGTTTCCCAGAATATATCACATTAACTTCATTATTACGAGATCATCTCTTGCTGTGTGTACTTGAACGGTGAAGAAAGGAATAAAGTGAGTAGGTTTACTAATGGACTTCATTCTGAGGTTGGTCACTGCAGGCTACTGTCACCTGCTTTTAACGTTTAACCAGCGGCTGCATATGTAAAAAGTCTTTCTCGTGCACCGTAAACCAAGAAAGTGTGTTGTTGTGTGCACAATAGACACACACACACGGCAGGAGCAGTAGAACAAGGCATTACCATAAATTCATTAGAGTGGTTGGGCAGCATTTCTAAACATGTAGAGATGTTGTTTACAATGTGCGACTGGATGGATTACACAAGTACACACAAACTAGCGCGGGGAAGGCTCCCATATATACACACTGTTTACACTGACGGAGGAGGAGGGAGAGTGGGTTCGAGCACATCGCGGCACAAAAGTCCCTGAGTGGCATGTTTTACACAGCGAAATAAACATTGAATAAAATAAACAGCACTCCACTGTGTCAGGCCGCCACGCGCATATAAACGCTGTTTTGTGTGTGCGTATGGGCGTTCGCAGGTGTCGATGCTTCTATGCGTTCATCGGGGCCAATAATGGTATTTAAATGATGGTTTATGACATAACCCATGTCTGGATATCCTGGTTGGGTTTAGTTTCCAAAAAAAAGCACATTTAGGATGAGGGGGTGTTGAGCCTTGGTCGCCATGGTTGCAATAATAACAGGAGCAAAAAAAGAAAATCCGGCTGCTGTTCTGGACTGTTGTGTTAAAACGTGCGACAGAAAAAGGAGGTTGCGTGGTTGAACATGGGAAACAAACAGTGGTCATGCGAGGTGATCTCATTGTGGTCTGTAACTTTTAGAAGTGGAACATATAAACAGGCTCCATAATTGACTTAGAGCGGAAGTGTACACACCCCTCTTAAAATAACTGCTTATTCGTATGTTTGAAATAAAAATGACACTACGATAACTCGCACCACTTATTTTTCTTCATTAAAAAATGCGGATGACCTTTGACCTCCACCCATTCAGTTTTGAAAGTCCTCTTTAGGGTTCCAGGTGAACTCAAACCTAATTTCCCAGCTGACTATTGGTGTGATGTTGCCCTGATCTGGTCAGCAGCCAATCACAGGGCATTTACAGACAATACTATTTGTGTTATTTTGTTAACTATTTTTCTAACCTGAATGTACACGTCTTGTTCACTAATATCACCTGCTGAAGTTTATTGGTAGACTTGAGGTGCATTTAGTGACTGCTCACAAAATAGGACATCTCAATGACTCGTAATTGAGCACACTGCAGGGGGTACGTGGACACGTGGTTGGGTGATTTATTGATATAAGCAATCGTTTCCCTTGGGGGTACAAGCTTCCCCGGGAGAGGAGATGGGACTTAAATACGAGCATTAGATTTGAATTACTGGTGGTAGTGGCCTTGACATTAAGCATATGAGGCTAAAGAGAGGATGTGCACCAAAGGTGACAAGGGTGTTGATACAAAAAAAGACAAAGGGATTCAGAGAAGACAGGATGAATTTATCGCTCCTTGGAGAAGTGTATCTCGACATGATGGGAGGAGGAGGAAGAGAGGTGAGGGCAATCAGACAGGTTGGACGAGGAGAGCACACACAGACGCGTCCTGTTTAATGTCTGGCTGACATTTCTGCTCTCCATTGCCTTCCCGCTCCCGATGGAGACAAATGATCCGAGGGGAAAAAGGCGGAGCCAACGGCGTGCGAATGGTAGAGTCGCACCTCTCTGCCTTGCGCTTCACTCAAGGGCACAAGTCCCAGACAAGGTCACGGGTCAAGGTTCACAGCAAGGCCGACCAATAGGGAGGTGAGCAGATCTAGGCGGGACCAGCCATCAGAACTCTCTGTGACATTGTCTAGTGAATTTGTCGCATTGATCGTTTGCACATCCGTCATCTGGCATGCGTTCGGGCTATGTTAAAGATGCGTTTGGAAACTTGGGAATGCTCTTAAGGGCAGTTGAGAAGCTACCTTGTAGCTCCCTAATTCAGTCCTTGACTAAAATTCCTTCTGGATTCCGTCACTCTATTAACCCGTGCAACCCGGCTCCCTGCATGTGTGTGTGCGTGTGTGTGCGTGCGTGTGCGTGTGTGTACAGAGAGGCTCGCATTCACTGTCACTGCTCTGTGTCTGGTGCTGATTTCATTGCACTAAACGAAACCATCTGCATGCTCATGTGGAATCTCACACACACACATACTCACGCATGCACACACATACAACACGCACACAATGCTGGCTCCTCCTACCCCATCAATTGACCTCTAAATGCCGGTGTCCATATCAGCAGGTGAAGGATGTTCGCGACCAGCTTCCTCAATGACCCTCATATTCATCCTGCATGAGCGCAGGCTGCTATATAGTTTAGCTGTGGAGTGATGATATTAAACGGGTGCCATCATGGTATGTTTTGTCTGTAAGCAATTGCATTAAAAGCACAAAGGCAATTTTAGCAAAGTATAAGTTAGGAGCATGGAAAGACAAGGGTGAAAACAAAACTGTGAAGAGACAAGAATTTGTGTTGGTTGACATGCAAAAATTAGCTGACATCACAGTTTGTCAGGGCTCAGGTAAAAACTGTGATGTCTTTTTCAAGTGTCAAAATGGCCACCACCTGAGCTGAGCAAAAATGGGTGAATTAATATTCTACAAACACAATGCCCAGCAGAATGCTATGTTTAGACTAGTGGATGTGCATAAAACATACTGTTTGGAACAAATTTTGACTTGAAAATTTGCAGTTAACCAGCATCACAGACCACCAAGCCAATCACAAGGCCCCTATATACAAACAACCAATCACATGCAAGTACATATACTGTATGAACTGTATCTATGAAGGTGTTCAATTTAATGATGAACCAGATGTTTGGCCTTCTGCATTCCACAGAGTGTCATCCGAGCCGGTTCAGTTTCCCCGTCTGGTTGAGTCACCGATTCTCGAGAAGCTGCCGTGAGCGACAGAGACAACAGGCAGCACAGGGCCTGAGAACACTTCACTAACCCGAGCGGTACCAAGACAAATAGAGGGGTGATTGCTTCCCCGTGGGCCATCTGGCTTCTCTTAAGGCAAGCGCAGGGGAGAAACAGGGTGGGCGTTGAATGTGTGCGCACATTTTAAAGGCTGCCACTTTACGTGGGGTAGTTCAAACACATGTCTGACTCGCCGACCAATTACAGCCAATCGCTGCTGTCGGGCCGACTGCTTTCGCCCGTCAATAAAAAACATTTTGTTTGGGCCCGCTCAGGCCTCACTTGGATGGCCGCCCAGCAGCGCAGTGGAATAAAGATCAGTGTGATTCAACGGAGGAAACCAAGGGGTGAGTTTAGTCACTGAGGAGGCAAAGGGGGGGGGGGGGGGGGGCGGAAGGGGGGCACAGTCTGACCCTGTGAGCATGACTGGGTGGGTAGACTCAGGTAAGGATGTTTTCCATAGCATGGGCGTATTGCTTTCCTATAGCATGGCAGTTATTTTAAGTGTTTGGACGAGGTCCCGGGTGAAACCTTAAAGCCGCCACCTCTGAGCTACAAAACCAAGCACTCAGGACCGCAGATTTATTTCAGCTCCAGTGGAACAGACAGGAAGTCCACCGCTTCACTTTTGGGGGCAAGCCTGGGTCAAATCAGGGCCCTGCTCCATGACGGCTTGCTGGCCACATTGCCACCTGCTGGGTCACTAATGAACTGCGTCATCCACACCATAAATCCGATGTAGTCTAATCCTGTACTTGATGCTTTGTAATTCATATTTCACTCCAAACAAACACACCTCTCACTTCCTGTGTCACTGCTCTGCGTCTTCTCTTTCTTTTGAGACTTAATAGTAAACAGAGAGGCAGTGGGCAGGGAACAATCCACACAATGGGGAAATAATAACTTAGTTGTCACCACAGATACACACTTTTATTACTGCCAAATTGCAATGATACATCTGGCTTGTGTTAAGCGTAGCCCGGCATTACGATTATGTTTGCAGTAAATCACCAGAAAATGAATGAGAGTCAGTTTAGATCTACACGCCCAAATGGATGCACACTTAAATGTGACGGGCCTTTGCGTTCAATATGGACATGAATGGACTCTCAAAGAGTTAAAATTTTAGTGTGAGTCAGTTGTTGTTTTGAATGCACATGAGTGTGTGTATGGGCTGAGGAATGCCCCTCCCAGATAGAAAGTAGGGGGCCCGGGCCAGGGGCTTCACAGAGAGAGAGAGAGAGAGAGAGAGAGAGAGAGAGAGAGAGAGAGAGAGAGAGAGAGAGAGAGAGAGAGAGAGAGAGAGAGAGAGAGCGCTTAGCAAGGGGCCCATCATGTTTTGTTCTGTTCCACATCAATGGGACATCAAGCCGGGTTTGGGCCTGACAGCACCCGGATTAGTGACTCTCTCTCTCGAGCCCTCCCCCTGCATACATGCACAAACACACACACATACACACACAAGCGCACACGCACTGACAAACATGCAAACATACTTGCAGAGAATGGGCCGACACACAAGTGCTTGAGTGCTAGATTGTAATTTGCAGGTGGCTACAAGCAGAGGACAGCAGTTCTAAATAATGGTGTGTGTGTGTGTGTTTGTGTGTGTATGTGTGTGTGTGTGCGTGCGTGCGTGCGTGCGTCCGT
The DNA here is from genome assembly GCF_059516105.1 of Syngnathus floridae. Lineage (NCBI taxonomy): Eukaryota > Metazoa > Chordata > Actinopteri > Syngnathiformes > Syngnathidae > Syngnathus > Syngnathus floridae. The sequence goes on along the minus strand of NC_142423.1, from coordinate 5,671,310 downwards.
GCGTGCGTCCGTGCGTGCGTGCGTCATTGCTAGAAATTACGGGAATTTCCAGGATTATAATCTCTTTAAATGTTTCTTTCACAAAAATTGCTTAATCATTCTCATTTACATGCATAATAATTTTGAATTCCTCCTCGGGGATCAATAAAGTATCTATGTAATTAAACTACGACAGGCTGCATCAATGTTAGATGGTGAAAATAATAGTCACTGGTCAGAAATAAATCATCTCATCTTGTTGTATGACAGTCCGCTGATATCCAATAACAGAACTCAAAATTTAAATGAATAAAAAGTAAATGACCATTAAGCATTATCAGAATTTTGAATTAAATGCTTAGAATTTTGAATGTCATGTTTTGCTGGCCTTTCAATGTGTTGCACTCTTTTGTGCACTCTTTTTTTCCTCTCAACACTGCAACATTAAATGACTTGAATGAATCTCATTTGCAACCAGTGGTCCACATTTGTATGGGTGTTTTGTATATGCCATAGAAAATATTGATTCTGAACAAAAACTCAAGGTTTTCTAACAAACCTGCTGCTCTTTTGTTGAGCACAGTATACTATTAATTGATGTCCTGTACTGCAATCACACCAAAGATGAGATTTTATATGTCGACCTTCTCATGAAGTGAGACAATAATCACCATAATAAATAATAGACATTTTTTTTTATAATAATTGAAAACCATTTTTTTTAAATAACCACTAAAATCATTTAAATTATTTGGTTAAACATAACAGCATTGATGAGCAAAATCTATTGTAAGGGCTTTTGGATACACGCAGTGTTTGGATTGGGAGGAACTATATAGAGGCTTGAAGTTGGGGGGGCTTTGGAACTGCTCCCTAGTGTCTGTATGTATGCAACAGTTCATACCTCGACTGGACCTTCAGCTGACAACAAGTACGTTTGATGCCGACTACTGTTGGCCTGTGAAGTTTCCAGTGAAGCAATCCCCTCCTCCCTTCTTCTTCCGTCGGTCTGGGCTTTGGGGAACACATCCATGTCGGCTCCCTCCGGTTCCCCTATGACTTAATTAGAGCTCTCTGATTCTCCACATTAGTTTACTGTATAGGAACAACTTTTATCCCTTGCTGTAATCAGCTTGGCCACAAGAACAGAACACAATAAAAAAAAAAGGGGGGGTAGAGGCTGTTTGAAGTTTTCTTTTGTGTGATCTTGAGCACTTGAGTAGCAAAAGCCCAGTGCAGCTGGTCTCACAGTGGAGCGCCGCATGGACGAGTAGGCACAGAACCTGCAGCCTACTACAACACCTGCACGGTTCGGTTTTCACGACTCTCCACTTCCTCGCATTTCACTGAATGTGTTCATATTCCACATGAAAATCATTTGGATGCATTATTTAAAAGATGTCTCCCTGATGAAGTGTGTCCCTAAAGGGAATACATTCAGCCGTTTATTACCATTTGCCCTCCTCACCCATTGTAAAAAGATTTTTGTGATGAATTCTTGAGGTGTCATTAATATGCATAATCAGGCAATGGCAGACATTAGCCCTTTTAGCTCTATTATCGGGAGATGGCCATGACAGACTGCCTAGTTTTATGAACCTCCTCGTGTTTCTTGTATGAAATACTCTCCTCTCTATGATGGTCAAGGTGACCTCCAATTTGATGGTTGTCTATGCTATCTGCCTTTAAGGGAGTAGTTCATTATTACACGTTTAATATCAATAATGACAAAAATAGTATAAAGCTGACAAACTTTATGAGGCCTTTTTGATAAACAAGGCACTTTGGATGTATTTGTAAAATATTGCTTAAAAGAATACATGCGCGTTATGTAACATGTTAAATTCAAATATTACAAATATAATACAAAGAGTATTGTTGCAAAGTCGAAGTCCTTGTATTTGCAGTTATTAAAATGCAGATTTTATTATTCTTAAAGACAGGTTCGCAATCTGGTTGTCCCTCCACTCCTGCGAGACCTCGGGTTATATTCATGGTACAACTACGCCATCTAGCGTCACAGTATTTTGTTGAAACTGATACATTGACGTACCGCAGTCATTCCTATTCCATGCAAAGACTAAAATGCTTATTATTCAAATATTATATCGGTGATTATGGTCTTGAATAAAATGACTCTAAAATTATTTTGTGTGTAGTAATTCTTGGCCATTGAAAAGATTATATGAATAATGCACCCACATTACTGGTTGGATTTGAAGTCTCTCTAAATACAAATTATCTATCAATAAAATTAATTTCTGCATATAATGTGTGTGCCCCCAATTTTACATTCCAGCAGACTATAGTTTTGTTGCAGTCTGACTCATGCCAAACAAAGGTCAAGGTGAAACTTGGAACAAGGCAAAAAAAATAATAATAATAAATTTACTTAGTGGTGTCGAGTTGTCGTTGTCACAAAATAGAAGTGTATGGACTATGAGGTATATAGTACGTTGAATGTGTGTGTAAAGAACTGGTGAGCCTTTCTATTCTATAAAGCCCATCAAAACTATCATGAGGAATTGTTTTGAGTTTCAAACATATAAATGTTATTTTGAAATTGCATAATCAAGAAAATAATGGTTTTATTTCCAATTCGGATCCATAATTATTTGTAATAATTCTGCTTGACGCCAATTCAGCTTGTGCATGCAATTTTATATCTCATCCACCAGAGGGCAGTAGAGAACTGATCAAAACGTCAATAGAGAACTAACACTCTTTTTCCGGGAGGCGCTTGTTTTACTTTTTTTTTTTTTAAATAAGCGTATAATTCGTCTTTGACTTGCACTATAGTTTCCATGAATCTGATATTCAATTAAATTAAAAACAGCTTTCAATAAAATAACCAGTGAAACTTGATGTCCTGTTTTAAACAACCCCAAAAGAGTGGTGGGGAGTGTATATTTATTATTTACTTTGTTTTGAGAAAAAAAAAGCTTTTGATTTAATTCAACAATAAGCAAACAAAACAACAATCGTTTTTCCAAATTATCAATTCAGTTTCAGTGCAATTCCAAAATATAAATTTTCACCAGGGCAAGAAATTAGTTATTCACTTCATAAACACTAACATTTTTTTATCATTATTATTATCATGAGACTATTGTCCTAACCAGAGAAAGTTCTGATACCTTCTTGCGGTAGACCGATACAAACACACATACACCCAATCGTACAAAAACAAACAGCAAATGAAATATGAAATATATTAAATGCACATTACAAAACAATGCACTTGTAAACGAAGATCGTAAACAAAAAGGAAGCATGTGGAAGTATTTGGTCTTAAATAACAGTTCTAGTGGTTCACTAAAATGACAATTGCTATGGAGACTGTCAGTCTTATTGATAAGTTTGTTTTGCCAACCTGCTTGTGTACAAACAAAAGACAACTGCAGAGCAGGAATTTGTTTTTGCTTCGATAGAAAGGACAAAGGATGCTAACTTTAGCACCTTAGCATGGTCTCAAGGAGGGCAACATTGATTTCAAAAGTTACTATAGCCAAACGAATGCTGAAACATCAAAACGTGAATACCATAATCGTCATATGATTCAGAAATGAGGAGAATAAATAACTTGATTCTTGTTGAATATTGGCTCACTGATTAGTTTTTTTTGGTTGCAAATTCTGTGTGTGTGTGTTAATATTACAGGGTTAGGGTCTATCTTTGACACCTTTGAAATGTTAAACTGTTACATTAAACACATTCTGTAAAGTCCAAACTCATTCCCCCAATATTTCCGATGAGAAAACCTATTTGGAAATCTAGCTACATGACGATTGCACTCAATTATGATGGAAACTCAAGATTCAATGTTTCACTTTTTAGTCATTGTCCTACTTTAGAGGCGCTATTGTGACACGAGTACATACAAAATCAAAACAAAACAACCAACATTAGGCCCCTTTCAAATGTGCTAAATAGTTCAGGCACTGTCACAGCATCACACATCCAGTAGGACTCGGGGCATACATGCGTGCACATGTCAATGCATCCCACATACTCTACAATTTCACTTTGTGTAGCCCATGTAGTCCTTTAAAGCCACTTTGCTATTTTTTTTCCTCCAGTCAAAGAAACGGTTTCATATTGCCACACTTGACTGCTAAGTTGATTATCATTATACTAGACTTGGAGTAATTGTGTCAGAAATCCCGGCTTAATTTAAGCACAGTATGAGATTTAATGATTGGAAACTGTTTATGGGCGTACCTTTAGCTTGACAGCAAAAGCTGGTGATGATTTAATCGCAATTTACACAGCATGAACACATCGTGATAAGAAGCACAACCGTCGCGCTGTTTTCTGGGGAGTCAACCTTTGGAGTGTGCCATCCTTCAGGCCAACTAATCCCTGTGTGTGTCAGAGCAGGTGTTCTGCCGCTTGCCCAAGGCCAAACACTTGCTGTGACATCATTGATTGGGGTGTGGCTTCAGGCGTAATTTAGCCTAAATAAAGCAGCGCCTTTTAAGTCCTATGTGATTTTAAATGACACTTTAAGGTCATCCTTGTCTTTCACTCATACGGTTCCACCTCTCCACTGGTAGCTGCTGCAAAGTGTCTCTGGTCATCCATTTCCATCTTTACCTGATGCACTCCTCCTCGGACGGGCTTTCAGGTTCCTCGTTTTCACCGTCATCCAGTTCGGGTAGATCTCTCCACAGAAGCAGATTGAGACCTGCCCACATGGAGGGTCGTCAGGTGATTAAGTACACATATTTTTGTGACTTTAGTGTACTGAAATTCTATTGCAACCTTACTGTTTGAACAGACCTGAAGCATCCAATCTGTTGACAGTGGAAACGGCGTCACTGTTGAACATCCACAAGTGTCCGTTATTACAGGAGAGCAGACAGGGTTTACAGGGGGCCACAACATGATAGCCAACTACATTACCACTGGGAGGGGAAACAAAGCAGAAGCATAAGTCAGCACTTTACAATGAACCCAACTCAAAAGTGCTAACTCCACTATCGGCTGCGGAACAAACAGTTTGTTTTCAACCTGCATGTGACAACAACAAAGGAACGGCACACAAAAGAAACACCACGTGATTTGTTATTTTCACACTACTCTTCAGCTAAAGAGAATTATACTGGAATAGTTTGCAAATTATAGTGTAAACAATCATGACAAAAAACTTCATCGGTCAATCATAGATGCTTCTTATAATATTTAATATTACATGTGTGCAACTGTTCTGCTGTTCCTTGTATGTTTTGGTAACCTTATTAAGAGGGACAATTAGAAAGACCTCAATGTGATTCTACACCACTGGAAAGTACACGTCAGACCAGAAATCACAATTACCCCATGAATTGTGGGCAGCAAATGATTTTTATTTTTAAATAAGAATACTTAAATTAAGTAAACGCTGTCTTTGTTGCTCACTGCCATGATGTAATTTAAATAAAAGCTGTATGATACGGCCCTGGTGAGGAAAATGAATGAACCGCTTTACATACCACTTGAGACATGCAATGTCTCTCAGTGCGCACTTGCAGCTTTCAGTCGAGTAGCAGCTGGCCACAAAGTCAACAGTTCTGTGTCAGGTTGAAGAAAAATAAGTTGGGAACCCAGAAAACATTAGCCAGAACTATATCGCTCACACTCGCTGTTGCAGGAAAACCTCGACTTGGCAACAACTGCATTTGTAAACAAAGCTAGCAGTAGTGCTAACGTCATTAGCACTTACCTATTTGGAGGTATATCAGTGGAAAACAGCTGAACCTCGGAGTCTGCAAGAAGCACCGATTTCATGCCTCTCATACAGAGCACGCTGTCACAAAAGATGCAGTTAACCTGGGCGACGCACTTATTTTTGAAATTAGCGTTGGACGTCGACATGCTCGTCCTGCAAACCGCCTTGATGTTGCAATTACAGCAAAAAGAACAAAAAAATCAGTGACGTTATCCGATTTCTTGACGTTTTCGGATGACAGGGGTGCCTTGAAAATCCACTTTACATGCGATGGTGTGCCTTTCTCAACGTGCGAACACAGCTAATGTTAGCTCCTCCGATATAGTACAAGAAACGAAATCCGAATTAGTATTTTAACGTCAGACAAAGAACCAAGTCGGCAAAATTTTAGAAATACACCCAGAAACGGCGAGTAACACGATTGTTTACACAAGCAATTCCGCGTTCATACAGCTGTAGTTAAAAGCTAACCGAATAGCTGTCAGTGTTTTGTTTACAACTTTCTGGAATTAAAAGCACTTCCTGAAACAAGCTTTGAAAAGAAACCAGGCTTAGCTCTGATTGGCCAGACGCCACAGCGCTGTACACGATTGGTCAGGCATATCCTAAACCCGTGTTTAATTGGTTATATATTCTACATAGGCGGAACCATTCAGTTGATTCCTATGCTGATTGGTTTCTTTTAACGTCATTTAGACTATTACAGCCAACTGCAGACTCAAAACCTCTGTTCCATTAAATTAGGCGGGGCAGGCTTCATGACTATGAAAAGTTTTTCCTTGACCGGAAGTGTAAAACAATGGTTACGTTTTAATTGACACATTACTATTTCAATGCCAGTGAAATTCTTATCAACGTTATAGAAATAGTGTCAAGATAAGACCAATTTGTATATTAGTTGTAGCTTGGTAGCGTTGGTGACTACTTCCGGTCTTTGCAAGTTATTTGGCACTTTAAATTATTGTATGCAGCATATGGAAAAACATTTTGTCGTTTAAAATAAACTGCTCTCTCGTCCCCGTTTTAAAGCAATCGTGTACTTAATGTCTACATGTGATACAAATGTGTGTGACTGGCATTTATTAAATAAAATAAATCCATTATTGTTTAAATGAATTAGACAAGTATTCTTTTGCTTTGGAAAGGTTGCTTTAAGTGCTTCAAAGATAGACTTGCACGCGTCCATCCTTATGTCATGTGCAGTACGTAGTGTGGAGGAACTGCCAACCCCTCCACTGGTTCCTCCTCTCTCTCACTACTTCATGGGGTGAGCACAGATCACTTCAGGCGGGATCGAAGGAGTGAGCGGACGCTTCGGGAGTGCATACTCACAAGTTATCGCCGTTTCAGAGGCAGGGATGTATCTCTCTATTGACTTTAACCGCTTTGCACCACAGCCAGTGGCTTAGAGGAGGCGCGCATGAGAATTGTGCAGCAGCAGAAGCAGCGCCAAACTCACAATGCGCCCTCAGTGAACACACGCAGGGAGACAATACGGAGCGGCGGGCTCAGCAAGCGAGGAGACACATTTTCTCATCTGGACTCCCCCCTTTTTTTACCCCATTCCTTCTCACCTAGCCGCTACGTGGATAGCCTCCCCCAGTCCTCCCATCAAGCTTGTTTTTATTGCCCAATTAGGAGCAAATTGACTTTACAGCGTGGACAAGTGGTTTGCTCTCCAAACTCCAGCCATGACGTCTCCGGCCAAATTCCGAAAGGACAAGGAGATCGTGGCCGAATATGAAACTCAAGTTAAAGGTAAAACTTTTCAAAGCTTCCCAAGCGACGATGCAACGACGCTTTAATAAATGAACAATTTTGTCGTATTGAGAGTATTTTTAACTGCTGCCAACATCTCCCGTTTATATGTCCATTAATCGTCTTCTCATAATTTCTCTTTATTTATGCGTAACGATCGCAACTACTCTGATCCGACGTGTGCTCGCTCATGTGGTCGCTCGCCAGCTAACGTTGGGCGCAATCCGCCAACAAAGACAGAAAGGGGGGAAAAACGCCCAAGCTTCAGTGTTGTTGACCACTAACCGCTTGTTAAGGTGTGAAAGCTTACGCGTTATTTGCTGTTTGTCCGCTAAGTACGACAAGCAGCAGGCTTGCAGTTTCAACATGGAACAAGACAGGGCGTTTTCTCTCTCTCTCTCTCTCTCTCTCTCTCTCTCTCTCTCTCTCTCTCTCTCTCTCTCTCTCTCTCTCTCTCTCTCTCTCTCTCTCTTTCTCTTCACCGCATGTCTGTGCTGCAGGCTGCTGAGCTCCGCATACCGCCCGAGCATGTGTGCCTTACACGTTGCAACTAATCGGAGATTGTTCTTTAGCGTCCAATGGTGTTTTGTCCCCCCCCATGCGATGCATTGGCGTGAGTTAAAGCCCCATTGGTTGTGTTTGTGGATGCTTCTGTCGTCAGGCAGGCAGGCAGGCACACTGGTAGTGGCTGCGCTCACTGGCCACTTTATTAGGTACACCTGCACCGCCATCTGTTGAGGTCCAAAACAAGAGATGCATCAAAAAAGTCTTCCTTTTCAAACAATCATTATTGACAGTCATTATATAGCAATTTATTTTTGTCATTGTTGTAGTTTGCAATGGGGAATGTGTGAGAACTGTTTAAAATAGAATGCCTTACTTTAACAATGTGGAAATGAGAACTTTTTCTGACCTGTTTGGTGATCCTTTGCCCTGATGTTGGATTTAAATAATTGTCTTTTTGTGATGTCATAGTGTGTGGATTATCTCCCCATTAGAGCCATTTTTTAAAAATTATTGTAGTCTTCAAGTGGTGAGCATATTTGCATCACTATAGAGAGGTCCAGGGTTCAAATCTTAACCCAGGCCCTCCAGTGTGGAATTTGCATATTCTCCCTGGTGTGTGTGGTGCTCCAACTTTCTTCCATAAACATGGATCTTAAGTTTATTGAGGACTAAATTGTCCATAATTGTGTCTTTGAATGCTTGTTTATTGTGTAAAGCGGTGAAGAAAATGTAGAATGGAGTCTGTGTATTTATTTCGATCTATTGCAGGGTTTGAGGAAGTGTTAGTCCTGCAGTTGTTGAGCAATGTAAATATTGTGACGTCCTCTTAGCGCAACCCGCCAATTAAATCAACAATTCAGAACGTTGACATTAGCAAACAGGAAACGCAATGGGCACTGAATCCTCTCTCTCATGATGTGCAATAATTCTCAAACAAGCAAATACTACTCGTCCAGATTGCCATGTGTAGTGGTCGGAATGAATACATGTGCTTCCATTTTGTTCTTCGTTGGCTGCCAGTCATGTTGTAGCAAGCTGAAAAGCAAGTGAGGTTTTCTGCGTTCAGTATGAATGTTCCATACCACTTTTTTCAGAACGATACTAGTATGAGTAGTAGTTATCGATGCCGATACCAAACACCGATACATGTACCGTAATTGCCGGACTATAAGCCGCGACTTTTTTCCAAAATTTTTGACCCTGCGGCTTATAGTCAGGTGCGGCTTATATAAGATTTTTTTCGTGATTTTTGTGATGACTTGATCACTTTTACTCTTAACACTATTATATACAGTAAAAGCTATAAAACAAACTGACAAATAACTCGTTTTCAAATCAGACGAGTAAAAACTGGTCAAATATTTTTAAAAAAAGCTATTATTAAAAGTGAAGACAATTTGCAATTCTAGTAATGACACACGAATTTGATGCACAATTTGTCTTCGCGGGCCACATAGAATGATGTGGTGGGCCGTATCTGGCCCCCGGGCCTTGAGTTTGACACCTGTGCTCTAAACCCTTTCTCTTACTCTGCCATATCACTCAGACATTACACAAAGCAGTGGCGCTGTTTGGACAATCTGCATTGTAATTGTACTAAGTTCATCTTGTTTTTCCTTTTTTTAATCACTTCACTGGTTTCTTTTAAATCAAACAAGTTGTTTGATAACAACTTGTTTGATATAAAAGAAACCAGTGAAGTAATCTGCATTGTATTAAAACCCAATCAATCAGCATTTAAATTCAATTCTTCTGACATTTTGCTCACCAAAAACAGGTTGTAATGAATGTGAACTTTTAATGCATTATATTCAGAAGGTTACTTTGAACCTTAAACGGCGGCGCGGCGTACTTATGGATTTTTACGGCCTCCGGCCTCCAGGAGGCGCTCTAGCAAGAAGCAAGAGCGAGACAGGCGAAGAAGAGATAATGCGCCAAAGAAGACGTGCTAGTTTTTGTTTACATTTCGCGCATCACGCGATCAAGACGGACATTACTGAAAGGAAGCCTTTATACACAAACCGTCATCATGGGGGACAAAAGAAATGCATATGATGCAGCTTTTAAGCCAAAGGCAGTCGATGTTGATGACATTATCTTGTGTCTACTCTGGAGCGTACTTATGGACTTTTACGGCCTCCGCTCTCCAGGGGGCGCTCTAGCAGGAAGCAAGAGTGAGACAGACGAAGAAGAGATAATGCGCCGAAGAAGACGTGATCGTCTCGCGCATCACGCACACACCCACATTGACACAAAGACAGCAAGCTTTTATACACAAACCGTCATTATGGGGGATAAAATAAATGAATATGATGCCGCTTTTAAGCTATACGGGTCGCTCGCTAGTTTAATATAATGTAGCGCTTCGTGCATGAATAAGATTAGCATGAACAGAACCTCTTCACACTCGAAGAAATGCATAGAACCGACGACGAAAGAGAGACTGAGAAAGTGTGAGGCGAAGGATATCTAACGCTATTCCAATCGGACACGAAGGAGGAAGACTTGGTTTCAGTGCACAGGAGGAAAATGAAGACGGCTCTTTTTGTACTTTTACTGGTATGTTTTTTTTAACCAGCCCTGTTCGTGCTGTGCTACCGTGTTGCCGCTGTGTAACCGCCGCCATTACCGCCGCGTCTCAGCGACTTTTCTGTGTTAATTCCGTGTTGCTGTGGTATTACTGCCGCGTCACAGGCAGTGTTTGGAAAGAAATGTTAAGGTATGTTATTAAAGCTTTAAAAAAAAAACTTTGTGTCCAGTCTTTCTTTGCTAATAACTCGCGTGCACACTTCCGCGTTGCTGCGGTACTACTGCTGCGTCACAGGCAATGTTTAGAAAGACATGTTCAAGTATGTTATTAAAACGTTCAAAAGGCTTTCTATGTACTGTCTTTCTTTGTAAAAAACTCGTGTGCAAGTGCGGCTTATAGTCCGGTGCGGCTTATGTAAGAAAAAAAAAGAAATATCCCTGAATTTTAGCTGGTGCGGCTTATAATCCGGTGCGGCTTATAGTCCAGCAATTACGGTAGTAACTAATATTTTTTATGCATTAACCCCCCGAATTTGATAATAATAATAATAATAATAATATTTTTCAATATATGATTAGTTAGTGGAAGGCGGGTACGCCAGGAAAGAGAATGAAAGGCTTTTGGAACAGAAGGTTTTGGCTACCAGCTGTAATTAGCCTAGATGAGTAGATAAGATGGGTCACCACCTTCTCTGTCACATGGGCTTCTCGTGTTCCATTCAGAACAAGTTGTCCAGTTACTCCCAATCCTCCTCCTTGCCCCTCTTGTTGTATTTGGGTGTGAAAATCTGGAATCGCTCAAATCATGTCTGTGTTTATCTGGGAGCTGGAATAATCTTTCTTTCTTTTTTTTTTTTTTAACGCTTCTGCGTGGAAGGTAAATAAATGTAAATCCCACCTCATGGCTTAAGTTGATAAGGCTTCTACAGCGTGATGGTGCAACTATAGTACATACAGACAGACTTGGGGGGGGCGGACCTCAATCAAAGCAGCCCACATTTTTGGCTAGCTGTGAGCAGCCCTCAAATTTCTTCCATTTTCACCATCTGTAGAAGTAATGGCCAGGTGTTCAAATACTTTGGTCCTAAAAAACAACACACAGGATAAAGGAAATTTGAAAGAATGTTAGGTGAGCAGTGTGAACCTTTAGTAGTAGAAATGTTACAACACAGATGCAAATGCTTATACACCAAGGTAAGTAATGAGCGCTTACTGTACGTACTTTTGGAATTGAATCCAGAAGTGGACTCTGCTTTTCAGAGAGACTCCGGCTTGCTCAGAGTTGGGCACTGTCACAGTCTTCATGGAACTGCATTTATTCAGCCAACACAGTACTCCTGTTTTACTAATCAGCCAGCTCGCCATAGTAGCCAAAAGAAAAAAAAAAAAAAACAGGAAGCGTTGCATGTGAAAGCCTTTCAGAATCTTTGACACACTTTGGCATTGCATCTGTTACGGTTCCACACAGTTGTTAATCAGCGTCTTCCTCTGTGAACCAAATTCCCATTCACCATTAATAAAGCTTATTGATCTTGGTGTTTTTGCAGTCTGTCTGAGACACTAATAGCAATATCATAGCTGTCCGCTCTGATGGTCTGCTTGAATAACTCCTATTGATCGTTCGACACTCAGCAACTCGCAGATGGCCCCAAAAAGGCATTTGGGAGCAGCATCTGTTGAAAATTCACAGCAGCAGATATGATGATCTTTCACCCTGAAAGGCGTGTGTATCAGTCCTGTGTGTGTGCGTGTTGGTGCGTTAACTGAAATGGTGTCGACTTGCCTCCACGCACACCGTCAGTCAACCGCATGTTTGCTCGGCAACCAGTGAAACATACGATTTCGGATAAATGGCCGCTTTCACTGGCTCACAATAGGAAAGGTGTTGACACAGCACTGGGGTTGTCTGCAAACAGGCTTGCGTGCACGCGCGTATGTAAGACTATGCCCGGACATGTTATTTCTGTTGTGTTTGATTGATGCACTGTTGGTGGAGAGAAAAATCGAGTGCAGTTAGGATGGCAGCTTTGAAAAGCACTTCATTACCTGATGGCGTTTACAGCGTGATTGTTATTGCAACACTGACCCATCTTCATTGTGGCTGTGAGAAAATGGGGAGCTGTTTAATTAATGACACTTTTTACCGATGATGTCTGTGTTTAAATGTTTAGCGTCTGCCTGTCATTTAGAAAGAACACCAGCTAGTACAATTAAACAATCACAAGAAGTTAATCACACGCCTTTAAACCAAAACATCCGCTGAACATAAATGGCATTGGTTTATCACAGTTCATTATTGTGCAAGGTGAGGGATTGCGAGGTTGCTTTTTGGAGTGAGTAAAAGTGTTTCAGTCTGAATTAAGGATCTGCTGACAGAGCTGAAAATAATCAGTCGGGAAGGATGTTAGCGTGAAAGTGGGGGTATGGAGTCGGGCTTGAATACACACTGATTGTGCTAGGAAGCTTCCTGTCTGTACAGTACTCACACATCCACGTACAATTGAGCTCTTTACGTTTGTTCGGCAGCATGAAAAAAAAAAAAAAGCACTGCTGAAGGTTATTTTCTTTCTTTCAATGACTCAAATTCCGTCTATTCCTGTAGTAAATAACAGAACCAGCTACTCCGCCTTTGTTTCAGGTGCAGTGCTGAGTCAGCAATGGACTTGACATGGCTAGGGGGAGGAAAAAAAACCCATAGATTTTCTCTATCACGCTGCCAATCTGCTACTTCCTCATTCTTCACGAGTGGGTACACTATAATAGCTCACTATGTGGCGTCTTTTTAGCTCTAGCATTTTTGCCGGTTATATACAGTAGACACTCAGCCATGTATAATCTAATCTGTCCTCCTACATGCTGTCAAAGGATGAGAGATAAAATGAGGAGTGTCAGCCATCAAGGCATCCTCCACGCTATGTCGATGAAGCGGGACAGGTGAACGACAACATCTGGCATATCAGATGCTGCGCACGGTCGCCTGATGAGAGATGAAGCGATGCGACGGGAGTACCGGAGTGGATCAAGAAAGGGAAGTAAACACGCCAAGAAAAGAAAAATGCACACTGCCGAGCCGGGTAAGGTCGGAGTTCAGCTGCGAGATGACTGCTGTTCATTCGAGCCAGATGCTCGCCGTGCTCTGATTGGGGGACAGATGTTCAGTTTGCCGTGGTCGGCTGACGGAATTACTCTCGGTTTCAGGTGTGTCAGCTTTGGTTTAAAAAATATGACGATCGAAGGCAGTGACAAATCACTTGATAGATTTTGGAGCGCTTCTGTTTTGCACGATGTCCACCGAGACATCGTTTTGTGCTGCCTATCACTTTAAAAGGAGACATCTGTTTATTTTCTCTTTCATTTTTTTCATTCTGGTACTCCCTGCTAGTGCCTGCGTTTAGTTAATACGCTGCCTTTTTCTCTTTGGCTCTTCAGTCTCTTTAAAATTCCTCTTCTGAGTCCACATTCTTTTTGATTGGCCAATTTGTAGAAGCCTGCTGAAAGGTAGAGCGTCCCTGTGCATTGTGGGGGAGCGGGAGCTGATGACCTTATGAGGTCACCCTTATCTGGATGACCTTCCTAATACATTGAGACATATTTATATGTTAATGCTTTGTTCCAGAAAATGGGGAAGTCCGACATTTCCGACCCCTGACTCTAAAAAGTGCAATGGTAAGCCACTGTGAGTTCCTCCTTGCAAAGTAGATAAAATCAGTCTGGTACACTTGTCTGACATAACATGATGCCTACAGAAGAACACCGCTGGGCCTTGAGTTTGAAATATAATACACAAATAAATCGAGGAAAGAGGAAATAGTGTCTGTTTGTTGTAGTGCCATGCCTTTGGGGGGAAAATGTGTAAATAAGCCAAGAGCATATCATAAAAAAAGACTTGACCCCTTTAGCCACTGCAACAGCACAACAACCACTCAACAAGCGCAAGAATGTGAAAAGCTGTCGATCCCTTCCTCCCTCACGCTCATTTTCAATCTTTTTCTTTCTCTCGGCCCACATCCACTGAACAATCGGAGCATTGTGAAAAGAACCCGCCGGTTCTCCGCTCATACTTTTTGTTTTTCTCACTCCTCCTTGCACCCCCCCTCCTCTCTATCTGTCATTCCGTCTCACTCCTTTGCCCCTCATCATGTTTGACAGCGGCGATGACGTGTGACACACACCAGCCTCCTGTTGTGCTTCAAAGCAGCTGAATGGCCTCTCGGTCTCCGCATGTGCAGACCACATTGCTGACACACAACCGGCCGCGGATGTTTGTGCGAGTTGACGAACGGGTCTTTAAAAGCAGATGGGTCTATCTATATAAAGACGAGGAAAACTGCTCATATCCTCTGCAAAACAATTAGAACGGCGAGCAGATAAATAGGAAGAAGCCGAGTAAGGGGTGCGAGAAAAAAGCAAGTGTATGAAAAGCTGCACAATGGAGACAGGTTGTATTTGAACAACCCTTAGCCCGACAACAAAGGGAGGAGAGGGGGTGTGGAAAGAAAAAAAAACACTTGGAAATGAAAATAATTCTAAATAAAATCTTAACCCTCTGAAATCATTGGTGCCACCTCCCCTCTCCGGCAGCAGCTTGTCTGTGCACGTAGGCACACTTGGTTGCTACGGTTACAGAATTGCCCCCATTTTTCTGGGTTTGCAAGGAGCATGAAGGAAAATGAGGAAGAGTAATGTAGATTTGTCTTCCGTGTAGGTCCCTCTGGCTAATCACGTTATCGCGCACGCACGGAGCAACACGTGCACGCACAACGCCAGTTTCAACCCGTTTTTAGTTCTTCCTCTGTTTTGCATTTCTTTCTCCATGTTATTGCTGTTGATTCATATTTTTAAGGCTGTGTGCACTATAAATGTAGTTTAAGGATTGTACAACAGAGCGAATGTCTGTATGGAGTCGATTCTACACGTTCAAACTAGTAAGCAAATCGCTCCCGTTTGCAACCCCTTTCACCTCTCCTAATGCTGTTTTAATGAAGCCATTCATCAGCTCGTCTCCGTTGAATCTGCATTGCACACACACGCACACACACAGCCCGTGTACTCGCTCGCCTCTTTTCTTCTGCATAAAGTGAGGACACAGTGTTCTTTCCCCCTGGTTGCCATGCGGATGCACCAGTTCTGCTGTTCCCAGCATCCACGCTCCTCCAGAGAGAGGCTGAGTCTTCCCCCTCTTCTGCTGGTGTTTGTTGCCACACATGCCGGCTTGTTTTAAGTGCTGAAACCGAGATTTGCTACCAAGCCGTTTTGAATGTGAGAAGCATGTTGTGGTTTTCTTTCCCACAAGCATCGGAGACAATTACATGATACAACAAGGTGGTGTGGTTCAAAATGGTTTGGAAGTGAGCCAGCATCAAATATCAAATATGTTGTTTCCTTGTAACTTCTTTAATTGATTGAATTAATTCTATGGAGTAGTCTTTTTGTACCCTTTCCAAACTATCTGACTGAAGTAAAGCTTAATGATTAAATCTGATGGCATGTTAGAAAATGCCATTTTATAATAAGAGCCTCACCGGCGACTGCTGCAAGGCAACGTGGGCTGGGCCGTTCCTCATGAATGTGGTCAAACACGCCTTCAGATGAAGTCTTTCATGTGCACACTCGTCCCGAGCCTCATGTTTGGATGTGGGTGTGGCAAACATGTTTGACTTAAATATTTGTTTGTGTGTCGGAGGAGCTCGTCGGTGTAGGTGCCAGGAGAGCTGTTAAGGAACTCGTAGCGCATACCTGGGGCCCGATATTTATCTCAACGTGCCCGTTGGAGTTCGTTTTCTGTTGTTGGTGCTTCTTTGCAAGCATCGCCATGGGGTGTGTGTGTGTTTGTGTGAACTTCAATCTGAGAAGTGTGATTCGTCTCTCATGCATGTTTAAGTGCATCCTGAGGCAGCAAAAGTATTTTTCAGAACCTTGTATGAACTGTGCAACACGCGTCAACCACCAAGAGAGGGACATTGATGGCAACTTAGACAGTTCTGAAGACACATTTGGCTGACTGTCCCACAGCAAGTTAATAAGTGAAGATGTGTGGAATTTGCCCTTTGGCTCACTTTTAATATTACATCCTAGTTGCCTTTCAGTGTGGTACATTTCATTAAAATCTTCAGAAGACCTTGAGAGATTTTTTTACTAAAATATACCATCGATATAAATATTTCAAATGCTTTTGATTGAGGTCCTCAGTGTCTGGGCCACCGCTACCAATGGAGCTTTCCAAGCGCTCTTCGGTTAACTGCATCTCAAATTCTTCCTGTCTAGCGTCCTCCCCGTCGTCTTTTATCTACGCTTCAATCGTAAAGTATGCATAATTCATATTCTTTACCCCAGAGTTGGTAAATACTGCAGCGTTGTTTTGGGCTGCCATTTGTTCGCTCCTGCTGGGTTTTCGCATTTTGGGCAATTGTAATCATCACGGAATATCCATAGTCTAATCTACAGTATGACTGAAAAGCTTCTTTCACGATGTCATTTTCATATCTGCGATTTTATCACGTGTGCCACGGTCGCTTTGTCGTAGCAAAGTTCACAAGCTTTTTTGTTTGAATTGGCAGATGGATGTTTAGTACACAAGCTAAATTGTCATGTTGCCATAAATCAGCCAAACCATCCCAATTGTGCGCCGCACATAACTTGAACGATGAGCTTTGTTTCCTCATAACGAGACTAAATGATACCAATACGTCATCATTATCTTTATGTAGCCGAGCACGCTGAGTCTGCTGTCGTCTCGCTCTCTCCTACATGCGCCAAACCGACTGTGGAGGGTAGAGGACCATGTGCCTGCCCGCCCTGTGGGACTCCCCTCTCGGATTACGGCCTTCGCCTCTCCCATCATTCTCCCTCTGGTGCCCCCTCCCTCCTCTCCTCTCCCCTCGACATTCCGGCTCAGTCCGTGTGCTTCAAACAGAGTGGAAATGGGAACATCCCTCCCCTTTAAACATGCGAGCACACATACTCATTCCCGTTGTGCAGTGAACCATGCAGGGCGGGAGTTGTATGAACTCACGGTGACATTTACTGTCGGGCACAACATTAGGTGGACCACCGCGAGTCCATTGAGCAAATATAAGAGCTGTATAAACAACTTGGTCTATAACCAAATTGAATAGGAAATACAAAATGATCATTTCATTTGAACAGGGGTGTTTAGACTTGTAAAACTTTCAGTCTCATGAAATTGTAACACCTTTATCATCATTACATGACTTCACTCATTGACAGAGAAATCTCACGGCTCTTATTACATTACATTACATAAGCGGACGTTTGTCTCAGGTTCAAGTAACCTTAAACGGTTCCTTCACCTTTATATAGCCACAAGGAAATGAATTTTTGGTTTTGATTGACAAAAGATAACATCACATTGGCTCACACAGCCACCGCTATTCATTTAACAAAATATTTTGTCTTTTCTCTGCTGAGGAGTTGTTTGTTATGCATGAAAGTGAAAGCCCATGGCGGATATAGGCCAAGGAATAAGATCACGGTTCACTATGTATTAAATAATGCATGAAAGTGAGCTGCACAGTTCATATGTATTCAAGACGTGGGCGATAATTAAAGTCGACTTTGGGACCGATCCAAATCGGGATTGTTGTGGCTTGGCTTGGGGGAGGACTGGATGTGTCATTTTAATTGTTTGCGGTGATGTAACAATACACTGCGTCATGCTAGTATTACAACCACCGCATTGCAGCGTAGTTCTACTCCACTCATCATTTATTATTTGGATGCGTCTCTTGGGGAAAATATTCTCGAGTATATCTGATTTGCTGCATGTTGTGTCGTTTCTTAGAGGAGACTTGACTAGGAGGAAAAAAAAAACACGGGGTCTGAGGGGTGCTGCCCTTTGGCACAAAGGATTTGACCATCAATCACCTCATTTCATTGGTGACGGCAGGATCAAGAGGCACACGCATTTTACTGGACCCCCCCTAAGTAGCTTTTTTTTCCCCTGAATCATTCCACTCCCACTCTCTCTGTCATCCATCTCCTTTTCTTGGAGGACAGTGGTGTTAAAGGTGGCAGTCTGTGACACACAGATGCACGCACTCAGCCACTTACTGTGTTCAAAGGTTGCAGTGGGTGGCAACGGGGCTTGAATGTGTGTGTGGGACTCTTGTCATGCTCTGGTGGTATTCCCGCTAAGGAATGTTGTGGGGAGACTTTCCCACTGCCGTGGTTGAGCTTTTTAATTGATTGTAATCTTGGAGTAATCCAGCATGCCGCCAGTTGAAAACTACTATACTAAAATTACTGTGTAAATAGAAACAGCCATGTTCACCCACTGTGCTCTAATTCACAAACCGCAGGCGCAACATCAATGAACGGGCCTAGCTTAAAAAAAAAAAACGTAAGACGCGCCGGGTTAAAAGGCAATTTTTTTTTGTGAAGCGTTATATGTTAAATATTTTATGGTAATTGTACCATGTGTTTATTTGATATGATTATGCTAGTACTTGCCATTTTTAGTAATTTTCAGGTCCATTACCTTTTTCTGAACTAACAACCTCAATCAAGATCTGGTAAAAAAATTTTAAAAAAGTAAAGTGTAGAAAATAGGTTCCAGAGTACCTGTTAGCTTGAAAATAAATGCTCATATTTCATGAATTAAAGTGCACAAGCATACATTTACATACACCCAGTCATTGGACGACGTAATAAAATTATCATTTTTGTCTTTCCAATATCAACACCCAGCCATGTATTCCTTTTTTTCCAATCATGAATGTCCACAATGATTCCTAAATGAAGACATTAAGAAGCTTTTCTTTCACGTAAACAAATTTAACAATAATGCTGTTTTCTGCAACACGGCTTAAGTCCCAAATTGGCATACGTAATGCTGCTATTGTTTAGCTGGACAACGCGTGGACACTTACTGCCTATTGTTTGTCAGCCGTAATGGTCAGGAGGGCTTACAGTATGTATGAGTCATGTTCCTGCTTGTTCCTGCTCCATTGTGTCCAGCTCTCGCCGTAGAAGACAATGATGGCTACTGTCCGTGCCGTGTCATAGCTCACATACTACTTACATGGTCCATATGCACGCTGCAGAGCTGGCATCAGTCCAATTGTTCCACAACATAGAGGCCATTTTGAATTCATGAATCATGGTCTTGTCTTTGGTACAAGAGGGAGAATGCGCCTCGTTTCTCCGAGGGGGTGAGTGAAGGAAAGATGAGCGACAGTTTTTTTTTTGTAAAGAGACATTGAAAAACCCGGGGAGAAAAAAGAGCAAGCTCTTGTCTGAAGTGAAGCAAATGAACAAGTGAATGCCTGATGTCTTTGAGCTTGGAGCTTCAGAACAACGGGGAGTCTCCCAGATCAAACAGGCTTCCTCTGCGGATAAGAAAAAAAAAGGCAGGCCAACAGAGAGAAAAACACTGGCTGTAGAGAGATAAAGCAAAACAACATGACAGCCTTTTGTAGTCTCTCACAGTTTAACAATAAACTCGAGTAATGACTGACTCACTTGTCTACTTTACCTTGTTTTGCTCTCCTAACGACGTGACTGCGGGGTATCTTTGAACAGGTGTGGGCCACATGTCATCCTCCGGTCTGCTATGACCTTTGACCTCTTCTAATCCCATGCTACATGCTCAATTATGAAGTGTGATACGCTGCCTCCTAAATGAACTCGTAATAGGCATCTCATTACATTCCTTGTGGAGGAGCTAACATTCACACCAATCGCGAGCGGAGATACAACTAGCTTGCTTTCTTCAAAACAAGTTCAGGTGATATTACGAGCTGATCATTTGAAAAGTTTGTATTCCGGAATCGAGATGATACAAAAAATTGAGATGTATAACTTGTAGTATGACATTCATTGCTAACATGTCCACGTTCTCTTGAGCCTGAGCGACGATCGTGTTCTTGTCAGCCTCAGGCAGCTCTGCATATGTCGTTGAGATGCATTTTTATGACGCGGCGATTACACCGAGCACATCAAAGTGTTGTCTTTTCTCACTTCCACTGGATCCAACGTTAATAATTCAGCTCCACCAATGCCAAACAACAGCACTGCTTTCCTTTCCTTGCTTCTGTTTAGCTCCTTCCCATTTTCCCTTCCATCTGCTGTCTCAGCTGTCTGTCCAGAATCGCTTACACCTCCTCGGCCTTTCTCGCACTTCCTGTATTCCTAAGACTTGCTTTCTGTTTTGATAAGGATTTCATTCCTGATGGGTCCACTCCCTCTCTCCTTATTTTCCCTTTTCTTTTTGAGCCTCCTTAGGGTCGTTTTGTAAGGTCATGGAGCTAGGAGGAAAGGGTGTGACCACCCACGGGAGAGGACCCTATTGTGTTGGACCGACTGAGACATGTCCTGTCTTTGATACGGGACACACATATATTGGAAGTCTCCGCGAGGGATTTTGTGGTATCAGACGGTCCATGACCAAATCCAGATAGTGTTGTTAGTAGTCAAGGCAGACCAGGCGCCATCTTCCCATGGCGTCAAGGATTTCAGGAGGGTTACTCAAGGTTCTAAATCTGAAAGTCTTCCTGAAGCAGATTATCAGCAACCTTAGTTCAAAAATGTGTTTGGAAGGGAGCAGCCTCTTAATTGAGCTTCTGTCTCTTTTTCCACAAAGTGAGTGCAGCAGTTCAGATGAATACTAGTGGGCATGTTGCTTGTTACCAGATCCACCAAAATGCAATTTATAATTCAGGATCACGTTTATATGAAAGGAAAAGATGCCTGAGATGATGACATTTGAACTGCTGGGACATTCATGCGGGTTGGTATGTCAGAACTGCAAAGCGGGAATGGTTGCTATGCGTGTGGAGGCAAAACAATGGCGTGAATGTGCTGTTTTTACCAAGCAAGGTCGTT
Organism: Syngnathus floridae; assembly: GCF_059516105.1. Classification (NCBI taxonomy): domain Eukaryota; kingdom Metazoa; phylum Chordata; class Actinopteri; order Syngnathiformes; family Syngnathidae; genus Syngnathus; species Syngnathus floridae. The sequence goes on along the minus strand of NC_142423.1, from coordinate 5,649,985 downwards.
CTCTGAACCACCTGAGGTGAGTGTTAGTCACTATGCATCAGTTTACAAACCCATAAATAGTGAAAGGGAGTGCGGGTTTTTTTCTTCTTCCCCTCTCATTAGTATTGTGGTGCTTTCTAAAGGGAGATTTCAAAGCTTGCTTGAGGCGAATGTGAGTCTTGCGTTTTGTGGAAACATGAGGAATGCGTATTAAGTGAAGCTATTTTTCATGTTTAGCCTTGAAATGCCCTATGCTGACGTTGCGTGTGGTACTTTTCATTGTCAGTTTTGCTAGTATAAGCTTCATTGTATCAATTCTAGGACTTTGACCATGAAGACCATCCTTGGCATATTTAACGCTCATTTTTTTTTCCAGTTTTTTTATTTGTGCAAAGCTCTGTGAAATTCTTGAATGCCTATTACACAGCACACAATCCTTTTAGTTCCACATAACAGGGGGATGGATTTATTTTTCATCTGTCTTCCTTCCTGAACAGATTTCAATGAATGATGAAAGATGTCAAATGGAATTTAACCTCAGATTATTGCGCTTAATTTAGAAGTAGCCTGATTGCCATCTCCGTGTATGTAAACTTTATTTCACAAGGTATGTTAGCCAGGTACTCTATATGACGTCACTTTTCTGCAGTTGTTTTAATACTACGAAAATCTTGAGGAAAAAAACTAAATCCCAGCCCACCCTTTGTCTCACTAACACCCCCCCTCTTTTTTTTTTCTATTGCAGTGGTTGTTTTGTGCTGAGGTGTAGAGTTCCAGTCTTTCCTTAGAGCCTCTTCATGCAGCTTGCCCCACTTTTTCCTTCCCCTCCTGTCAATGCACCACTTCCAAAGATGCTTTGATGGGAACGGCAAGGAGTGGCGGCGGGTTTGGGGAGAATCTTTATCAAGATGCTGAATGCGATAATCACTATAGGGATTTTTTTTTCCACAGTAGTAGTGTATTTAAACATTAAGCTGTATAAACTCCCCCAAGCCTGTGATACAGCACATCATCACCTTGTTCTCCATGGAATAACAACAGAGAGGGTGGGGCTGTTATTTTCCTCATATGATCCATTTAGCTGTATCTCACACACAAATCTACAAAGTACTTGTGTACTGTTAAGAGGCTGTTACTGCTATACAATGGCTCATATTGTATTGGATGTACAGCAACTCCGGAATGCTGACTCGTCATTTGTGAGGTTTATATATTCGGTTCTTGTACGTTTTGCTGTTGGCGGCTGTCTCGGTCATCAGTGCTCATCGTCCTCATAGTTTGAGATGAAAGTTGGAATATTTTTCAAAGAGGAAGAATTCCTTTTTTTTTCTTCATAGATGCCAATGTTCAGTGCCTGAAAGAATGTATTCTCTTCACTCATTGTCTTCTCGTGGCATGCAGATAAGCATCACCACTTGACAGCCATCAGCAGATATGACCCTTTGCCTCCGTCTCAATGCTTCTCATGTCCCTCGGAATGCCACGATAGGAATTTTCGCCTTTATGCATCCACGCCAATCGAGATATTACACGCGTGAGAATCTGCCGTGTGATTGAACCTAACCCTTCACAACGTTCAGCTTTTAAGATAAGAACAATTAAAGTCAATGTTGCATTCAGACAGCTGGTGAGTTCCTCCAGCAGCTTGTGCTGACGAATCAATTTCCGCGAGAAGTAAAATGGAAAATTACTATTTAATCTACAGAGGGGGTGTTTAACGCCATCCCTCAGTCAGTGGAAATATGACAAATATTAAACAGCTAATGGAGACATGAGCTGACCCATTGCCCGCCAGACGACGTGTCTGCATTTGAATGGCGTCTACTCCCACCCACCCATCGCTACTTTCATTTTGTCACATCTCTTAGATCAACGCTGTAATGCAGAGAAGGTTGAGGCTAGCACACACAGAGTGAGACAAGCAGACACACTCAGCGGGCTTCTTCCCATGCTTGTGTTGTGGATTAATCAAATCCCCTGACTGGCTGCTAAGCTGATTAAGGAGGGTGTTATGCACTGGCCATTTGGAAACACTGGAAAGAGTGCACACAGAAATATACACGTGCACAAACACACACACATGGGGAGATAGTATAGCTTAATATTGTCTCTGCAGCTGATCCAGGATGGTATCATACATGTGAGCAGGTCTCACCAGGTTTTGATATTTCATCGATTCTTTTCCAGACAGATGGCACTGATGGCTGTGTACGGTCGTGGTTTGCATCCCTTCGGCAAAGTGTGTGCGTGTGTGAGAGTGAGCGTGACAGAGATGGAGCCTGCTGGAAGAAATTGAAGCCCAGATGGCTGCGTCCATCAGGGACAGGAAATAGAAGTGACACCAGGTGCATGGTCATGCGAGCAAAATGGAACATCATTATGATTCTCATTTTGTGATTAATTGAATTGTGTGTACACTACAGGATGAGCACTTTGTTTTAAAAACATCATGTTAATTTTGTGATCTCCCGCAGATAGTAATAAAATGTACATTTTGCTGCTGAAGTCTCATCAAGTGTTAAAAGACTTTGATACTCATTTTTCAAAGTTTGCAATTTACAACATAAATATACGAGTCTGTGTGAGTATGCATCCCCCCCAAGAAATGGGTTAGTGGAGCAGGCAGGCACACTAAGTGAGTGAACAGTTAGTTAACTTTTGATAAGCAGCCCTTTTCATTATGCATAGAACCCCCGCCTTCGCCTCCCCTCAATCACAGCCGGCCGGCAATGCCGCGGAGAGTAAAAGAGCAAAACGCCTGCCAGGACTGAAAGTGATCTGAAACTAAGTTCTATTGTTCCGAGTGTTTTATACCATTTGGTTGACATAGGAGACTGACCTCTGCCTGGTAGCACTGCAAACTCTGACCCCCTGACCTGTAGTCCAATCTCGGGCAAGGAACCTCGGAGGGAGTCCACACGGCTTCGAGCCCTGCTCACAGGAACTTCAACACCCTTCCTAGTGCAAACATCTCATCTTGCACTCTTCTGACTGAATCATGACGCCTATGAAAAGGTTAATGACTTCCTGGCCTGGTCACCAAGGTGAAGAGAAGCGTAGAGGAATGTACTCCTGCTGATCACGCCCCCCCCCCCTTCTATCGCTGACCTTTTGTCATCTCCTCACTCCTGTTCTTTGAAACATTTGCATAAACTTTAAAACAAAGTATTCTACTGATTTGATGGTCATACTGTCTTGGAAGCACTTCCGGAAATGTTCTTCCCATCACTTGTTTTACATTCCTTTGGTTATAGTGGTTTAATTGGTCCATGGGTAGTGTTTGTTTGTGGTTCTTAAAAGTTAAATCTGTCTTTCCATGCTTGGTCAGAATATTCCCTTGAGTCTCAGTTCTCCATTATAATAAACCAGAACTCACATAGAAAAGAAATTACATTGTGACATCTGAAATTCCCCTTGGTCATAGGGCACACAAAATTCCCCACTTCTCCATTGTCCTCATCTTTGCTTCTCACATACTTGATTGGGCTTCTTCGGTTTTGGCACACTGGCAAGTTTTCCATGTCTTGAAGTCAACCAGCCTCATTAAGACAACACCTCGTTTCCTTAAATTGGTGTGATTTGGGTGACAGGTTTCATTCCTTTCAGTCCATGTGTGTGTGTGAGAGGAAATAAGTCGACCCAAGAAAAAGAAATCGTCTGGACTCGTTCATTCCGGCAATACTTTCCCCTCCAAGACTTTTACTGTACTGTAATTTTATCTTTTCCTATACTCCCCCTCTTCACATACTGCTATGTGTCTCTAAAGTCAAGTAGTATTTGCAAGGCATGTCTGGAACTAATAGATTCCACCCTTCTTAAGAATTCTTTTAGGAAATACTACCTGCAACCTAAGGCCATTCGACTGCCTTGAAATCGCATCCGATAGGCCAACCCAGCATATATATAATACAACCTGCAAAGTTGAGTATTTTTCTTCTATTTTTTTTTTTTTTTTGTGACTCACTCCACAGCTGCCTCCTTTTCTTCAGGTTTTTCATTCAGACCCTCCCGCCCCCTACACAGGCACAACTCCGGCCTCTGTGCACATACTTCCTGTCGTTGTTTTAATATAACCCTCCCATGTGCTCCTATGGGCAATGAACTGACTTCCTGTTTCTCTGTCTTCTCTTCCTGCGTAGAGAACTGAATGACTGTGATGCTAACCCCCCCCAAATTCACTTGACAACGCTCTGTTCTCCTATTTTCACTGTATTTCTCTCATACTCTAGAGCAGGGATTGTCAACCTGTGGTCCGCGGCCCTCTAGTGGTCAGTGGCGGTATGCCAGGTGGTCCACGAAATTGAAAATGGAAAATAACTAACATTTTCAAAAATAGAATTGATTTATTATTTAAACTTGATTTATTTTCCAGCTAATTTTGTGAATCCCATCCAAACTATGTCAAAAGTAGCTGGGGTTCCCAAAATAGACATGCAATAAATAGCCTGTATTGGCCTATTCTACTTGGGTGCAAAATAAGATAATATGGTCCCCGAATTGCTTCTTGGTTATAATGGTGATCCCTTGGACAAAACCATTTGAAAATCCCTGCTACAGAGGATAAGAGCTCATGTCGGTATGATTCAAACTTGTTATGAGCCCTGGAGAGCGTTCGGCAACAACTGACTGCAATGCCATTGTTTTTATTTAGAATCCCAATCATCTGTATTGACCAAGTATGCTAAAAAAAATAACAACGAATTTGTCTTTTGTAGCATAAGCTACTATGACAAAGACGTGACACATAGGAACAAAGAACATTTACGTCGTGCAAGGGCACTATTAGTGACCAATGACAGCTGTGCAAACAATGTGGAGAGTCATAAAGCAAAAAAAAAGTGTACAGTAGTGCGGTAATTACAACGCAACAGCTGTGCAGATGATGCAAATAAATCCAGTTGCAGACAAAATTTTTATCTTAGCAAGTAGCAGGCAATTTTTTGTAACATTTACAGCTTATGAACACAGAATGTCTCACACTGATGGGGGGAAAAATCTTTTACGTTTCTAAATTGAAACATTGTGAAGGTATCTCAAAAATGAATTCACACATTCATGTTGTTTAGCTAAAAGGATCAGCTAGGCACCACCAGAATGGTGGACAAATTGAGTTTTTTTCGCAATGTCATTTTAGAGAGAGAGGAACGTCCATTCTGGGCTCCACCCAGAGATTTTTATGTGACAGGCCCTTTGGCAGCACCTTTCGATGCCAGAAAATTTCTAACCGCACGCTAGCATGCGGTATGTTTGACTGATTTGAGGCAGCAGCCTTAAATCTCAGACGTTTGCGGTGAGCAAAATCTCTGCCAAAGACAATAGACCATCTTTCAGCTCCGTGCAAAATGCGCAAGTGAAAACGAGGTCGGGGTTGTATGACTTGATAGAAATGAATGAAAATGTAAAACAAATATGTCGCATATGGAGTTATCATGGTGGAGCATCAGTAAAGCAGAATCCCAGATCCAGTTTGCAAAACCTGCTGTCATCTGCCTGGAAAATATGACTGGGCCTTCTGGAGGGAGTGGAGGCGCCACATTCCACTTCACATCCCACTTCTTTCTGGCTGAAGAGATGATGACCATTACAGAGGGACGGCATCGACCTGCGCTGTGAGCGCCTCGCCTCCTCGCTGTACGATGGACATAGATGAAAAGGCCGACTTTTTATTACGCAAGGAAATTAAGCTCAACAGCCAGGATCAACAATGAGCTTGTGGTTGCCAGTGGTTGAGTCATATCGCTATAGATTTGGAGTGTGCTTTTAGGAACACCTCTGTGTTTTCCAGAGCTTAAGATGGAATTCGGGCCTTTTTATTACAATAAAAATTATGGGACTAGTCATAATGTTGCATGTCACTCCTAAACCTGCTTCTCAGCGCCCGCCATCTCGATTGCGGTCCGCATGTCGGAGTGCTGCAGTGTTTGCACAGTGTGGTATGCGTTGTTGTTGTCCTGTGACAGTTAATTACAAGGCTGTCTGTCACCTTGTGGTTCTGTGGTCACAGTCACAAGAGGCCGTGAACGATGGGCCCCGACTTCATCCCTGTCATTGATGGCGTTTTGCAATGTGGAAATAGCTCACAAATATGCGCACCCCCACACGGGACGGAAACAACAATTCTTCACAACAGGTTATTTATTGATTCCGACACTGTGTGAGAGACAGATTGGGGATGAAGCATGTGCACACAAGCACCTTTACAGATATTCCACCTCTTTTGTGGTACTGAGGAACTGCACTCTCAGCTTTAAAGCACAATGGCAGCATCAAAGAGGCTCTTGGCTCAACAGACGAGGGACTCTTGCCAGATCTGCCCTGAAAATGTGCGCTTGTGTGTCAGGGAACTTGATGGTGAACAGGAGCCAGGATTGAGGCTAAAACACATTGCTTCCTCCAGAGCCAACATTCCCGAGGTAGGGCAGCCGCGGTGGTACACTAGCCGTGACCGAACAGCCCGGTTTGTGCCTGTGTGAGGTTTGTTGTTTCTTCCCTCTTCCAAGGCTACACGTGCAGAGTGCACACAAACTGTCGGCAGGCGGCTAGGAGAGCATAGCATTAATCTGTCAGCTGTCGGCACTGATCCATTTATCATTTATGTGTGTGCGAGCGTGTGCACGTGGCAACTTGCTTCCTGCGACAAAGCTGCATTACGCGCCATTCTCCAGAGGAGTTTTTCATTGTGATTTGTTAGGTTACGGATTTTAGTTATTGATCTGACTCCAAATTGCGATCAACACTTAACACATAAATTGCTATGTCCTAATCCACACACTGGCGCACTTAACAATTTTGCGAGTTCGTTCTGTCAAAGAGAAGACCAGTAGATCAATCAGACCAAATTTACCAATTGTTTATTCCTGACAAAGCGCACTAATACAGGCCTGGGTCCCGGGTCCCTCACACTAGAACTCTTGCGTTTTTGTGACCACCAAAAGACGACACATTCTTCCGGGTTGCCCAGTTTTAAAGAAACACAATATGAATATTAAAGCATGCCTATACACAACACTTCAACGAAAACAAGTTCATGCAGTTTGCCTGCACATTCTTCGCCCCCCACCCATCCACACGAGCACTCCAATACTAGATATTAATATGATTAACCACATAGACGTGCTGTTCTTGTTCCTCAATGACCTTGAGGTGTTCTCGTCCGGTACTCCCTGTCTGGGCGTATACACAAGACTTCAACGAAAACAAGTTCATGCAGTTTGCCTGCACATTCTTCGCCCCCCACCAATCCACACGAGCACTCCAATACTAGATATTAATATGATTAACCACATAGACGTGCTGTTCTTGTTCCTCAACCTTGAGGTGTTCTTGTCCGGTACTCCCTGTCTGGGCGTATACACAATACTTCAACGAAAACAAGTTCATGCAGTTTGCCTGCACATTCTTCGCCCCCCAAGTTTAACACAACCTTAAAAAATATGTTTGCAAACTCCCGAAAGCACATTTCCCTTTAGATTGAATATATTAACAGAGTGCACTCTATTATAATTAGAGACCGGATTGGGGGGGGGGGGGCGTGATAAGCCACAATACATGTGCGGAAGACAATTTTGGGTTATATATAGAGAGGCATAAGAGAATTGTAATTATGTATGTAGTTAAAGGATGACAGTCACTGAGGCGCTTCGATTGCTTTATTCCCCTAACAGGATGCACGTTCATTAGCGGAACTATCGGTCGGCCAGTCACTCCGCACAGTGACCTGACTTGAACCAGTGGTCAAGCTTCTATGCCCATCCTGCCCTTTCATCTGAAATATTCAGTTGAGCCAATGTAATGTCATTGAAGACACACTATACAAAGCAAATAAAGAGCTTTTATGACATTAAAATGAGTCATTCCTCTTTACATTTTTGTACAGTGTTGTTAGTGGCGGAGGTAAAGGGTGAACCGCGGGGTCGCCCCTCCCCCGAAACATGCCCGGCCAGATAATTTGCATTGCTATACTGATGATGTGTATTACATATTAATCTATCATCATAAAACTGCAGACATTATAGATTACGTTCATGTGTCAACATGACATGAACAGATTTTGTGTGGTGAATTTTTTCTTTTTAATCAAATACAGAATATGAATTCGAAGACATTTGACATTCAATGTATTGTGGTGCATTGAGATCATCATATAAAAAAAATGTCAACAAACTTGTCTCTCCCTGTCTTGACAGAAATTCGCGCCCAGCTGGTGGAGCAGCTGAAATGTCTGGACCAGCAGTGTGAGCTGCGGGTGCAGCTGCTCCAAGACCTGCAGGATTTCTTCAGGAAAAAGGCGGAGATTGAGATGGACTACAGCCGCAACATGGAAAAGCTGGCCGAACGCTTCCTCACCAAGACACGCAGCACTAAGGACCATCTGCTGAAGTATGTAACAGACACACACTTGGCTTAAAGACGAAAATCCAAATAGAGTTATTCTGCGTTCAACTTTTATAAATTGCACGGATGAAATGTGTACTTGTTCAAAACACAACCAGGTTGTGACTGAGTCAACGTCTCTGTGGTATGTCCAGCTCCAACACGTGGCACATACTGTAAAGGTAACCAAGATAATTTAGCTAATTTAGCTTATTATCATTTGGATTTTGTAAAATTACATTGTCATACCATATTTTTTCAAGCCCAGACACTTAATTTTTTTACTTTTAACTTCAAAGTCATGTGATATAATCCCATTTTTGTAGCCATTTTAAAAATCCATTCTGATTGCCATATTTTATTTTTCTGAAATCCTTCAACATCTGTAAAGTTCTCCACACGGCTGCTACTGCTGTTCTGTCTGGGTGCCACATTGGAATTTGAGCTATTTTCCGGCTATGTGTGCACACGTCCCCCCCACACCCCTTTTTTTTTTAACTCCTAAAAGTGTGTGGTCACAGCAACACACTGAATTCAAACACTGTAAGGAACCTAAAGTTATCAATGTAACATTATATTTTGGTATATTTGATTTAACAAAAATGTTTAGACTTTGTTATGTGTGCCCCCACGCACCTCCTCACCACATCTATCTCTCTCTTTGCTTGGATGCCTCCAAAGGACTCTCCTTTGAGTTCTTGATCGGATTTCACGCCGAAAATCCCCTCTCACGCCAGGCAGCACAAATGATCAGCATCACAGTTCAAGCATTGTTGAGTTATTTTTCTCGATCGAGTGTTAAAAGTATTTCGCTATAAGCTGCTTTGGAACTTTACATGAGCCTGGCTAGTTACGTCATCGAAGTCGTAAAGAAAAATCGTGCTGGCAGCAATGCTCCAGCTAATGCTATGTGCTTTGATCCCGACTGTAAATGACCATTTAGCATTTCCCTCGAATGTGACTCACTGCCTTCACCTGACCCCAACGCTCACTGTCGTTCCACTAAGTGCACCATGTGACCTTCAAAAGAGGCCAATGACATTTTCGTGTTTACATTGCGAGAACCGAGAGCTGGGCAGAGGTAGCTTGTTATTTTATTTCACCGCAAGTGCTGCAGTGCCACTGTGATCAGGAATTGGCTCAGGGTTGTAAAATTAAAGTTAATTTATAGTTTTCTAGTAATCTTTTAGATTTTTAGAACATGTTGTGCTTCTTTGATTGTATGGTAAGATCAGCGATAATAATCAATTTGAAAATGTCAAAAAAAAAAAAAAAAAAGGAAAAACCAATAATACAAAAGTCTAAATTGTTCCCACATATGTATTATGCTCGGCTGTGTGTGATGACTATTTTCCATACCACACACATTTAGTCATCTGACCACTGAGAGCCGGTACCAGCCTATCACATCATGGTTGATGACTCAAACTTAATCCAACAATTTGACTCAGTGCCCCTCTCTGAGTCAAAGACTTCCTCTGTCTGCGTGACCCGGTGCCCGCTGTGACCTCATCAATGTGTCCACTATTGGCCTCTTCAAGTCATTTAATTCACCTCTTATCACACAAAGACTTTCTGTCATCCACTTAAACGCATAATCCATTTTGCTTTCCTGATTAGCCATAGATAACCCATGATTCTTTTTTCCCCCAATGGGCACAGTGAGGCGAAATCAGTGTGACATTTCCAGTATGAGAGGAACTTCCGAGTCGTTTTCTCATCTCTTTCCCTTTTTTTTTTATGTGTCCTTCTCTGCAACAGCTGTGCTTTTTGGGGAGCCTTACCACTTCCTGCTGGGTTTTGTACCCTGGCTGAATCCCCTGTTTGGGTTGGCTCACTGACCTGCTGTGTGTGTGTGTGTGTGTGTGTGTGTGTGTGTGTGTGTGTGTGTGTGTGTGTGTGTGTGTGTGTGTGTGTGTGTGTGTGTGTGTGTGTGTGTGTGTGTGTGTGTGTGTGTGTGTGTGTGTGTGTGTGTGTGTGTGTGTGTGTGTGCATGCGTGCGGGAGACACACAGGGTGGCTGTTTTCTGTATAAATCTGTCTGGGCGTTCTCTCCCACCATGGCTGTTATTCCAACGCTTGTTTCATCTTGATGAAAAACAGCGTGCTGTACAATGAACTTATTTCTACCTTTAACAAGCTGTGGGGCCTCAAGGGCATTCGTCAACCGGATGAAAAGCGGAACTTAAAATCAGATGAAAGACTCGATGCTGCTTTATCCGAATTTATGCCTCGAAGGGGGTGCCTTGATTGCATTTTAAGACTTGTTCTCTATCATTGTCATTCTGTGCAGGAAAGAGCAGAGCATCTTATCTCCGGTGAACTGCTGGAATTTGTTGCTGCTTCAGGTGAAGAGGGAGAGTCGTGACCACGCCACTCTGTCGGACCTCTACCTCAACAACATCATTCCACGCTTCGCACAGATCAGCGAGGACTCAGGACGGCTCTTCAAGAAGGCGAGCAGACGTGTCTCATTTGGCTGCGAACATGCACATGGCATCTGCTCTTAATAATTCATCTCGCAGTCATTTTTATCCAAATTCCATCGTCGGCGCTTTTCGTCAAGTGTATAAAAAGAAATCTGGATGTTTTATATGTAAAACGTCAATGACAGTCCAGCATAGAGCAGCTCCACAGAGAAAAAATAAACATCACTATATTTTCAAGGGTGTTGAGAATTTGACTTAGGGATCAAGTGGAGCAAAGTTTAAAGACTGGACTTAGCAGAAGAATGTCGCCCGAAGAATGCCTTCACTTGTAAGAAAGATCAGTGTGTGTTTTAAGCGGTCTGGTATGATAGTTACAGCCAGATGGGGTACGAAAACTGGATGGGGAGGGGGGGGGGGCACTCAAGTCAAACTGCATTAACAAGCTTTCTGTCAGGACATAAAGTTGTCTTAATATGTTTTTTGCGCGGTCTTGTCGAGCCAGACGGGCAAGCACAGGCCAGAGGAAGAAGTTCAAAGGTCAAGATTCACAGTAGACGGATAGGACGGCCCAGGCATAGCTGATTACTTTTAGATTGCTGTAGGCCGACCACTTTAAAGCCCGAGGGCGGGGCCGGGGCAACCTCACTTGTCCCTTGTGTTATCTCGTTTGTCCGCTCCAGAACCCTAAATCGTTTTGCTGTCTCTTTCTCTCCACACACCCATTTATCCCACTCATCCTCATCCTGACCTTTTTAACTGCTTGGGATTCAACTTCCGGCCATCCAAGTCTGATTTAATGCCTCTTGCCAGTCTTTTCTTTTGATTCTGTAACTTATTTCTTTTGTCTACCCAGAGCAAAGAGGTCGGCGTACAGCTGCAAGAAGACTTGATGAAGGTTCTCAACGAGCTTTATTCGGTAAGACAAATCAAAAAGTTGTGTGTGATGTTTTGTTAGCTATGCTACAAGACCGCTAACAACTTATTTGTGATTCAGCATAATCCTCCACCGACTCAGATCCGTAGTCCAGCCAAATTGTGACGTGTGCTCGTCTGTTTGTCTTTGCGACCAACGTTTAGCTGTAGCTCAGCCCGCCAATTATAGTTTGCAAAGAGTTATAAATAAATCTGGTTTAAATGACATGCACATGCAGACGCATAAACAAAACAGGGACTCTCTTGGGAGTTTTGAATCAGAAAAGTGGAGTGCCGGTCGACCAACTTGGGCTGAGCAAGCTTCGTGTACTACTTTCATGTGTTTGACCGCTGGCGGGTGGAATGAGTGTGTGGCTATGACAATTGCGGAATGCCCCATCATTTTCCCGGGTGGGGAAAAAACGTTGTGACGGAAATGTCATGTTCCCAGGTGATGAAGACTTACCACATGTACAACACAGACAGCATCAACGCAGAGTCCAAGCTAAAAGACGCAGAGAAGCAAGAGGAGAAACAGATGGGGCGTTCCGGTCGCCAGGACGACCGTCAGACCCCACGCTCGCCAGACACCCTTGCTAGCATAAAAGCTGACGACAAACCCACCCGCCGTTCTAGTGTCAAAAAAATCGAAAAGATGAAGGAGAAGGTGAGTGGCGACAAGATGCCGCATGTTGTCAGAGCAACCTGTTTTGGGCCCTTGTTCTTTACCGCGCATTCCGTCGTCATCTTAGAGACAAGCCAAGTACACGGAGAACAAGCTGAAGGCCATCAAAGCCAGGAATGAGTACCTACTTGCTCTGGAGGCCACCAACGGCTGCGTCTTCAAGTATTACATCCATGACCTCTCTGACATCATCGACGTGAGTATGAAAACACTTTAAAACAACAACGGGCAGGATTAAGGACTTAGATCTAAATTATTGTTGTTGTTTTTTTGCACAGTGCTGCGACCTGGGCTACCATGCCAGCCTCCACCGTGCCTTGAGAACCTACTTGTCAGCAGAACAGAACGTCGAGGTGTCCAAACACACTGGTCTGGAGACTCTGGAGGGCGCCGCTGAAAGTCTGGAGCCCAACGGAGACAAACAGAAGCTAATGGAGACCTACAACAATGTCTTCTGCCCTCCGGCTCGCTTTGACTTCCAGTCGCACATGGGAGACATGGTATTTCGGAATATCAGCTGCATCTCAGTATTATGCCATGCGCTTCCACACCACTTCAAATTAAACCTTTATGTGTGTATAGATGGGCGTCATGTGTGCACAGCAGCCATTGGAAGGGGAGCTTCTCCAGAGGTGTCAACAGCTTCAATCCCGACTATCCACACTCAAGATAGAGAACGAAGAGGTTAAGAGATGTTTTAGTATTACTTCTCCCCTTTGGTAATTCATACCATGCCTAAGTTTTTCCCCTCTCTCTGCTGCTCATCAGGTGAAGAAGACTATGGAAGCCACTCTGTCTACCATCCAGGACATGGTGACGGTGGAGGACTACGACGTGTCCGATTGCTTCCACCACAGCAACAGCATGGAGTCTGTCAAGTCGACGTTCAGTGAATCCTATCTCAGCAAGCCCAGCCTTGCCAAGAGACGGGCCAACCAACAGGAGACGGAACAGTTCTACTTTACGGTCAGTTGCTGCTCTTCGGCGCGTAGTTGAACTACACACCTCTAATACTCTGCGTTGTGTAGAAGCTGAAGGAGTTTCTTGAAGGCAGGAACCTGATCACCAAGCTCGAGGCCAAACATGACCTCATCCAGAAGACCATAGGCGAGAGTAAGTGTCCTTCAGACATGTATGTAGAGGTCACAGTGACTGTGACCATATGTGGAGGCAGATGTGTTGAGGAGGGGAGGGGGGGAGCGATTGGTGGTCTTCCTCAGGAAATGTCTGCATTTCCGCTAGCGAGCAGGAAGGCCTTTGTATGTGTACGCTGACTTCTTCCTCTCGTGTCTCCCACTTCTATTCTGCTGTATTCATCTTTTATTCTCCAATGTCCACATTTGTCCTGTCTCTCCCCCCTTTAGGTCAGAAGACCGACTGTTGCCTTGCCAGGTACGTGTGGTGAAGGAAGGAAGTACAGAAACGCACACTATCTTGGATACATATGCCTCAGTGGGGTTTTCTTAATTTCTTGGCACTCTGGGCTATTATTTTCAAGATATTCTCAACATAAGTGTCTGTGTGAGCAAATAGAGCATTACCAGAGTTGTGCGCGTATAAATAGGCACTCTTGCGACTTAATGACAGAGTGCTGTTTCTCTCTCTCTCTCGCTCTCTGAATAGTGGACGGAGAAACTCTGCAGTACGGAAACAGGTAATTATCTGTCGTGTGAGTGCGTAGTTTTGTTTTGAACTCATTTTCCCACTGTCGCCACCCGTAAGATATATTATAAATGCATTGAAAAAATAAATAAATATAAAACATATTTGAAAGCATATACACACAGATGTGTATCTGCTATGGAATTAATACAATCTAATGGTCGTGAGTGTAGTGAGGGACAAGAAGATTATAAACAAGAACTAATGTTTGGAGCGCCCCCTTGTGGCATGAGGTTTGCCGTGGTGAATCACACAAGTGTAACTCACTTAAATTGTAAGCAACGTTTTAATTATTAAAATTGTTCTGTGTTCTAACTGCTAGCAACAAGCAGGACAATTATTTGAAGGTACAATACACGTGTTTCTCCACCGGTTGTACAACAGAATAAGTCATTTTCTCGGCTTTGGCCTAAACAAGCCAAGATGTCACACCGAGTATACCGATTTGTGAGAAAATTGCGATGACCTAATTTTACTATATTTTGCGACACTCTTGTTGAGAAATTGTGAGAATAAACTGGGTTGCAGTGTTGAGTGACTAGATGTTTTTGTAATGGATTCAATTAACTCATTAGTCAATTAAATATTCCCTCTGATATACCCTATGTTAGTTTTCTGAAAAATGCAAAACAAAGGGGAAAAGTGTAGTCTCCTAGCAACAGCAGCCCCTCCCCTCCCCACGTCTGGCACGCTTTCCTCCTAAACGTGTGCTCTGATGCATGTGCAGCAGACGTGTGAGGTAGTCAGACCTCCAAATAGCAAGCATGGTTGCTTTTGTTTTATGTCCTTGGCAAGCTTCCTATTTGTCATCCACTGTTGGGTGCAGTTTGTGATGCAAACAATGTTTCCCTCCAATTTTAGGATGCAGGTGAAGCCATTCCCCTCATGGTCGAGAGCTGCATCCGTTTCATCAGTCGCCATGGTGAGGAAATTCTTCCGTCGAGCGATAGGTTTAGCGGCAGCCTTTACTGCGCACCGATTGGTTGCATTGCAGTCACGTGACCTGTTTTGACCCGAGGAATCTTCGAATGAACAAACTAGATATCCAATATCCAGCATGCCAATCCCGAGCATGAAAAATGGATGTCGTAAAAGTAACTGTGATTATGCCCCTGTAGGTCTGCAGCATGAGGGCATTTTCCGAGTATCCGGCTCCCAGGTGGAGGTCAATGATATCAAGAATGCATTTGAGCGAGGTTCGACTGCAATTCATAGAAAATACACATCCCCTTCTTCCCTTCCCTCTATCTTATCACTTTGTTTCCCTCCATCTTCTGGGTTACAGGCGAAGACCCACTAGCAGGAGACCAAAACGACCATGACATGGACTCAATTGCTAGCGTTCTCAAACTCTACTTCAGAGGACTGGATCATGCCCTTTTTCCAAAGGAAGTGTTCCATGACCTCATTTCCTGCGTCTGTAAGAGTCTCCGCCGACAATCTTTTGTTTTTCCAACTCATTATTGTGTGACTAATCTCCTGGGTGTCATCACGGTTCTGTTCTAGCAATGGAGAGCCTTCAGGAGCGTGCTGTCCACATAAAGAAAGTGCTGCAATCTTTGCCGAGTGAAACACTCATCATCATGAGATACCTGTTTGCCTTTCTCAATCAGTGAGTAGCAGGACACACACACACACATTAAATGCAATATGAGAACCTAAAAAATATTAATAGTTGTCAGTCAATAAATAATAATAATAATTGCTATTTTACAGTAATGGTAATAATAATAATAAAAGTGCAGTTTGGTAGTTTTGTACGTTTTATTCTTTCCCTTGAATACTTCCAAATCAGATTTTTTTTTTTTTTTTTTTGCCGCTCGGGCATCTGCCCCTGACATCAGCAGCTTTCTGTCTGCACACACTGTTAAA
Source organism: Syngnathus floridae (assembly GCF_059516105.1). Taxonomy (NCBI): domain Eukaryota; kingdom Metazoa; phylum Chordata; class Actinopteri; order Syngnathiformes; family Syngnathidae; genus Syngnathus; species Syngnathus floridae. The sequence continues at coordinate 5,634,074 of NC_142423.1, read as the reverse complement.
GGTAAAATACTGTAATCCAAAATTCCCATGATAACTGCGATGAGGTAAACTTCCTGTGAAAAGGCCGAAGGAGGCCCTTAAAGGATTTTGTTTTCCACCATTCCACTCTTGAAAAAAGACCCCCCCCCCTCCCTTTTCTAGTTGATTTATAACCTTGTATCATATTCGGTGTCTTGATGAGCGCTGCAGGCTTACATTCCCTGCAAAGCCAGACTTTTTGTCAGCTGACATTTGAAGCCACAGAGATAGTCTGAAAAACTGAAATAAAAAATCCCTAACAAAGTTGATCACAGGGCAAATGAAACTAGATGGACAGCTGAAATGTGAGACTACTGAATAAACAAACAGACAAGTCTTGTGGAGCCAGAAGAGGAGCTTCTACTTTAGCCCCCGGGGTGATTTACAGCCTCCCAAACAAATCTGCTTCTTCTCACACACTCCAATACCCTCACTTGTAACTCAAGTGAGGCACTGATGAAGGAGTTAATGGCAATTTGACACAGGCATGCATTTGGAGTTCTCACATGATATGCCTCATTTGTGATTGGTTGCTAACCAGTTTTTGGCCAGGACCAGCAGTAGATAAAATAAAAGGATGCCCCATAAAATGAGTATAAAAGGTGAATTTGACACTAAAAGACTTCTTTTTCCTTCCAGTTTGTCCCAGTACAGTGAGGAAAACATGATGGACCCTTACAACCTTGCCATCTGCTTTGGCCCCACCCTGATGTCTGTCCCGGAAGGTCACGACCAGGTTTCCTGCCAGGCCCACGTCAATGAACTCATTAAAACTATCATCATCCACCATGACAGCATCTTCCCGAAACCGCAAGACCTGCAGGGCCCCATCTACATCATCCCCGGAGCTGGTGACGACTTCTGGTCAGTGGAGGCTCAACAATAGCTTGGGCGCAGAGCTACCGCCCAGCTGAGTCACAGTGAAAGGGACAGAAATTAATGAAAAGTCATAATAAAAAGATTTCAAAATGTATGTACAATTGTTTTTAAGAGGAGCAGGATAGTGTAGTTACTGATGAGGTTTGTTTACCTCTGGCATCTCAAAGTAATGTTGAAACTGAGCAGCTGTTAAAGCCGACGTCATTTCCTCCCTGGCTCCATTCAACGGGAACGTGACGTGGCGGCCATATTGGATATGGCTCAGCGCAGATTCTGCAGTGTATAAGATCATGTTCGACTCAAGGAAGTGACTTCAACATTTTTTGAGAGGAGAAGTGCACGCCCAGGCGGCGAAGATGAGAACAGGTAGGGTGGATTTGTTGACTTAATCGTAGGTTCCTCGAGTTCGAATCCCATTTCGAGTAAAATTTTTTAAAAAAAGGCAAATGTAAACACTTTAACACGTACTTTTAATTTTTATTAAAGTGTCCGTCCTGCCAAAAACCACCAGCTGCGACTGCTTCTAGTAAGGTGAAAGCGAGGATAAGAGTGATTACAAAGTTGAAATGTTGAAGTAGCAGGACTGCTTCAACTGGCAAAAGAGGAAGCTGCAATAACAGAGTGGAGCGGTTGGCAGATTTCAGTTACAGAGGATTTGAATGATTTGAGGGTGAGGAGCCTCAAGTTTTTTTTTGTGGTTTTGGTCGGTTGGGGCCACGAGGATCAGCTTACCCGCCATCACGCAGGAGATTAAAGTGGCGCCTGACCACATGTCACATGCACATATAGACAGACATCTACATATTGTACAAAGGTTAACTTTTGCTGTTATGACGAACCACAGCAACAGTGATGAATGCCTCTAATAGTTGCAAAATTCTCCAGATCGGATTTATGATTTCCAGACCCAACCTGATTTAGTTTGCAAACTATATTTTGTTGTTGAGAGATTTTTTTAAGACTCTTACACTCATACGAATGTTGCTCTGAAATGATCTCCATCAAGCAAGAGTCAGAGGTCAGGACAAAAAATAGATATTTTGCGTAAATCCACACACTTTATTTTTGTCAAACATCCGGTTAGAAAGTGTGTGTCCCTATGTGAATCAACACATACAGTACGGCACTAAGGAAAAATCTTGGCCCTGTCCGACAACAGCATTGCCAGGTCTTGCGGGATATGATCTTAGTGATGTGTTTCATGTAACTTCATATGACTAAAAAGATGAATGTCGTTCAGTCTGCAAATTGTACACACGGCGACATGCTGGCGCAACTTTATCTGTTCCTTTTGTCTATTCCAGTGACAGTCCACACTGTGAGCCCCCACTTGTGCAAGAGCCGGCGCCCGACAATGTGTCCGTTGGTCACAACAGCGAAGATGGTACGTACTCCCCAGAAACGTCATCAAATTGCTCCTCTTATGATATCTTCTCAAGCTCTTTTGTGGCTGAAAGCTTTTGAACCAGCTCACATCCTGCTGCTTGATTATGCTGCTTTGTGTATTTTTTGCAATGTGTGCCGTCACCAAACAGAAGCACTAACCTGCTCGACATCGCTCTGGCTTCCCTCCCTCCCTCTTTCTGTCTGTTTTACATCACCCACTCTATCGCTTCCTGTCTCTATCCGCCATTCTCTCAACATCAGGCACCTTGGCTGTTTCAGAGTCCGACCCAGTTGAAGCCATTGCTCGTTTTGACTATTCCGGCCGGACCAGTCGCGAGCTGTCGTTCAAGAAGGGCGCATCATTGCTTCTGTATCAGCGAGCATCCGATGACTGGTGGGAGGGGCGACACAACGGAGTGGATGGATTGGTGCCACATCAGTATATTGTGGTCCAAGACATGTAAGATGACAACGTACAGTGTTGACAACCTGCCTCAGAGGGAGATTCCATTTGTAGCTAGTTGTGTATTTCTGAGTCAGCAATATGAAGTCATGTATTGAAAATTCTTTCAAAGTGGAAAAAGGGGAACATCTCAGACTTGATTATTTTAGGACTGATGGCGGCCGTGGAAGCCCAAAATCGGATGCGGACACCAGGGACCAACTGGAGGAAAGGGTTTCCACTAGAGGCAGCGCTGCATCTCCTACTGGTGCCCATGTGGCTGATATCTACCTGGCCAACCTCAACAAGTAAGTTGTACCAAAACATTTTATATGTATTTATTGTTCACAAAGTTACAAAATGAATTCAAAAAATCTGATTTGTCATTAAGATAGAAAGGTTACTTAATAATGATCTCATTCAGGATGAGGAAACGTCCCGAGTCCGGGAGCATCAGAAGAACATTTCGGAGCTCAGACAGCGATAGTCCAGGGGCCAGTGGAGGTGGTGTGGGAGGGGTCAGGACCGCATCACTTCCTGTAGGCAGCGCTCTGGTGAAGGAGTCTGCGGAGAAACGGCCAGTTAGTGCTCACAGCATCCTCAATTCTATCACACGCCATTCCTCACTGAAGACCAAGGTACTGTGACTTGGAAATTCAAAATGATCAAGCCAGTGACTTGCTACATTCAAAATATGTTTATGATGACTTAGGTGGAAAGCCCTCAACTGCGCAAGTCAACTCCGGCAGGACGCTCCAAGAGCTTCAGCAACCATAGACCTCTGGAACCTGAGGTCATAGCTCAGGTGGATCACAGCTCACAGGTATTAAAAAATTATTGGTTTGAAACTTTAACTGACAACTATTACTATGTGATTGGCTCAGTACTGGCATATCCTTCTTTTTTTAAAGGGCTGTAAATAATTGACAAATTCTGCCTCGCAACAAGTGACTCACAATAACTTTGGATGATAAATGACAGCCGCTTCTAAATTAACTTAATGCTTCCCTCTCTGTATTGCAGGACATCGAGGCAGCCATGAGTTGCGCTCTGAATGAGCTGAGGGAGTTGGAGCGACAGAGTAGCTCCAAACACACTCCCGATGTGGTTCTCGACACACTGGAGCAGCTGAAAGGTGTGAGCGGTGGCGGAGGAGGGGCGTCGGAACCCTCCAGCCCGCTCCACTCCCGCCTGTTGCGGGACAGCGAGGGAGGCTCCTCACACGCCCACCCACTCCAGCGTAGCGCCTCCTCGGCCAGCGACGTGCCCTCCTCCTTCCGAGCTACCAAAAGCCAGCCGAGGACCCCCCTTCCCTCCGCCACGTCGCCTTCCCTGTCCTCTTCCTCACTCTCCTCGTCGGTTCCTTCCTTTAGAGAGCTGCGCCCGCCGGCGACGAGGCCCAAGCCGGTGGTGTTCCCGAAAAGCGGCGGGGGGAGCAGCAGTCCCGCCATGGGTTCCCCGACATCCACCGTGCCACCTACACCACCGCCACCGGGGCACTCGCATTCCCTTCCTCATGCGCCTCCTCCACCTCCTTCATCCCAATCTAATGATAAATCCTGTCCGGCTTAGCACCTCTTTGCTCAAATTGGAATCTGATCCTAACGCTTAAACCAGCAGGTCGGAAGCACTTAGTTTGTTATACATACAGTAGATACTCGCTAATCCACAACACACTGTAGCATTTAGACAACACAATCCATTTTCCAGCGGCACATGGTTGCATGACAGACATCTTGTCAATGATCGCAGCACGGAGAGGATTTTCAAATCTTTTAAAAGGGAACAGGTCAAACGCGCTCACATGAGGAAGAAAAAGCACTGTATTGCTTTTTTTTTAAATACTTTTTAAGACCCCGTAACGATCAGAAGGAATTGTTTGATTCCTAAGACGAGACTGTGAAAAGTTTTAAGCGCTCTTGAAATGAAACACTGTCTTGCTGCTTCACACGTGGAAGACTGGAGATGAACTTCTGTATTTAAAGACTGGGCCAAATATCAGCACGAGTGCTATATTGGTCTAATAAAATGTAGCCTAAAGAAATACAAATTTAGGGGTGGGGAACTGCAAATAACAAATAAATGAATTCTCAGTCAAACTTGTATAAAAATCCCAGAAACATTGAAACCATAAATATCCAGTATATAATAATAAACATTTGCTTGACTGCATTATTTTTTTCATGAATTTAATACGGCTGTCAGAGACACCCACTGTTAATAAAATGGTTCCTCAGCCCTAAATAAAGCAATAAGAATAATGAAACGCTGGTAGTTTGAGGCATTATGCTGCTTTTCTCCTGCAGCTCTTCTTCTATGTGTAGGGGACCACTGAAAGCCAGCATTTTTTTTTCTTCTTTGTAATGTTGGACTGTATACACACATGTTCTCCACAGATGTGTGTGTGGTGTTTTGTGGCAGCTAAACACCTTTCAGGTCGCATGCTGTGGCCATTTGAGAGCAGCTTACGACTCGATGGCTGACATCGTTTTATGTATCTGTGTAATGCCAGCGAGATGATAACTTAAAAAAAAAAAAAAAGACAGCGTGCTCATATAATTATACTTCACACAGCAGTAAAAAAAAAAAAGTTGAATTCTTCTAATGTTTATGTATGTTAATCAATAGGGCAACTGAAACCTTGGTGCTGAGGGCTTTTGTGTTTTGAGCACAACCAACCACTTCATCCATTTTCTTGTTAGGCACTGTTTTGTTGTGACTTCTTCACTGTTACAATTTTATGGTCAAATGTTGCTGTCTGGTTGTGTGCTTGTGTGCGCCGCGATGAGAACATGATGGGTGGATGAGTCCATTACAAGAGGATGGCCAAGGCAAATATTTTTTGTCACCCGTGTTTTAGAATTTTGCAATAGCGCCACAAAACCTTTAGCTAAACAATCACAGAACTTATAAAGGTGGCCAAAGAACCCGTTTGTTATTACAGGGAGTAGCACCAAATAAATGTATCTTTCCACAAGTATGTAAATTAGATGAGGATATGAATTCATAAAAGGGTAAAAATATTTTTCTGCATATCAGACACTGCATCACGCTCTCCCATCCATTGAATTACACTTTTTTTTGTTTTCTATAACTCTATCATGATTGTGTATTACCGTGTATTTTTGTTGCTCTTACCTCATCGAAACAACTAGAGGAAATGTGACTGCATGCTTGTGCACACACACAAACATGGATGTGGGTGGTTGGTGCATTTGTCTGGTCTCGAATCAGTCATGCACTTGAACAAAGTTGGCTTTGCGTGTGGACTAATTGTGTGCAGTTGACTTACCAGATTATGCATTTGTGTCCATTTGGAAACAGCTAAAAAAGAGAGAAAGAGACTGTAATTTCAAATTTATTTATAGTCGTCTTTGTATTACTGGAGAATCCTGTGTTCAGATGTACTTTGTATATACAATGTTGTACATTACAGAGGTACACTCTTGTTTTTTGGTACAATATTGTACAGTAATATCAATGGTGGTTTAATCAAATAGGCCTTATATAATTCTATGTGTAGTTATTGTTGTAGAACTTTTTTTAAATAAACATTGCTTGCTATGAATTTGGACTTTTATTGTCTTTGTGTTCAAACTGGCAATTTTTTTAGTAGCCTTCTGTACAGTATGAAACAACGACCAGTGCTGTAAAATGAACATTGAGCACTTTAACTACAACTCCCAGAAGCCACCTCGCCCGACTGCAGCACTTAGGGGATATTGGTGTAGTAGCGTTTAATTATTTGAAAATAAACAAAAGTGATTTCAAATAAGCTATTTTAAAACATATTGCATGTTTTAATATTGGTATTGCAAATATTGTGATTTCCCTTTTTTTTAAATCACAAAAAGTCAATACAGAAGTGACGTAGTCACCTGACCCACGGGGCGAGCTGTTTTCTCTCGCGAAATAAATTGTTTAATCTTTACATCTGATTTCTCTAAAGTCCACATTATCCGATTTTTTTTCGCTTAAAACAAACATTTGGACATTGTGTTGCTTGTTTGAAATAGTTGACGTTAACATAGTCAGCTTCATTTCCGCAATCAAAACCGAACCATAGCAGACACTTCCTCCGAGAGTCGAAACAGTGAAATTTGGTTATCAACACTGCTTTGAGATAAAAATACTAAACGTTTTGCTCATAAACGAAGGAAAGAAAATTCCGCAGCAGCAGCCAGCGTAGACATTCAACCATTCAGGTGTGGTTTATTCTTCAACGGATGTTTTTAGTCCATATCGATTTACAAACACTTTTCGGAGACGGACGACTGCTGACAGCTGTACAATATAAATAGAATCTGCTATTCCTGCTAAGCTAATAAAGATCATGGAATTGAAATGAGTTGTAGAAAATTCCTGGTTGACATTTTCTCATGGCTAAGAGAAATCACTCTTCCTAAACTCCTAAACTATCTTTTGTATTTACTGTAACGATTAAATAACTAACTTGTGTCCATTTTTCTTATGTTTACTTCATGCTGCCATGTCAGAGAGATGACAGCAAGCACCCCTAGCTACCTGTGGTCCTTACAGGATGTCCTGGGTCAAGGGGCGACTGCCTGCGTCTACAAGGCTCGAAATAAGGTAGGCTCTTGTTTTTTTTCAATACACGTGTTTGTTTACCTCATCTCCATATCTCTATTGGCCTTTTGTTATTATTATGTGTATGATGTCATTTGTTTAGCGGACGGGTGAGTTGGTAGCCGTCAAGGTGTTCAACTTGGCGAGCTACAATCGCACACCCGAGGTCCAGATGAGAGAGTTTGACATGCTGAGGAAGCTCAACCACAAGAACATTGTCAAGCTGTACGCTGTGGAGGAGGTATGGCTCCCCTTTCATGCAGGGACATGTGATCGAATGTTGTGAAAACTGGAGAAGTTAAACATGAAATGTCAAATGGAGTTGTTCTCTTTTGCAGCTGCCATCCAAACAGAAGGTCCTTGTCATGGAATTTTGCTCAGGGGGAAGTTTGCTCAACCTGCTTGAAGAGCCAGAAAATGCTTTTGGCTTGTCTGAGACGGAGTTTCTCACTGTATTGCAATGTGTTGGTAGGTCAAAGTTGCCGTGTCATTCAATGTACACGGGATCCTTTGTCCCTTTAGTGCCCCCTCTCATTCTACTTTAGTGCAGGGAATGAACCACCTACGTGAGAACGGCGTGGTGCATCGGGACATCAAACCTGGCAACATAATGCGGCAGACGGGCGAGGATGGCAAGTCGGTCTATAAGCTGACTGACTTTGGAGCGGCGAGAGAGTTAGAGGATGATGAGAAGTTTGTCTCCATCTATGGAACTGAAGAATATCTGGTAGGAAATCTCAGTGAAAGGAGCTGTGTGTGATATCGGTGTGCAGCAGAAATAAGATTTACAACGATTGTTTGAACTGCCAGTCATTTCTAACTTGTCTCATTATTTTCATCTGTAAGTAACTTGAAACATTTGCGACCTCTTGTGGGCAAAATGATTAACGCACCCACAAAATTTTATTTGACTCCTCAGCCATATTTTTCTCGTCCACTTTTGTTTATGTATAGCACCCAGACATGTATGAGCGTGTGGTGCTCCGTTCGCACCACCAGAAGTCCTACGGAGTGAGCGTGGACCTGTGGAGTGTCGGGGTGACCTTTTACCACACTGCCACGGGGTCTCTCCCCTTCATGCCGTTCAGAGGACCTCGAAGGGACAAGCAGACCATGTAAAGTCATAAATAATGCCAACACTTGTTTAAGTTATTGTTATTAACTTGCGATTGGTTGTGCAGGTACAAAATCACCACGGAGAAACCGATGGGGGCCATTTCTGGATTGCAGCGGGTCAATAACGGCCCAATAGAATGGAGCTCATCCTTGCCAGACAGCTGCCAACTGTCACAGTAGGTCACGTCCCTGAATATTGAAACTTGGTTGTTCTTTTAAATAACATGTATGATTCATAAAAAAAATCATTGTGGTTATGATGCATTTCTTCATTCTCAACCCATGTCAATTTTTAATGTCTCTATAGGGGTCTCAAGATGCATCTGGTTCCCGTACTTGCCGGTTTACTTGAGGCAGACCAGGAGAGGTGTTGGGGCTTCGACCAGTTCTTCACGGCCACGACGGACATCCTCCAACGACAGCCGGTGCACCTGTTTGCTCTCCAGCAGGCTATGGCGCACTGTGTTTACATGCATCACTACAACACGTGAGCCCGCTCCAAAGTTTCTTTAACAACACACGATTGTTTGTGTTGGATAGCCATAACAGTTCTTGGTTTTGTCCATCTACCCAGGGTGAGTGGTTTCTTTGAGGAGGTGGCAATGCAGACTGGAATGGATGTCCAACACCAGCAGCTGCTCTACTTGGGCCATGAGCTCCCTCTAGAGGGCAGCATGAAGGTGGTCAACCTCCCTCACACGACAGCTGCACGGCCTCTCATCCTGCTGAGTCACGGGCCAGAAGCAAACAGCAGCCTCCCCTTCAAGGAACGTAAGACGCACTTTGATTTACAGCACATCATTATAATTGTCTGCTACAGACTGCAAATTCATATACAAGTATATGGCAATAACTTTAACGTGCATATATCCCATCTGTAGCAGAGACGCCGATCATCCCGGCCAAGTTTGACGTCATGGCCGACTACAACTTCACCAAGGTAGCGCCGCTATTATTCGTTACGTTCTTGCCACATGGGGAAAAAAAAAACCTTCATCAAGTCATTATTACCTTTCCCTTTTCTAATGTCATTGAAGTTAATAGTTGGAGTGGTCCACCAATATCTGAGGATGATACAACTGCTGCACTCTCACAGAGAGCTGTTACTGGAGGGATATTACAGTTACATGTGAGGAGCACTCTTGTTCTTAATTGTGACCCCAAACTGGAATTTCAAATAAAAGTAGTGACAAACAGAAAGCACCAATAAACACGACGACTGTATTTCAGGATGAAGTTGCGCAGGGAGTGTGGGGAAGCTATGCACAGTATTGCCCAAATCAGCATTCGACTCAAGTCCTGCCTCGGCTTACAACACAGGATCGGCACCCTGTGAGTCCGCTTGCACACATACTGAGCAAAATAAAAAAAATGTCCCTCTCCCATCCTAACGTTTTCCTCTCACGTCTTTCCTATGACCAAGAGAGCACCTCGCTTCGGAAAACCAGGGTGCAGCTGATAAGAGTGACAGGTTGCAGCAGGTAAGCAATACCATGAGGCGCTTAGCTAAAATCGGGTCACCGGAAATGTTCGGACTAGTTTCAGATTAAAGACGAGGGAAATATGTCTTGGGGTCTGACCTATTTTGGTTTGGCTGGAGAGGGATACAATATTAAGCCCAGCAAAGCTGACGTGATTTATGACACAATGTCACCGTCGTCATCCTTGCAGGTCAATGAGCACCTGCCCGGATACGCCGCAGGCATTCGGGAATTTCAGAACCGCCTGGATCGCTTGCAGATAGAGCAGGCCAAGCTTGCCGAGACCCTCAACAGTGATAAAAGGTACAAAGCAGGAAGTTGCCAGTTTACGCTGGTCTGACTTTTGATCTTTTGTCTCCATCAGCTGTCAGAAAATGCAGATGCTTCTTCAAAAGATCGTGGCCATTCATCAGCTTTACCGTAAAGACAGACTCACAGGCAGTATGTGTGCGTCTCTGAACTTTACATCCATAGTTCTGTTGGCTCAACTTAACTTGTTATTTTCTCCACAGAATTGTTATACAATGATGAACAAATTCACAAGTTTGAAAAGTATGTGTCACACTTAGCTGCCCTCCCTGCCTGAGAACGTTTTCGTCTCACCTGCTTCTCATCGTCTTTGCTAGAATCCACTTGTCCTCCCACATTAAGCGGGTCAAGTCTCTCACCAGAGACAACTGTGTTCCAAAGTACAAGGATCTCTTGGACATCACTCAGACATGGAGCAGGTCAGCGCATGTTTCAACCACAGAATGAAATACTTCACCCTGGCCCAGATTCGCGTCACTAGACAGAACTTTTTAGTCAATACACATTTAAAGTCCCTGTAAAGTGAAAATAAAGTTTCTCTAGATTTGACACACCACGGAGAAGAGTATTGTTAAGACATGACAAATTTGAATGATTTCAAAAAGAGGCAAGTATTTATCAAATGTTCTTACTATGTCTGCAGAGTTTTACTAGAAATGCAGAACCATTTACAGGACTTCAGTTCCTTCTGCACAGGCATGGTGGCTGATCTTGAGATAACGGAGCAGCACCATAACAAAGTGAGTGGGAACCTGTGGCTACTTGTCAGTCTCAATGAAAACTTTTTTGTTGTGCGTGAATGTAGTATAGTTTCATTTCAGAGGTCATTAGATTTAGTGGAAAAAAATAATTGTCACAATGAATGGGAAAATTGCCCGTGTGGAACTTGACCTCATTTTATTATTTTATATATATATATTTTCGTGACTATTTTTTGGTTGTAATTCTTTTTTTTTTTTTGGACTTGTTTGAATGCAACATAGACTCTGGACAGAATCTTGGTTACGCTACAGCCAAGCAGAGCAGGACCGCAGCAGCACGAATTACCGGTTAGGGACAAGGAACAAATGGTGTCCAGGTCTGTATGCTTGTCCATCTGTGTAAATGTAGATGACATATAGTTGGCATGCTAACACGTCTATCTTTGTTCCAGAATGTACCACCTAAAGGAAGAAATGGAAATTCTGGTCCGGGAACTGCAGTGTAGCAACGCTATTATTGAGAGGTCAGTAAACGCCGCCACGCTTAATGTACAGATTTATTTCAGCGTATGGCATATCCTTATTTTTTTCCGCAGTCTCGAAGCGGTGAACTCCGCAGTGGCTGCGAGGCCGAGCTTGAGCCGGCCCGCCACACTGTGACGGCGCCTCGTTTTAATTGCCTAGTGAAGGCTTGCGGGATGACTGCTGTGATGCTATCAAAGACTGCCTGCTGCAAGGAGAGCTGAAGACAGCAGATTGTGAACCAATTAAGAGATAAGATTCTCAGTTGGGGGGCAAAACACCACAGAGGGATTGGGGGGGTTGCCAGCATAATACATCCCTATACCTCACTGAAGAAGCGGAAGTTTCCCATCTCACTATCAAACCAAAATGATCAATCTTCCATGCTGTTTTATTTACTTGAAGCACTCAATGTGATTGATCAATCAAAGCCACTTCAGTAGTTTTCATTTGAAGTCATTTTCTAGTTTGTCCCTGTGTTTCCATGTAGTAAGTAGTACTATTGTTTTTTTTATGTTTTCTGCACAAAAAAAACAGGATACTTACTCACGAAAGGATATTTTGTTTTTTTAAATAATGTCAGGCTATAACGTACTCATTCAAATGCTTCAATTATACATCAGTGAGTCTACCGTATTTTAATATTTGTTGCACGACTAGCTTTCATTTTTATTTGTTCTAGGGGGTAATTTTGTCAATATAAGAAAAGTGAAAGTAAATACATATTTAATGCCCCCTTGAGTTTCCATGAACGCTTCTGTGATTATGACTCACTATGTTCTGAAATGATCATCTTTAAAAAAAAAATGTTGGGGGTGTTTATGTGCAGCTCTAAGAGCAAAATGTCATAAGTTTCATACTTAGACTGTGCTTATTTAAATGTCCTTTGTGAATTTGTGAGTCTGTTTATGTACGTGGGAAATTATGGAATACCAACAATATGCAAGTTATTGTTTGATTACTTGTGCATTGGTCGTGAAATCTATTTGGTAGCCAAAATATTTAATTTGAAGAAAATATGGCATGGTTCAGTCAGAGCTGTCCTATTATAGTCCACTTTTGATCAGAGCGCATTCACTTTGCTTTGCGAGCGCGTCCGCAGGTTGTGGAAAACCGTACGAGGCTGGTGACGTCACGGGGACTCATTGGTGTCAGGCGCGAGTCGAGTCAACATTCAAGGCACGGAAGGAGTACAACACGCCAGACACATTAAGCACTTAGCAGTCGCGATGGCTTCTGCGAGTGTTGTGGGCCAACACCCGGCCCAGCACAGACTGGACTCGGAACCGCTTCTCCGAGTCTTTAAACCGGCCGCCAGTAGGAAGAAAATCACCCTTCCGAGGAAGTCTTCCTGGGAGAAAATGATGTTGAGGAGATGCGGTTCCGTCACCGCTGCGAATCAAGCCGGAACGTGCCATTTGCCTGCAGGATCAGCGGGTGATACGACAGTCGGTGGGTGCCGGGGAGCTTCGTCTGCACCCGCTTCGCCACGTAGCCCGGACCGAGCCGGGCAGCAAGGCAGCGGCGTGCGCTCCCCGGTGCGGAGAGACACTCAGGACCGCAACGCGGAGGCTGCGCTCCAGCGTTCCCCCGTCGATGTCACGAACAGCACGTCGCTTGCTGCGCGGCACCGGCAGCATCTGCACAGTGGACGGGAGCATACCAACAAAGAGGTTGCACACCAGATTTTTTTTAGCTCGGGGTCCTCCCGGAACGAGAGTGGGGGTCTTCCTCTGGAGCGGCTCACACAAGGCAGGACCGGAGTGGTGAGGTTGGCCCGCACCGAGCCTCCCCGCAGAGAGGCCTGGGCCATCTTCCCGCGGGCGTCCGAACTCCGGCTGACGGTCGACAAGGGCGCAGGACACCGGTTCGAAGCCAAGGCAGTTACGCAGGACTGGTGTGACGCTTGCAGCCGTCAGATCACCGCACAGGCCCTCGAGTGTCAAAGTAAGTACTCCAATATGTGTGTGTATGCTTTTGCCACAGTAGAGTGGTTGTGCACAATTTTACCACACTTCTAGTAACAATGTACTCTCTACTAGTGTGCCCATAGTTGTTCTACTAGTCCACCCATTTGCAAGGACAAAGAGTGTTGTAGTAGTAGCCAGACCTTGACTGCATGCTCAAAAGTCCTTCCATACACAAATAGGCATTTTAACGACCTCAAATGTTGCACATTTTATGGATATTCAATGAGTAGTTGCAGCCTCCCCTCTCACAAAGAGAGTACAAGTTGTTGTAGTAGCTGACATTTTGCTCCACAGATGCTGCCAACATTTACCCATGGAAAGCTCATTATCTTGTCCTTCCAGCTTTGCCTCCTTGTTCTCACTCCAGGATTTACGGCTCTTGTTTCAAGAGAAAGACAGAAAGGGGAAAAAAAAATGCTGGTTTTGTCATCTTGAGCCATGTGTTGTCTTTTGCATTCCAGAAAGAAGCATTTAAAATGGGCCCTATTTATTTGCAGCCTGGTGAATATGTTGGAAGTGTTCTGCCGGGGTCACGTGCTTACTGCTGACATCACAAACACCTGTACTGCCTCGGTCAAGCCAACTAGGTCACAGTGGTTTAGTTTTTGAACAGGCTGCTTTGGTAGACATGTTTGCAAGCAGTGTGCAATCATAGATTTAGCCTTTCAAAAGGACCTATTACATGCATCTATAAAGAGATTTTTGTTTTATCATCCATGAAAGCAGTATCTTAGATATTAAAATAGCACTAGAGAAAAAGGATAAAAGGGATGATAGACAAAAAGTAGCGCAAGATGCAAGTCAGAAGGCTTGCAATATAGAATGCGAGCAAAGCCTAGCGAGGAAGTCCGCAGCACTGCAGGGCTGTCTGATTTAATGTTCCATCAGCGAGTGGCCGCCCAGTGAAGCGAGAGCAGAAAGATTACCATCGTTCATGAGTTTCTTTGGAACGCTCACACAAAAAAAACTTCTCTTAAATACTTTTATCGTTTGCAGTTAAAATTCCAGCTGCTGACCCTAAGAATAAAAGGTCCGCTCATTCTGCAGCGTTTTCTCACAAAACATTAGATGTGCAGAAATACGGGGTAACATAAATGTCGGCATTTCTGGACTAAAATAGAAACTGCCCATGCATGCGCACATGATCTACTTTCAACTACACCCATAACAAATAATAAATAACAGGGATGGAGTTGGAAGTTCCTGCAAACAAAAACAATAATTTTGTGATGCGCGTGATACTTCTTTATTTTGTCCTGTCCTTCACTCCGTCTGCCCGTTTACGCTTTACGCTTTTCTGCATGTGTGGTTTCTCAATGTTGTCTCAGATATCAAGAAGAACCGATGGCTAGCTTGTTTTTAACATGACTTTACACTGCATCTGAAAAGCCTGGGAGCGAGGGGAGGGTGGGCGGGTTGGCAGCCAGTTTAATCCCTGCTATGTGTCTCCTGCCTGGGATTATGTCTGATGGATGGAGGGATTGGGATTACAGGCATGGCAGACGAGTCAGATGTCACATTTGTTTTTAATTAAGGCTTTGAGGCCGACCGTGCTGTTGTGGCACCATTTAGCAGCTACCTGTACTACTTGTACTGTATGTTGACCGACATTATATAGTTTTGTCATTTTCTTTGTGCTGGGCAAATCTATTTTAGCATGCTTGTCAATTTAGCTAAAACTCCCCTGGCAAACTTGCCAATTAAATGAAAAAGAGTAGGCAACATTTTAGAGTTCTGAAAACCAGGCCTAATTTGTGGCGCAACGTGATTTTTAACAATTCCCATGGAGTCCAGAAGTTGGCTCTACATGTGGTGTACATTTGTGACAGTGTGTTCTTGGAGCACCTGGACAAATGTTGAGTAGTCTTCATTTTTCAGTCCATCTCTTCCTTGGTCTCTTTTGGTCTACAGAGTAGGCCTTGTTTGGGTCAATTCTCTCATCTGTTCCACATTGGTTTTCCACAATGCGCCATTCACGGTGAAAGCAACCCTCAAAAGAAGCTTCTGTTCAATGGCTCACAAACGTCTTGTCCTGATCAAAGTCTTTTTAAAAACATTCCGCTTGAGCTAATGAGTCTTCAGTCGGAAAGAAAATGCTGACTGTAGAAGACAGACCATCATCCTTCTAACTGACCCCATTTAACATCTGTTATGGTTCATGTGTTCACTGTCAGGTCTTTTTCCAAACGAATATTAAACAGTACAAGAGTTTCCATCATGCAGTGGAGTTTGGATTAATGATTGTGATGAAAAATTGAGGTTAGGAGATGAGAGACATGGTATAAGGAGCAAGACCTTGTTGCCACCGTGCCCTGCACAGAGGAAAGACCTTCAGGCAGTCTATATTTAGATTGCCCTTGGCAGTTGCATACTGCAACTGCAGAAGGACAAAGCAAAGACACTCCTCAGAAAATGTGATTGTAAAAAACAGCGGGAGCACAGGTGAAATTAAAATAACGGTGGAACCTTTAACTCAGTGGTTCCCAACGGCTCTTGAGTAGTCACTCATACCGATACCAAGTACCGATACTACTAGTACTTTTGATGCATAAAATCAAAAATGTCAATAATGATGAAACATTTCAAATCATTTTTAAAGTACCTTTATATTGCATTAAAGCATTTTCCTTTAAAATGCATGAAATTAATGCCATTTTTCTATTATCTTTTTCTGTTTTCAAGCATGTAAGTTACATAAATTGCATCTCATTAGGCATCTGTCAAAGATGTATGTCTTTAGTTTATCGTAAAAACACCACAAGAGGGCGGCCAGTACCTTGACATAAAGCCGTGTATCGGCCCGATACCGATGCATGGTATCGGTAATTGCCCATCCGACAAGATCTTACATGGCTATTGGACCTATGAAACTGGATTGCAAAGAGAGGATGAGAATGAATAAAAAACAGGTAGCAAGAAGGTGAAGGCTGGAAGGAGCAGGAGGAGGAGGAGGAGAACTGGTATGTGTCGTACAATGATGTTGATATCGCATGCTGGGGTCTCTGTCTCTTTAAGCCAGCCACACAGCACTGCAGAGTGTGGGTGCTGCAGTACAGACCGGCAGAGAAGCGTTGAGATCACAGCAATCGGACCATGGAGAGAAAAGTAGCATCTCGGGGCTCGGAGGTCCGAGCAAAGTGAGAGGCAACAGAGCACTAGCGGGGCGAGGAGTACCGGCGGAGGGGTGGCAGAGCGAGCGCAAAAGGGGCTCTTCGTTCGAAGCGTGGCACCGGTGGCAGAGTGGCTGCGCTGGGATGGCAGAGGGGGGCCATGGGGGGGCTGGCGTTGGGGCAGCCCTCTGGGGGACAGGAGCAGGCGGGGGCAGCAGCAGAGAAGGGCCAGCGAGGGCTATGGGACCATGCCCTCCAGATGGTGCCACCATGCTCCATCCATGGCACAGATAGCACCTGGCCAAGACGGAGGGGGGAGGGACACAGGGGGCAGGTCCAGGAATGCAGAAGGAGTCACGGTGGGGAGAACATTCTTTGGTCAGGTGTCTCTTCGTCTGGACGAGGTACGGGGGGACTCGGAAGGGGAAGTCAGCGGCGCCTGCTTCGGGCAGGTATCGCGCCGGCTTGGCCGACTTTTGAAGAGGCTGCCCAAGTCCCGATCGTGGAGTGACGGCCTGAGGATCCTCCGGAGGTCGGCCTCCAACGGGTCGCTGCTGCCCACGGCAGGTATGACCGCAAGAGTGCAGCTCAGGTAGAACCGGCAGAAAACTGGGAGTTCAAATTGTGCATGAACGGAGGTCCGCGTTGTTGCGATGAAAAGACGGATCGGTATTTTGTTTCCCAAAGGGGAGATGTGATGAGTGGACACTTTTTGTCTGCGTGGCTCAAAGACAGGCTTGGAGCCAAAATATGTGGATACTGTGTGTGGATTGTGACCATTGCTCACTTTCTGTGCCCCATCATGTGTGAACAGCCTGCACAAAGAGTCCAGATGTGCTGAAATCAGCAGAAAACAGAACAAACAGATGCAGACGGGTCTGCAATCGACACAGAAAGAAAAAACTGGAAAATCCAATTAACTATTGAATTTCATATTTGGAGCAGGATGTTCATTCGTACGGCATCGATTGTTTTCCCTTGTTTCCAAATCCGGCTCAACTAATGTAGCTTGGGACAGCAGATTGATGAATGCCTCATGTAACTCAAGTGCAAACTGCTAACAAAAAAAGCTGGCCTCTGCAGTTTTATTGATTGGCTTCCACTGCAGGAAACTGACAGCTGAAGTTAAAAATAAATAAATAAAAAATATATTCCATGTTTTTGAGCATCCCCTTCTTACTTCCCAAAGCAAAGCGGCCTGTGATGTTACAAAAGGCTTTCGAAAGGATCAATAGCACAGGATACCGCAAGAAGATAATAGATATTTTTAGATGGCGCTCCCAGTAAGGAAACCCAGTTAATCCTCGCTCCCTCCTTCTTTGCTATCCTATAATTATCTTCTGTCGCACACGATCTTGCTTGGTCCTACTTTAGGGACATTTTCTCAAACGCTACATTTGAAGTTGGTGACTTTAGTGGTCAGACATTATGACTTGGCATAATTACCTGCTTGAAACCGAGGTTAATAAACAAGTCTGAAATTTGAAAACAAAACAAAGCACGGGTAGGTTGATGCTATAATAAAACTGGGTTGTCGGCAAAATGGCACGCTTAGAAGCAAACGTGACATACTTGCCAAACCGTGTAATTATAAGGACGGCGTCACCGCACGATACGTCGGCCTACATGAATTTCCCCAAAGACTTACCATCTGTAACACAGATAACTGGTTGAAAGGATTGTGTCTACCCCTTGGGGAGCTAAGAACAGTTAAAACTGTTTTCATCTGTATGAATTGCCAGTTTGATCTCTGATTTAGGGATAAGCTCACTGAGACTGAACTAATACATTAACCTTTAAACCTTGACCTTTAAACGTTGTCTTTAGTCGTAATCTTGAGTTGTATTCTGGCAAAAGTTGCAAAGAGGCATTAAAATAATATTTAGGTCATACTATTTTTGGAAAACCGACTGTTTGGGTCCAAATTTCAGTGGGACTTTACCGAAAGGGCGGAGCTTAACAAAATGGAGTCTGCTGATTGGCTGACAACGAGTTGAAATGGATTTGTATTGTGTTGTTGAATTCATCAGTGGCATAAACCGAGTCACTCTGCAGTGATGTCACACGTTAGATCTCACCAGCCCACCCACACAACCTGCTTTGGAAGAACAAGCCGGATGTATGACGTGTTTTTTTTTTAGAGGACTAAAACAAAAATATGAAAGCAGGTCTGAAATAAGAAGCGAGTGGGATCATTTTAAGTGCTCGGCGTGGGCGAGTGTTTCACAACTAAAACAGTGATGTCATGCATGTATTACACAATATAAATGTCAACTCTGTGTCAATTTACTTTGCTGCACTAGTTACAAATTTACATAACTTGCCAACTAATTCTAACTCCTGGGCTGGAATGCACACTAAAGCTTTTTAAGTCATTTTTTAGAAATCCATGTGTGTCTTTAAGTGTCAATTCCATCATTATTGGTGAAATATATGTATATTTAACAAGAAACAGAATGCACCCCAGTTACTGTTAGCTTACTCACGATGAAAGTTTTTAATTCTATTCTATTGCGAATAGAATTCACACAGTGAAAATAACCAGTGAAATAAAGGTGTGATGGCCGCCCACGTGAAAGCACCACTTTGAGACTTCAGCTTCATCCATTTGCATCTCAGCCAGCAAAAATCCTTTCCCAAACAAACATAATTAAAATCTCCTCTTGTTTATTTGGTGGCGTCTGCATCTGTTGCCAGACAGGGAGGAAGACCATGCAGTAAAATAATATATCATGTTGCATCCACAAAGAGTTTGTTACCACGCACTTAGTAGGTGAGTGCTTATTAAGGCAGCAGGCAACAATATGTTGAGTGCATCAACTTTAATTCCTCGCGATATCGTGAAGGGATGGGCTGCATTAGCTGCGCCGAGAATATGGATAGCTCTTCTAAATGAGCTACGATAGGATGATGGGATCAGACCGGCTAAAAGATGCTCTTAATTCCTTCATAAGACGCCTTTTGGGTTCTTTTGCGACCACATTAATAGCATGGCTTCAGATTTAGAGTTGCTTAAACTCGGATTTACCCCTCCCTCCTCACCTAGATATGGTGAAACAACAATGCGACCACATCATGTCGCTATCTGGTGCCGTACAGACATCCTACGTGAACCCAACAACCAGGCTAATCTCCATCTTTCCCCTCCCGTTTCTGTTCCACACCCACTGTCTGTATTCTTCAAAATAAAATACTCCAAATACGCCATTGCAAATTACGGAAGATTTGGCTGATGGCAAAACATTCCGACTCCCTGGGCTTCCAAAGAACTCTGAGAGCATTGAGTTTGCAAAACTGGAGTATATCTAAAAATGTTCTACTTAGCAGGCCTCCATAGAGACAAGCGGAGCGCAGCGATGGCTCTTCACGCAAATAGCACATTTAATAATACTGTGCTAAAGGCTAGCTTTGTTTTATTATTTTCTACAATGTGCTTTCGACAAAGTTAAACATAAAATAGGACAGGATTATGGAGTTAAAATAAAAAAGACGATGAGTCACACATGGGATCAAGGGGGTATTTAAATTTTGGCACAAAACTGGATTTTTACTGGTGTACCACATGGTTGCGTTCTAGGGCCTCATCTGTTTGTTTCAATTCCCATTTTGTTAATGTATAATGAGGTGCTTTTGTTATTTGGCTTCTTTGATGTGGCTTAGCAAAGTACGTGACAACATCACATTATTGCTGTGTTTGTTGGTACAGCTGTTATTAGGATTTTTGCAACACACCCTTGGCTCAGCCTCATTGTGTTGCGTTTTTCTTTCATTTCACATATTCATCCTGAAGCAGTGTCATTGACGTTTGGAAGTAGTCTGACTGGAATGTTGGGATGCGGGACGTGTTTGGTGGGGGTTATGGTGGCGGTTGGGAGGCATCTTGCAATGGAAGATTAGCCGAGGTCAGCGGATTATAGCAACACACAACATCGCAGTAGACATAAACTTACTTCCTTGCAAAAACTAAGACTGAAATTGAAACTGTGGGGTTTTTTTTGCAGAGGTGTTTGATAAATGGCCTGTTTTCAAGTTGTACACCTTGAGGCTTCTGCTCCAATAAATACAAATAAGAGTTAAATCCTGTTAATGAGATTGCAGGAAAACTTGTAAAATCCACACCGAAACAATCAGTGACATCATGAAAGCTGGGTGGAAAAAAAATGTGGACTTGAAACTGAAACTCGACTCTAGCGACTTGTCATCGTCATGTCAGGTTTCTTTGTTTGCGTAACCACAAAACTTTACACAGATACCCCCTCAGAGTTCTCACACGACTAAAATCCAACAACACAGTAGACACGACACACTGGGAACAAAAGAAAAATTGTCAACATGCCTCATTGACCTTTACAGTCATGTGGGTCCATTTGCACTCACAAAGGCTGAACTGCAGCCTATGTGCATGCACACAACAAAGTGGATCCATTTTGATTATGATCAACATATAAAAAAAAATCCAATTTGTCCATGCAGACTACACTCTTGAAATATTATTCTGTAGTGTAACACAAATCTGTAGCTTCATCTTATCGGCGTGGGAATAATGGGATTGTTTGGTGAACCACGACATGCTGGTAGAAGCGTTATCCTGCCTTGGGCATGTCAGAAAGGAAAATTTCCAGCTCCGAGTGTTCCTGGTGTTTTCCTCACACTTCACTCAACAGTAAGCCAGTTAAACACTCCTCCCAAAGTTGTAGCTGAGCAGCCAACAATAACCATCATGTCTGGAATTGAACATGACTGCGCCAATTTATGGATCTGCTTTTATGGTTGCTTGCCACAAGGGGACAGCAAAGCGTTTTATTTGCAGGTAAAGCAATCGGGAAAATAGATTCATTTAGTCTAATTAATACGTTACCGTTTAGGAATTAACATGGCACGCTCTGGTGGGTACTAATTTAGTTCATGTCCCCCCAGAAAGAGCATAACTCAAGTAGACGACATATTTAAGGAATATGATAAATGATTAAAAATGTTTTGTCCCGTTGAAAGTGAATTATCTGTGTGGTTCCAAAATGATACCTGCTTAGTGATGCACCGCTGTATTTTTTTTAAATGATGTCATGCTAAACCAAAGTGACTAAATCGAGGCAGGAAAGGAGTTCCTCTCCTCCTTTCCTCTTCGTATTTCCTTACCCTGCCGTCTTTCTGCAGTGACCTCCAAAGAGGTGAGCGCAACACAATCGCTTATCTGAGCGCTGGCCTTTCCCTCCCCGACACATCCCTGCTGTCAGCAAGACGCTGCCTCCATGAGCCATCACTCCCATCACATTGCGACTCTTCTCACAGGGCACCGAAAATGTCTGTGTGTACTCTGACGCACACCGCACAGTGCAACACCCAAAAGGTTGAATAATCCGGAAACTGTTCAATTTGATAAAAATGAAAAAACTAAACAGCATCTGTGTTAAATCATGTTTTTATTTTTTTTACAATTGGTGACAGGGGCACTGTGTTTCTCCTGATTGAAAAAGGAAGTCATCTATTTGAGGGGGCTGTTTATTTATCTATTACCCGCCAACTAATTGCAGCACAACTTTCGTTGGAGTCATGGCCTCGATTGAGAAAATATTACCATACAATGAGCCAAGGGAAGCTTGTTGCCATGGTTACAGGGCTGATGCAGCTCTCTCGCTATGATTTAGAATTTGATACTTCTGCATCGCAAAAGTTGTGCTGAGAAACATTTTGTTAAAATGACCCATAGCTGCATCTTTTGTCTACAGTTTATTTTGTCATTCCCCATGCGTGTGAAAAATTTGAAAGGATTAAGAATCATTGTCGCCTCCAAGCTGCAGTCCTATCGTTACCCGAGTGCTTTTAGAATCTCATTTTTTTTCCTTGTGCATGGACTTTGTGATCAAAGGCAAAGACACTTTGAGTTTGCGCTAAGCCTCTGGCCACAACAACCTTATTTTGGGGACGTTTTAGGAGAAGAATGTAAATGCATTCCTGTCTAGCCAAGCAGTAAAAGATAGCTAACAGTGCCAGTGCTGCTATTCTGGTACCTTGTGTTTGTAAATGAATTGTCAGTATTCTCATGTACTGCATTGTGTGGTATCCATTTTATGGTCCTTTGCATGTGGGGTCTGTTTGAAGGATCTGGTTTATTTATCAAGCTGCATTTGTTCTTGCTAAGAAAATATAAAATAAAATGTGATATTGCTGTGCTTCTATATGGATCCAATAAAATGTAATCTGTAGTAATGAGGTTTTCATCATGTAATTACCTCAACTTTTGGTGTGAATTTGAATCTTGCCACTAGGTCGAGCTGTTGTCACTGTTTAAAGGAGGTTTGCTTTTGTGCAGTGGTTTTCAAAATGTGGGGCAATGAGTCTCCCCCCACGGAAAGAAAAAACAAGAAACGTTTAGAACATGTGCACTTAAGCACAGTTACACTCTTCATAAACAAGATTTTATTCATGGTAGATTACACTCAACCCAACATAACTACACACTACAATTGTGTGTGGAAAGCTATTGCTACGGTGTTATTCTTGAATTGTTGACTTTTTAATACTTAAAGGCAATATTTTATAATAATTTCAAGTCAGGTGATAAGTCATCACGTCATGTTTTTTTTTTTACTGTTTCAACTCTCAATACCAAAACAATTGTCCGATAGATGCACAGGAATTAGAACCAAATTAACTTTGTCCTAACAAGATATTTTGCACTATGCAGTACCTTACAACATCAATAATGCAATTAATCTGTATGATGCATTTAGTTTGACTGCTATTTTTGCTTTCCTCAGATTGCACCTATACCTGCCATCTGGAATGTGAGAGACAAGTCCAGTTGGACTGCAACCAGAAGGACAACAAGCCTGAAGAAACTCCATTTCCCAAAAGCCACTGCTCCACAGCAGAACACAGAGTAAGCATTCGAAATATAATGTACAGATGCATTACATATAAAATAGCACAGGTGATGTTTGTGTGTGCGTGTGTCAATTGCACAGTGCTCACCTCAACATCTCTTCAAGTCCACACTGTTACGTAAGCACTCTTCTTTTAAGACATTTACAGTAAAATGAAGTCCTCTTAAACATAAACCAGATCTCCATTACAGGCCAAATTTATGGCTCAAGGATTATCTGTTATCGTTATATAAATCACTTCTCCTGCGCTCTTGGGCTCACAGCTGCAGTCACCCCCACACACACATGAACATGTGCTTCAATTCAACACGAGTGCGAGTCACACGAACACACATACCTGCATCGTAATTTTAGAAGTCAGTGGGCTGACGAGACCAAATTAGAATCTTGGTAGCGAGCCAGGTAGTACTCCACTTTGAGAGAGCGTGAACAAACCCACTTGTGCTATCACGCTGACCCTTAAAATGTTTGAGATAAGGGAGCAAGTGACAAATGAAGGCTATTTTTTTTTTTTCGACAAATGTCACAACAATTATAAAGTCTAGCTATAGTTGTATGAGCGAGCGGAAACGCTGCTTAATGATTCAATTTAATAAGCTGAATATACAGCTCAGTGCTACTGTGAGGAGAAGGAGAGAAGGCAATTTATTTCCGTTGTCTTCTTTACTGTCTTACTGTCATTTGCTTTCCTTTATGGCTCAGCGTCCGCGTTTGTTTCAGGGCTCAACTGTGTGTAGGTCAGCAGAAAACAATTCTCGGTGGCACTATTACGCTTGTAGAATTATTTGTCTTTGTCTATGTGTGGCTTTACCCTTTGTTTGTGCTGCCGTTTGGCTTTATTATTATAATGGATTGACACTTTAAATAATCTTACAACTATCTTTTGAACGTAAATTCAAGAAATCCATTATGGCAACCACGAGAATGTTATTGTTGTAATTTAAAGCTCACAGTGCCAGTGAGAAGCTCTTATGTCAATGAAACTTTTTGTGGCCTTACAAACACAACTCAGAGTGCATTCGATGAATTTAAAACCACCTTGCCTTCCACGTAGCCACAAGGACATAGATGTAAACTGCGTACAGAGAATCCAGATGAGGAGACCCTATCTCAAGTTGCGAGTAAATCATCACCTGAGTAGATTTTAACCTTGAATTACACACACATAGAAAATACACGCACATACAGATGTAATGAGTATTCATACATTTGAGTGTTTGGGGAATTGGTGCCTTTCGGAGCACGGGTCAAAGGGTCGGAGTGAGGTTAGAGGTCAGTTTAATCATTCTCGTGTAGGTAATCTCATTTTTATCACCACTAGATCAACTCTTGGTGACGGATTTACAAAGTCCATTAAAATCGAGCCATTTTGAATATTTCGAACAATAGTTTTGGCTATTTTGTTTTCCTGTCATTCAGTGTAATCATGAATTCAGCTGAAATGTCATTCGCTATTTGAATTGTTAAAATATGTCAAGGAAGTCCGACATAGCAGAGGCTTCTCTTTTTTTTTTTTTGTGCTGGTTAGTGTAAACAGGATTCACACAGCCCAGCTGCCAACCTCTCACACGGTGCTTTCAACCTACACACATAACTGCCATCTTCCCCTGCGGTACGACCGTCTACACGTGTTCCTGTCATTTCAGTTCAGTTGTGGCACGCAACGATATGTAAAACAGGACCTCAGTCATTGACTTTCCTCTCTCTTGCTTCAGCGAGAGGAAGTGATGTTGCACTGCAGAGAGCGGGGGAAGGGGGAGTCTGTTCTCAGGCTGATAACCACAGATGGTCGAGCGAGGCTGCACGAGAGAGAGTGAGCCAGAAAAGCCCATGAAAAGAAAGAGGGAGAGGAAAGCACCACCGTTCCTGGCTTGCATTGTCAAAGCGACACACTGAAGAGGAGAACGTACGTGGCCGCACGATGTAGATCAGCCGCTTTGCAAACTTGATGCAATCTCACTTGGTATCAGCATCACTCAGATGATTACCAAGAAGACAGGATGCGGTGACTGTTAGTTTGCAAGTGCAGTCAGGTGGGTTAACTTGACACCCAACTGTAAAGTGACTCCAGGACACCGGGGCACAGGTAGTCTCGAGCTTAAATGGTGTCAGCGCAACAAAAGTCTCGGGGAGGAAGTGAGTGACATCTATGCTGCTTCGCGGATTTCCTGGTCCCCCAACTCCTGCAATCGCCGTCACAGGTGGGGACTCAAAACCCTCTGAGGGAAGTCTAGTTAGGTTAAAGCGGGACTTTGTCGAGACCTCTCCATGACTGTCAACACGGAGCCGACCCATTCCATGACCAGCAGTAACAGCATGAGCAGCGGGTATTGCAGCCTGGATGATGAGAATGAAGACTTCACTTTCTTCACGGCCAAGACTTCGTTCTTCCGCAAACCGGGGAATTCCGTTAAGGTATGAAACTTTTGTGGGTGTCCATGGCAGCGAGCAAATGAGTCGCCGGTGCTTTTTTTTTTTTTGCCAACTTTGATTGTGAAGACAAGAAAAGCAGAAGTCTGAAGAGGAAGTGGTTATTACTGTAAGCAGCCTCTTGCTGCATGTACACATGGAGAGTCATCCATTATTTAGTAACATTGATCACGTCAAGCCTTGATATCTCATAACTGTATCTGTCATGGTAGGACGCACATGGATCTAATATTGTGGCATGTATGAAACGTGAAGGCCACAACATCGTTTTTAAAATGAGGTAATTATGTCAACCTCTTCAGTGCGTGGGAGAGGTTTCCGTAGAAACGAAGCTAATACTCTTCAGTGTGTGTGCGCGTGTATTGGCCACCGCTTAACTGTAGCAGGTCATTTTTTTGCCGTAACCACGGCAACTCTTTTTTTTTTCATCACGCAACACAAAGGCTAAACATGATATTTGCTTGTGGCAATACTGTGCATGCTATTGCTCTTGATGGAGCACGAACTCGTGTAATAGATACTAACCTCCTTGAAAGCGTTTTTTTCCTTCAAGAGGGATTTAACAGAATTGCATCATGAAAGTGATGCATTTGACATGTCTGTATTTCTGAAGACACAGATCATGTTGATAGTTTCTATTCATGGGGAAAATGAAGCTTCATATTTACTTCATGAACCAGTTGTATTGTATTTGAACCCTATTTATTTTTTGACTCCTCTAGATGGCACTCGCTGTTCAACAAAGACTACGCTGACTTGCCATTTTTTAAAGCCCTATATTTAAACCAAATATAGTGAAGGCCTATGTCAGAAAGGCACAATCCACCTCTGTATTTCAGTCATTTTTGTCAAATTTAAAAGAGGATTAGATGAAAAACTATGATTTATAACATTTTGGAATTTTAGTTTGGCCATTCTGCCAAAATGAAAAGAAAAGAAAAGCTCAAGTAGCATAGCGACTCCACCATCGTCTCACATTGTGTGTCTAATTTGGCCAGGGAACAATCCCTAAATAATTGACCGGCTGTGTAATCAGCATGTGCGCTTAGCTTTGCTGCTGTCAGCTAGTGAAGCATGTTATCGCTTATAGCCTGAGGAAGATGGTTGTAAATGACATTATGGCATTGAACTATAGAAGGGAGTGTCTCCTCTCTACTGGACATTGGCAAGCATGCATGTCCTCTTTTCCACGGGTTTGAATATGAAAAGTAGTTTGTGTGTACACTGTGAGCTGCAGCGCAGGTGTATTGGTTAATGGTTAGTGCATCGTCTCTTTGCATTTGAGCTTTTTTGGATGTTATGAAACACACATGCAAATACTGAATGTTACTGGCAATCTTTCAAGCAGTCACATGACCTCACTTGTCTGGTCTCATCAAAATGAGAGAGCATTAACACATCTTCATGTCACCCTGAGGTGTGCGCTTGTCTGGAAATATTTGTGTTCCTTACATCACAATCAAAGCTGGATTGAATTCTGCAACAGGATTATTATTCTTGATGTGCTCTCATTTAGTTGACATCAAGTATCTGAAACAATGAGATAAGAAAGAGGTGAATTTGATGACAATCATGTAAAAGGGAGAAAGGGTCCCACAAAGTTCTAAGCTACAAATATTGTTTTGTAATCACTGTCGCTGGTATGCAGAGAAACCTGTCTGTGCCTGTGATGCATTTCAAAGCTCACACAAACGCAGGAATTCCTGCGAGGGTCTTTTGAATGTGTTTGCCTTTGACATGGGAGGACCTTTAGATGCATATCATACATATTCCCCAGATGCTTTTCTTAGCCTCCAATTGTTTCTGTTCATGCTTGATTATTACGTAAGCAGCTCAGCTTTTAAAGTCTGATTTGAAAAGGGATGTCAATTCAAATATGCTCTTTGTAATTTGTTCTATGCAGCACCACTAGTCAAAACAGTATATTACAAGTATATTTGTGGAGACTAGTAACTCGTCATAATGCAGGATTAACAAAATGGGCAGGAGACCACAAATTGCTTCATGTTCCAAATAATTTGCTCTTAATTTGAAAAGAAAAAGGTCTTCCTCCTGTCACCACTGAAATGAAGACTTTTACAAAAACATTATATACCCTTTGTTTAAATATAAAACATGATGTTTCTATCTTGCCGAATACTAACCAGGATGAACTATGTCGATATGTGAGTTTTGTGTGCTGTCTATATCCATAGACATACAGTACACACATTTGCTCACGTGATTAAAAAAAAAATAAATAAATAAAATTCCAGTATTCCAGCACGCAACCTGAGGACTTCCCTTTGGAAGCAATTCCTGACCTGCATTCGCTTACTCCTTTTCATAGTCTCTTTCCCTCTCTCTCTCGCTGGCCCAGATAATGCAAAGGAACAGAGGAAGGAAAAATATATATATATAAGATAGAGAGGATGCTTCCCCGTGTACTATAAATAACCTAGTCAAACTGTGTTGCTAAGGCTGGCTCAGCAGCTTCTCTTTCATCATTTCTTCTAGCCCTTCGTCGCTCTCTACACCCCCCCCCCCCCACCTCCACCTCACCCCCTGCTTCTGCTGTCATTGCCTCTTCCATCCCTCACCCTCCTTCTCTTCTACATAATAAGTGCAAAACATGGCACGGTGTCAATATTCGGGTGCAGTGATGCTGACTGAGTCGTTTGTGCACTTCATATGCAACATTTCCTGTTCCACTTTTCAAAGGCAAAGTTGTTAGCCCGGAAGAGCACATTTAAATATGAATATAAAAATGTTGCCATGCATTCTAATCAGCTTGAGTCAGGGGAGCATATTACAATACATTTCAATACATCTTTATTTATATAGCACTTTCACAACATATGGGTTTGGAGATAATAGGAGACAGGAATTTTATGGAGAAGCAACCACTGGCTGCAGCTACAAAATGAGGATGCGCTGACTGTGCTAAGCCAAGCAGAGGCCTTCATTCACCTTGTGTTTGTGTGCGAGTTAAAAAGAAAAAAAAAAAAACTTTGCCATCAATAAATGAACGGAGTTGGTGCTCTCCTAAGGGAGGCAGCACCATCTTGTGGCTAAGATCAACATTGCATGATTGCGTCTCTCTTTCTTTCTTCCTGGCAACAGAAGAGTGAGGCAAAGGAGGAAGAGCAGGGGGGTGTAAAAGACCTTCCTGAAGGAGAGGTGAACACCAGGATAGAAGAATATAACTCCAGAGTGTCAGAGAATGGCATGAAATTGGTGAGTTGTCATGTCCTGATCTTTTCAAAATAACAAATATAAGAGAACTCGGGAAAGGATATTGGAAAACATATTATTGGGCAGTAATCCTTTTCACAAAATGTCATGCCAGTTCGTTCAAACTTTGCTAGCTTCATGCGAATGCAAACAAACTTTGACAAGCTAAGGCCAGTGCAAAATGAAATCCACCCTTCTTTGTGCTTGCAGGCTTCAGACGGCTCCTACACAGGTTTCATCAAAGTTCATCTTAGGCTCAGTCGACCCGTCACAGTGCCGGCTCTGGAAGAGCCGGTCCTGGGAGCTCCTGATGGCTCCCTATCAGAACGCCAAGACTGTAGGCAGGGTGAGGACAGAACCTCCTTCTACCTCCCATGTGACTGCGTGAAACAGTTGCACATCAGTTCCACGACGACAACCAGAGAGGTGATCCAGGGCTTGCTGAAGAAGTTCATGGTGTTGGACAACCCTCGCAAGTTTGCCTTGTACAGACAGACGCATCGTGATGGACAAGGTGAGTAAACACCTCGAAATGTCACACAAACATACAATGGAACACATTCCAATTGTTTAGGTTTTGTCTTTGTCAGATTTGTTCCAGAAACTTCCTCTGTGCGAACGTCCCCTTCTTCTCCGACTGATAGCAGGGCCTGACCCAGAGCAGCTCAGTTTTGTCCTCAAGGAAAACGAGACTGGAGAAGTGGAGGTGACCAAGCACACATTTGTTTACATTGATTGTACGCTTCTACAGTCTTTCCAGACAAGGCTGTGCTGCCACCTTGTGGCATTTTAGGACATTACAGGAGTACAAAAACTACAAATAGTTTAGTTTGGCATCAGCACTTGTCCTAAACCTTGGTGGTCTTGTTTGGAATGATAAGCCACTAACACCCAAACGATTAACCTAAATATAATGTGCATTTTATCAACAGTGGCATGCCTTCTCCGTCCCGGAGCTCCAAAACTTCCTGGTCATTCTGGACAAAGAGGAGGCGGAGCGTGTGCGAGCCGTGCAGTCTAAATATACAATGTATAAGCGCAGACTACAGCAAGCTCTACAGCAACACGACCCCTGACCCCCCCCCTCACCTGGTACCATGTGACCTCAACACGGGGAGAGATTTAACCCTTTCCACACTGAATGGCCACCTTTCACCGCTCCAGTGACCTGCCATCTATTCAAACAGCTTGGAGACGTACACACAGACACACACGGGCTTTCTCAGGACACATAGTACACACGCGCACACACTCTTTGCTCCAGGAGACTTTCGGGGTGTTGGGACTTTAGCAAGACTGAGACTACAAAGTGTTGTATTGCATTTAAGAATGACCCCTTCTCTTCCTGCTACTGCTGCTACTGCAAAGTGTTACTTATGCATGAGTCTCTTTCAGCTCCCAAACATAACCAGACACCCATTTAGAATGAAATTGAACGCATGATTACCTTAGGAGAATGAAAGGACAATCATTCCGAGTGTGTTTTCTTTCACTGAAATGTTGGCTGTGATGAGGAAAAGAATTTGGTGTTCATTTGATTGCTTGAATAGAAGACGAGGGATGGAGTTGTGCGAAACGTTCGGGGCTGTCTGGTGAACAAAGAAAAAAGCTTTAAAAGCAATTTATTCAATCCTAGAGTTGTGGATTCCAAGTTCAGCAAGTGATAACTGTGTGTAATAAGGTCCAGCCTCCTTTCAGGTGACGAATGTCTGAGGTCCACCTGCAATTGAAGCCATTTTGTGACTCAAAAACACTGTTTGTGTGCATTGGATGATTATGCTTGCAGCAAACTCTGAGGAACACATCCAACATGGTGATTTTGAAATATGGCAAACAAATTTGGATGCTTTTTCAATTGACAAGTGGCGCTTACATTGACCAGCCCCAACATTTGGCACAGAAGTTTTCAGAGAGCTCGTCAAGTGTGCTGTTTATTTAACAAATGTTTTCTATTGTGGTTGTAGTCATTATAATCCTAGCCGTATCTAATTAGACATAATTATTGGCTCACAAGTGGTTATTAAATATTTTTGGCTGTACCAGTACTACAAGTTTGATCAGATTGTGCTCAACTCATTTTAGGACTAAAAAAAACAAATCTACTATCTTAAGAAAAGGCTGTGGGCAGCAAAAAAAAAATAATGAACCACCAGTTTGAAATTTATACAGATAACTTCCACGTGAATTAAAAGTAACAAAGAGAAAATCATCATGAGGGTTATGATGTGCCAATGATGGGTTTGTGATGCATACCATGTGATAACTACCCAAAGTAGACACTGGAAAATCATGGTTTGTTGTGTTATGATGAATATCATTGTTCTTTTGGCATCATTGTGTGTGTGGAGATAATGTGAATCTTTTTTATTTAAATTTTCTCTCACACATGCTCATGTGGCCTCTTATCAAAACGTGCATACTGTGCATGACTTCCATCTTCCAATTCAGTTGCATGAATGATAAATTTGACTTTAAATCATCTTTTTAAGCAATTTCATGTAATATTTCAACCAAAGAATTGAATAAATTCTCACATAATTATGTTAAGTCATTTTAAAATAAACGATAAGATGCCACTTGTCCATTAACACTTTGTTAGCTTAATACCATAGTTGCGTTAGTCATATTTGAACATTTTCGGCAAACAAGAGTTCAGGTATCTCGATTTAACTCTTAACGTGGTATCACAACCTGAATGACAGAGAATCTACACAGATTTTTTTTTTTTATTTGACTGGTTATTTTACTATTAAGCTAACGAAATGCTTGTTCTACTGTATAAAAGCAGAGCTGATCCTGCAGGCAGTGCCTTTTGTTCCCCGTGTGCTGATGTAACTGCACATGTGCCCAATGGATGAAGTTTGTCCCCGAATACAGGCGGCTCCGTATGCGTGCGCTTGTATGTATGCAAATATTTGGTTTTCTTTGAACTACTGTCCCGAGTTACTTCACTCTCTTCCATACTGTCCTTAAAAGTCATTTGTCATTCCAACAAACCATGTAGGCGTGTGTCTGACTGACTGTTATTTATGTAATTATATGCCCAAGGGTTGAGGCGTTGGTTGTCACGCTTTTTGACAACTTCTTTCATTTGACTTGAAAAGCGTGTGATAATTATATCAAAAGCGATGTACAGACTATCAAAGTGAAATAATTAATAATAAAAAAAAGGTTAGCTCTTTATGAAAATCATCTTGATGGGTTTGTCATTTATAGTGTGATTATTGCATACCAGTGTTGGATGGTTCTGTCACCTTCTCGAGCTCATGTTTCAGGTTTTTTTCCTTGTACTACATGACTCCACGTGGATAGACAGATTTACTCTTGAGCAAAAATACACCTTAGGTGGGATTAGGTTTCAAAAATTCCTTCCGCACAGATGGTCTTCCCATAAAGTTGCAAATGACAACAAATAAATAAAAGGAGAATTTAAAAGTGTCACAAAATCAGATCAACAACTTTACTCATCACAAACTATAATCCCCGCTCATTTAAAAACATAATGCACACATATGGGTGCACACAGAATAAATTTATCAGAACATCACCAGCCACAACAGAAGGTGATGATGTCACATGTTGGGCTTGGTGCAAATGCATGCAAAATCCTCAAGTTGTGATTTCGTGTTCACAGATCCTGATAGGTTCAACACATACATGTGACCTAACACCAACATTCCAACCCTTTTCTAAGGCTTGAAAGACCAGTTCTAGTTTGAAATGGCATTCAAATCAACAGGTGCTCGTGTCGATCACAGACCCTGAGACCAAATACAGTCCGGGCCCTTGAGCCACCCCCATAGGCTGCACCTGGTCTAATCTCTTGGTGGCATGTTTGTAAAACACGGCGAGGTGAGGTCTGTGATTTAGAATGCTGACACTTACACCTTGACCTCTTTGGAAAGAAGCGCACGTCTATCAATTATTACACATAGTCACCCCAAGTCCACGGGCTAAGAATAAGGCGCATGAGCTTCAGAGTAGCTGGAGGGCAACGTGAAAGTGTGTCAAAATGCTTATTTATGGCAGTGAATATAGGCAGGTCCCCTTTTCTCAACTATGAGAAAGAGTTTAGTTTAGCATCAGCGCCTGTCCAGCATCTATCACCATCTTAATTTAGCCTTGAGCCCTTCTCACGTCGGCCTGATCCCACTGTCTGTCCTCTGCACTGCTGCTCACTATATCTAGCCCACTGTCTAACTCCATATGCTCACCAGTTTAAAGAAGAAGAAAATACACAGGTGAACAAAAAAAAAAAGGAAAATAAATCCTATTTGTGGGGCACTCCCTGTCGATTCCAGACTAGCCCATGATTAATCAGTTCATCATTCCTTTGTATTCATCACTTCAAATTATGTCACCGATTCTGTAACAAAGCCACTCAACGATGATGCGGCCTGTGATCCTTGCAGTGCCGATCACCAAAGTCAGTGCGGACCGCCAGACAGGGACGGACGGGCGGGGGCAGAGGGATGCTTTCATTTTAGTGGGGAAAATGGACAACAATGAGAAGCAAGTAAGGAGAGAAGAAACAAACTCCAGGGAATAATCTGAATATTCTCAAAGTAATTGCAAACATTAGACGGCACAGGGCATCCAGGGAGCAGAGCGCCAACAAGTCTAATGAGGATCGGAAATACCAGGTGATACCAGTTTTTTTTTTACTGCCTGCATTCTTGTGGTTGTCGCTGACAGTGGTGTACTGTAGAACGCTATTGCATCATAGTGAAAACTGTTTCTACTGTCATCTGCCATGCAGGTGGCGCAGTGCTGCAAACTACAACCTTTAATCATGAAATAACAATCCAAACTCGATCTGGATCCTATCGTGTAGGTGGCACTAATGTTGTGATAGGACACCATTGTTATTTTATGTATTCAGTTGATGCATTGGAGTTCTACAAGTGTGCTAACGCATTTTCTCTGTGTTCTCTGCCACTCCTTTAAACACTTCCGAAAGAATTCTTCTGGGATCTTCTGCAGGTCCATCGTCACAGCCATCTTGATGCCGTCCATATCTTCGAAACAGGTGCCCTGATGTCCACCTTGACCATGTGAACGAGAGGAAAAGGGGGAATCACACGGAGCTAAGTTAGGTGAGTTGGAAGATTGCTCCAACAAGAGGAGGAAAATTGGTGGTTTGTAATTTTTGTGTCACCGGTCCTTCTCCATCAAGGCTCGTTTATGAACTAGAAGGTCAGAATCCTATGCATGTATTGGCTTGTGAGTATTATCATTCATTCAATGTTGAACTGCATCTCATCAGTTCATCTTACAAGGCCTAAGCAGGCAGCACTGGCTCAAAAAGTTGGGAACTCTATTCAAAATGCTGTGCACATTTCAGCGCCACCAGGGGGCGCGCCTTCCTCTTTCTGACCTGGAGTTCCCTCTAAGCCCCTCCCCGTTCCCCGTCCCTCTGCCCTCCCTACTCCCCGCCTGCCTTCTCGCTCACCCCGGGAGTCTCCGAAGACGCCCATAGCAACATCCCTGCGTCGAATAAGATAGTCGCACCGTGGAGCGGACGGATTAAACGCCGCTTCTTCGCCGCGCTGACTACAGGTGTTCTGCGGAAAGGCCACACTTGGGTCGTCTGCGCCGTTAGCATGGGGCGAGAGCACCGTTCGCTAGCTTGTTTTGGATAGCCGAAACGAAGCAGCCCCCCCCCCACCCCCCTGAAGCCGTCCCGACGGAGTTAGCGTCGCCGTTCGCTAAACACCAAGTCTTTAACGAGAATAAAGACGGGGATGGTGCTCTGGAACTAGTTGTTTGGCAGACAGAGAAAGGCGAGGGGCGCACGGAGCACACCGCCGAGCTGTTCCGTTTGGACTTGAAGTGTTTTTTCGAGAGAGGGAGCGGCTCCCCCGACGGACGTGGTTTGTTTTGTGGCTAGCTGGCTAGCGAGCTGAAGGAAGCGACCCCCCATCTCCAGCGTCTCCCTGCTGCTACCTCGGCTAACATTAGCAATCCACACAATAAAAACACAAGTGTGGGCAAAAAAAACTAACTTTTAACTCGAAAACTAACTCCGGGCAGTTTGGTGGACTCTGCGCCTGATACTAGCTTCGATAAAAGTGCCATCAGCTCAGTTGGCCATGTAACTTTTTCTTTACGATTTTCTGGGACTTGTCTTCATTTCGGATGCTGGCATCACAAACTAATTACAACCATGATGATCATAAGCAGAAAGCCAGAGGGCCCAATCGCAACAGGTAACAACTTTGATGTCTATCTTTTGTCGTGCTTTTTTTTTTGGGGTCTTTTTAGTTGGAGGCCCTCGTGGAAGTTTTCACCGTCGGGCGACGCTTTGCATTTGCATCAATGCCTTGTGATCAAAATGGCTGTGAATTCGCGATTCAGTCACGTTTTGGCACTTTATGGTCAAGCAGCCGTCTTGATCGTGGAAACATGAGTCACTCCTTAGAAGTCAACCACGAGACTTGTTTCTCCGTGTTTTGGCACACGTTCCAGGAAACGCCGATGATTTTATTTACTTGCACGCTTTTATTTTGCTCCCTTTGCACGAGGCCATGCCTTGATAGCGTTATCAGGAACACGAGTTATCTTTTATTCTATCACGTTTTTGGCTGCATTTGTACTTCAGCAAAACTGCAGTCATATTTCCTCCTATACACTGGTCTTTGCAGCCAGAGACAGTCTGTAGTGTCCCGGTTGTAGATGAGGGGTAATAATAGCTTATATTAGGGGTAAGGTGTTTATTTCGGGGAGGAAACCTATGTCCAAACATCTCATTAAAATTAATTTTGCATCATTGCTCTCTAACATGAAACTCTTAAAAATGTAATTAACTGAATTTCATTTTTATCCAAACACCACATAAAATTTGCCGTTATTTTTGTGATTGATAACTGACTCATTATTTTATGAGACAGCCTTAGCACACTACAGTATTTTATAGTAATAACAACTGACTCATTATTTTATGAGACAGCCTTTGCACACTACAGTATTTTATAGTATTACACACATTAAATAACTAGAATATGTTTAAAAATCAAAATATACATCCACGTTGTAATTGAGTATTTGTTTATTTGAAGCGAGGTATCTGATACTTGTTTGACTTAGTTTTTGTTGCTGTTTTTTTCCATGCATATTTTATCATGTGTTCATCTAGCACGCAAACAGGAATTTTTATCTCTTCAGCATCATTTTTTGAGGAAATAGCATTTTTATTTTGTTATTTCCCCTTTTAGGGGTTTGCCTCGAAAGCGAGCAGATTGTTTGAAAGTGCTGTGCCCCCGCTGAGTGATTAGGACTTTTCAGAAAGCTAATGGGGTTCTGTGCTTGGCTAATATTTTGCACCTGAGACCTAAAGCCTTTATTTGCTGTGCTGTGCTGCGCACGTCTAATGCGTGGGTATCCAAGCAGCAGGTCTAATCTGTCCCGGTGCAGGTCTGTTGATTTGGGACACAAACTGACACACCTGCCCCCGTGCTCAGAACCGCTCTCAAAGGCCACTCGTCGAGAACACCAGTTGTTTGGTTAGCTGGAAGAAAAACACGTCGGCAATGTAAATGTTCATCGGCCGGCTCCTTGTGGCGGCAGGACGCTGCCTAACAACCGTCGAGCCCAACAGCCAGCTGACAGCCCTTGTCATCTGAGAAAGCACCTACAAGCTTGACTCATTCATACGTTCAGCCTGTTATCATCTCAGATGAAGCGACGTGACCCCCACGCACGCCTCGCTATTGAATGAGCCCCTTTTGGGAGCACACCTGACCTGGTGGCAAGCTGGAACGGACAGATGGGCAGATGGAAAGATGCTGTCGTCACACGGGCATCTGTTACCCCCATTAGGCCAATAATACCACTTGCAGCGCTTGCAATCTGGGACCCTAAGCCCTCACCTAAGCTGGTCAGGTCGTTGGCATGCTCTCGGGTACAATGTACTGCTCACAATACACGCATCAGGTGGATTGTCGCAGGAACTGTGCTTTCTCCAATTTGTTTTCACAACATTGCAGTCGATTGACGAGATAATGAAGGGGACTTTGCGTTGGCCTTTTTCCGTCGAGATTAGATGCCACGTTTTCATGCATCCTTGACTGAGTGCGTTATTGATTGAATGCTTTCCCTTTGATCACGTTGCCGTGTTTGTTCCCCCCTTAGCGCGTCACGGTGATGGACTTTACGACTCGTACATGAGGACGGACCACATCCTCAAAGAGGACGCGGACACCAACAGTCCTTCTGGCCTGCCCCCCATGCCCAAGCTCGCAGTAAGCAAACACACAAACAACCCGAAGGCAAACAAAGCCATGTTTCCTGTCTTTGCGTCTCCAGACATCCTGTTCCTCGGAGAGACACCCCCCCCCCACACACACACACACACCTTGTTTGTTTCTTGTCATCCCATTAACTTGACTCTGTTTCTCTTATACGGTTGCATGGCAGTGAGATCAGCTTATTCCTTGACTTCCGCCTGTCTCGTGTACTTTTTGTCACTCTGAAGCTTCTATGAGGATTAGCTACCGTAGACGTGTGGAGCCGTTCACAAAAGTCACGGTTCGGTTTGACAAAACTGAAGATGCGGTGTAATGCAAGTATGAAAACAGTACCTTCTAATGACATGTTTGGTAGTTAGTGTTTACATTCTGTAGCATCGCATAAAAACGGTGCAAAGTGCTCAGCATACAGAACGCGGACATGCGGCATGCAAAAAATCGTTTCATATTTTTAAGTCATTTCTTTAGCCTATTAGCATTTTCACCCAAGTCATTTTCAAGCCACTGTCATAATGCTCGTAAGAAATACGAATCATTTATTTAAAATAAATAAATGACTTTGGCAACAATCATATGTTTTGAAACGCGATTGTCCTCTTCAATACATTTCGTATCAAATACGATCAATAATGCCTGTAGGTTCAAGCTGGCTACCTAGCTTTATATGCCACCTGAATGGCCCCGTTGGGACAAAATGTGCACATAATGAATGCCTAAAGCCTCTCGTGCCAAAAGGGGCAAAATGGTGTGGTTTAAAGTCTAAAGATTTATTGGACTTGAAAATGTGACCCACAAACAAAATCACTAATCAACAACCCCCCCCTCCCCATCACTGTTGTACTGTGCAGTGTAATCCACCATCAGTGGGCCTGCACAGGGGTTAGAGCATGTTCATTCTACCACAGCCACTCTTCTCCTTTTGTATGTGCTGTCACGCTGGCCGAGGTAATATCCTCAATTGAATGTAGCTGACAGAAGCGCGCCCCAGTTCCGTTTGTAGGAATGCACAGAGCTTCTCGCTTGAACCAACATAACCACGTTTGTCATTGCTGGCCCATAAACAAATTTGCGTGGGATTGTCCTTGTTGAGGTTGCTGGTGCTAAAAAAACTTTTGTTTTTGTTTTGTTTTGTTTAGCATTGAGACAAGTTTTGCGGGTTTGCTGCACGTGAGGAGTTGTGCAACTGCCAGCACGCGCTTACAGGCATTTCTCTTACAGCGAAGAGATAAGCTCCTCGCCATCTGTCGCACTTTGCGCACGAGGAAGTTTGTTGTCACCCTCGTTCAACAACGTTAACCTTTGGCTCACTTGGTGAGTTTTTTTTTTTTTTCCCCCGAATTGCTCCCGGAGGCCCGTCAGATCAATAATCAATCACTATTGGCGCGTCACTCACTGATTGTTGTGCTCGTACATTATGTGCATCTCAATCAATGATATTGGCAGTACAGTTTTGGGAAGAACAGCTGCGGAAGGCCACAGGGTCAACCATATAAATCAAGATTTTATAGTTGCTCGTATGGAAACGCACCCTGAGTTGTCTTGCTTTGCCGGAATGCAGGATCAGTGCTTTTTATCTTTATGACTTCTTTCTAATTAAAGCGCAAATATCACCATCCATTGTACATTTCCCGATGGTGCGGCTCTGCATCAAATAAAACCAGGGGTGCGGCACCTTTTCTCTACCAGGACCTCTTTCACTCGTCACAGGTCATAATTAATGTATTGTTAAGAAATGAACAAACAGACACATCTGTGGGCTTGTCGATCTTGCAAGTTTTGAAATTTGCATATCGGCTCAGGTTGAATACATGTAAGCCCAGAGGCTGTCGTGAACCCCACCCCTGAACATTTCAAACCGGTTGCAGTGAGGGTGGCCACTGCCATAAGTGGAAAACTTGACGACTAAAATGTTAATATATAATGGTTAACATATACACAAATATATTTTTTAATGCAAAAATGAGTGCATAGCAATGAAATCTGCACATTTAAAACATACAATTAAAAGTTTACACCGACGTGATCATTATCAAAATTCTGAACATTCTTGATGCTTACTTTTCAAATGGATGGACTGTATAAGTACCCTCATTTTAGTAATAACTTAACAGACCGCAGATCTCATTGTGGATATTTCTCTTTCCACCAGTCAAGAGTTTAAAGGATTGAATTCCAGGCGGTTGGTCAAACGAAACTACTGACAAGATCTGAAACTCTTCTAAACATTCAGTCCTGTCATTGTTACAATGTCACCAAAAATAGTCAATCTGAAAATGTGAATGACTTCATCCAGTCATACACACGATCTGTTCCGATGTAATTGTTAGATATATTTGTGACAAGCAAACAGAAGTTTGAGAAGTTTGATTGTTTTGTCCGGGTGGGGTGGGGGGGGGGTTCTGGGTTCGCCTTTTAGACTGGATCTCCATCCGGTTTTACTGGTTTAACCATTTCCTTTAGCGTTTCTAATTCTGAAGATTTTGTTGTAGAGTGGCACAATTTCATGTGCATTCATTGTTTCAAACCTGTCTGTCCATCTGATTGCCTCTTCTTCCTCCTCTTCAGGCAGTCAGTAACAAGGGTGTGATGAGGGATCAGATAACCGTACGAGGTGGCCAGCTGAAGGTCAAGTATCTGTACGAGGACTCGGCTAACAATCGCAAGATCAGTGCCATTACCACGGTTGCACCTCCAAACAACGGGACCAGCGGTCAAGCGGCCAGTAAGCCGGCACCACCCACCACCTTGTCCAAGGACCATAGCGGTGACAGGTGGGAAAGAAGAAAGATTTTTTTTAAAAATGTAACATTTTGACTTAACACGGAAGGGTATTTGCTCACCACCTGGAGTCTGCTCTCGTTAATCACAGCTCCGATGCCAATAAGGGCTCCAATGACAACTCTGGCTCTCAAGTGGTTGCCAATGGAGGGAACACAACCAAGCTGTGTGGCCCTCTCACGCCAGAACAGGCCGTGAGACTCTACCGGTCTCAACTGACCAGCCTTGAGCAGACGGAGATCCACTCCTACTCGGACGTCTACTTCGTGGGACCCAACGCGAAGAAGAGGTCCGCCGTCGCCGGCGGCAGCAACAATTGCGGATATGACGACGAGCAAGGCGGTTACATCAACGTCCCCCATGACCACCTGGCTTACCGCTACGAGTTTCTCAAGGTAAGGCAGAGGAGATGCTCAAAAGGATATATTTGCACACATGTAGGCAATGTGTCAGATCTTTACAGTGCCTTATTCATCTGCCTCCGTTTTGCTGTCCTCAGATTATTGGCAAGGGCAGCTTCGGTCAGGTGGCCAAAGTCTACGATCACAAACTGCAGCAGCACCTGGCTCTGAAGATGGTCCGCAATGAGAAGCGTTTCCACCGCCAGGCGCAGGAGGAGATCCGCATCCTGGAGCACCTGCGGAAGCAGGACCGCAGCGGCACAATGAACGTGGTGCACATGCTGGAACATTTCACCTTCCGCAACCACATTTGCATGACCTTCGAGCTGCTCAGTATGAACCTCTACGAGCTGATCAAGCGCAACAAGTTCCAGGGCTTCAGCTTGCCCCTGGTCAGGAAGTTTGCTCACTCCATCCTGCAGTGCCTGGAAGCCCTGAGTAGGCTCCGAATCATCCACTGTGACCTCAAGCCTGAGAACATTCTGCTCAAGCAGCAGGGACGCAGCGGCATCAAGGTATTCAAGCGCACCTGCTCCACGAGGCCCGCCGGCGACGTCTTTCTCTAACTCGCTCACCGTCTTGTTTCCTTTCCCACCAGGTGATTGACTTTGGCTCCAGCTGCTTCGAGCACCAGCGCGTTTATACATACATCCAGTCTCGCTTCTACCGAGCTCCCGAGGTGATCTTCGGCGCTCGCTACGGCCTACCTATCGACATGTGGAGCTTCGGCTGCATCCTAGCCGAGCTGCTGACGGGCTACCCGCTTTTCCCCGGAGAGGACGAAGGCGACCAATTGGCCTGCGTCATGGAGCTGCTGGGCATGCCTCCTCAGAAGGTCCTGGATCAGGCCAAAAGAGTAAAGACCTTCATCAACTCCAAGGGCCACCCCCGCTACTGCGGATCCAACACCCTGCCCACGGGGGCCACCGTGCTGACGGCGTCTCGCTCCCGCCGCGGTAAGTTGAGAGGCCCTCCGGCTAGCAAAGAGTGGAGCGCTGCGCTCAAAGGTTGCGAGGATGCCACCTTTATTGACTTCATCAAGAAGTGTTTGGACTGGGACCCGTCATCTCGGCTGACTCCCAGCCAGGCCCTCAGACACCCTTGGCTCTATCGGCGGCTGCCCAAATCGCTGCCCGCGGCCGATCGGAGCCAAGGGGCCCCCGCCAAGCGCCTCCCCGGGGATCACCACAGCACATCCTTCCCTTCCATTACAGCCAAGGGGGGATCAGGGCTGGGCACCGCCGCTGCTAACAACAAACTGAGAAGCAACATTTTGGGGGATTCAGGCGAGGCCATACCTATTCGCACAGTCCTACCCAAACTCGTCACTTAGAGACAGAGAGAGAGAGCGCCACTCATCTCCTCTCTCCCTCCTCCCCTTCCTCCTCCTCTGCACTTCTCAGGAGGGGTCAGAGCGCAGGAGGAAGTGGAGTATAGGTTTTAAAATGGTCGCTTGTCCTTTGTTTTTTTAACTGAGCGGTGTCGACACCCCCAGTTTTGGCTTTTTGATATTAGCTAAGCAAACGAGAGACGACACAAGAAAAGAAAAAAAACCTCTCATTAAGTTTTTCTACAGAAGATTTCCCCGGGCGGCTGTGCGGTTTCTATACAGTCGTTGATTTAGATCATGCTTTGTACAAAGGTGTGAGTGTTTTTAATGTGAATTTGTTCCCACGTGAGTGTTTTTAGTTGGCCGCACTCAAATGCCTCACTCTTTATTCTCAAACGCTCTGAGGAGTTAAAAGGGCTACAAACTCCCTTCTTAGCTCACTAGCAGACAAAGCTTTACTCAGTCAACAGTTGCAGTCCAAAAGAGCACACTGACACATTCAGGCAACACTTTGACGACAGCATCATGTAGTTTCTGCAATAACCTTCCACCTCTTCTCATCGAACTCTCTACCTAATCCCGGTGCTAGGCAATATGTGACATTAGTGTGTGCGTGATCACGTTCGGCTTGGCGGTGCTACTGCGGGAGACATGAAGAGCGATCGACGTATGTTTAAAGTCCTCTCGTCCTGAAGGTTGAAGATGAAGTGTCATGGTCTCACTTTGCTTACTGGCTCCTACCTAGCCTCCTGCCCGAAGCCATATAGTCGTGTTTTAGGACCACTAAAATGCACTTGTTTTTTTTAAACTGTGTAATGACAGCTCATGTCTCCCTACTGGGGAGGGTTGAATACCGTTTAAAAGAAACACAAGCTTAATGTTACCGAATGTGATGATTATGAGCCATTTTCTTTCTCTTGAGAAGGGCCAGTAGCAAAAATGGCCCTCTGTGGTACCGATTAGAAGGCATGTTTCTCAGGGAGACATACTTGATACATCCTTTAATCCTATATAGCAGGGTTCCCCAACCACCAGACCACAAGCCGGCTGCACAGAGAGACTGAACAAATGAATAATTGATCATCAGATTCATTTATTGTTTATTGGGAAAAAAAAGTGTTCCTCTTTTAAAATGTTAATGAAAAGAAAAGAAAAAAGCCAAATACTGAAAAACGATTTAAAAAGACAATATCAACAGTCCTACCTAAGGTGCGGTATTATAACTCATTGACGCACCAAAAGTGATGACACAATAAAAGAAATTACGCCAAGATCAGCACAGAGTTCCCACTAATTACAATTCCATTCTGCCTGACGGAGCATTTTAAATGCAACCATTTGATTTAGTTTATTTGCTTGTCTGTTGAAACGTCCACTCTGCAGCGCATTAAAGGTTGGGGAGCGCTGCTACGAAGGCTACCGTTTGCGTACAGTATAGTTGTGTTGCCGTGACGCAGCGGCGCCGCAAATGGGGCCCGGCCTGCGTGCTCCACAATCTGACCTAGATTCACTCCCCCCCCTCCCCCTTGTTCTCGTACTGTCATCTAGGCCAGGGAACCTTGTCAACCCAATAATATATATATTGAATTATGGTGCTGTTCAGT
Source organism: Syngnathus floridae (assembly GCF_059516105.1). Taxonomy (NCBI): domain Eukaryota; kingdom Metazoa; phylum Chordata; class Actinopteri; order Syngnathiformes; family Syngnathidae; genus Syngnathus; species Syngnathus floridae. Next base: position 5,590,667 of record NC_142423.1, on the reverse strand, counting down.
CACACACAAATTTACAAAGTAGTCAGGTGCATGTTGTATGGACCACACTGCTCAAAGACTTGTCTATCTCATCCCTTGTTTTCTAAGTAAAACTGTCAGGGATTTCTACTCCATTGTTGTTGATTATTTGTTTGTTTGAATAGAAGTGGTTTCGATTGCGAGTCACTCCTAAAATGTCAAGTGGAAATCAAATCCAAACACGGATTCAGAAGACAAAATGTATGCTGTCATGTTGTACTCGTGGTGTGCGGTATAGTAGCAGGATGTTTGCTGTTCCAGCATGAGATCACAATCTTAAAAAGTTAACTGCTGAGTGACGACCAGAAGAGAAATGTAAAGTAACCAAATGAAGTTGTCATAGTTTTTTTTTTTTTAAGAAAAATAAATGAAAATGGTTATTAATTGAGTGCCAATTGACTGATTTCAATAGCTGTATCAAAATTACTCACTGGACGGCGGGTCAATCACACTTTTGGGATATGAGCCGCATGCAACCTGAACTCCATCAGACAGTTTTGTGGATGCTTGTTGGAAGGGAGATTTAGACCGGTTGTGTAATCATCCAGACATTATCTCTGCTAATAAGTAGTTATTACGTCACTAATTTTCCCTTAACACCCTCACGTAGGCCCTTTGCTCGTATTCATTTTGGCGTGCTAACAAAACAATGGTGAATATTTTCCACTCTGACGCCACTCCAATAGATAGACTCAAGTGTTTCTAGCAAAACTGTCAGAAACAGACTTCGGAAGGGTGGCATGAGGGCCCGACATCCACAAGTGGGGACCCGTGACTGGTACCAGGGATACTTCATCTGGAGGGCCGGGCCCCACACACCTCCTCGTGATGGCTGGAGGTATCTCAAATGCTCTTTGGTGGAGAGATGTGACCCATTGTCAAAGCACATGCTGACTCAATTAGCCCAAGATTAATTTTTTTGTCATTTGACACCTTGGTTATGAAACAGTTTCCAGCGATGCTCACGGACACCTGAATAAGCTCTCGGGGTGAGATAAGGGGACAGAATCGGTGCCCTTGACTTAGTATGACACATTGTTCAATCCCTAGTCCCCCAATTACCAGTAAGGGATTTTCAACCATCAAATGAATTTGGCGCTTAATTACATCACTATTGTCACATTGAAACGGCACTACAAAAGCGTGACAAAACTCAGTTTGAGCCAAATTAGAAAGTAATTTTGATTAATATTTGGGGGGATTAATACGTTAGTAACGCTTTAGCCTAGTTATAATTTGTTTGTATATTTTGTTGATTAGTTATACAGTAATCCCTCGTTTATCGCGGATAGTTGGTTTCAAAAACAACCCGCGATAAGTGAAATCCGCGAAGTACGGTCACCAACAAGAAGTACTGGGCAGGCTAACGAGTTAGCGGAAAGATGCTAATTCTCGATCGTGCTTACACGCGAAGTCGGACTTCTTAAGGAATGTAAATGAACATTTGGAGAAATACTACATTGTCCTAAAGATTAGACACATGTTTCCTCAATATAGACGTTTTATTTTGACTTTTAAATGTTTTTTTTAATTTGGAAAAAAAAATCCGCGATGTAGTGAAGCCGCGAGAAACGAAACGTGGAGTAGCGAGGGATCACTGTAATTTGAGTACATTGTTTTGATTGGCTAGTAGGTTTCAACGAATACGGGTGATTTCGAATAAAAACGCTCCGGAAGTGCACGGCAGTGAGGTCATATCTGTTTTTCACCTTGTCAGTATCCGGTACCTTATGAGATCGACGGTGTTTGATGAAGTGAAACACCGTATTATGTTAAACTTCTTATGTGGTGTATCAAGATGACATTCGGAAAGTAAACTTGAGCGAGCAATCCTGAAACCGAACCGTTAAACTTTGGTCGGAAAGCGCAAATCGAGCAGTGTGAGGCGATCGTGGACACGAATCAACCAAGGCGTTCTAAAGTGAAAAAAAAAACAAAAGGAATCTCAACCGGTCCGTGAGTACACCGAAATAATGCCGAAAATGCATTGGATAAGGATACGAATCAGAAAAACTGAATGGTGGTGCAACAGAATTATTCAAAACAAATTCATGAAACCAACCTGGACAGAAATGACGGTACTGTGGAATTCATGTTGGACCTGGTTTGCCAACAAATGTGTCACAAGTGATGACTCAATGTCATCCACTTCGTATTTCTAAATTACATAGAAAAGCACACGGACTCTACATAAAAATTCCCAAAAGTTTTTAAAAATCATCTTGATGGTATTCTTTTGGTAAAGCTGCATCCGCTATTCTGATGGGTCAAATGCACAGGTCCGATTTTGGTTACGTCTGTGGGTGTACCTGACAAATGAAGATAATGAGTCTTATTTTTATTGCCCTTTTAAGTCATCACGCCATTTGTGCACCATTATTTGACATTTAATAACTGGGCATGTCCTCACCATGTGACGTGCAGCTCTAACCACAATAATCAAAATGATGAAATAAGTACTTCACCAACAACGCCTAGATATGTTTTGAAATACAAAGGTGAAGATCCATTGTATGCATAATACCCATTTCTGATAACTTGGAACGATAAAAAACATTACCCCGTTAGCTAATGTGAACTAAATAAAAAATAATTCATGACAAAGCCAGGAGTCGAAAGAACGGACTGAATCTGTACTTTTACCACTTTACTTTTTTTTCCATCACAGGTGCAGAAGCAAACAAGTAGAATTCCCGATGTGCTTGCAAAAAGCTGATGACTAATTGTTGAAAGCGCTTATCGGCGTCACTTCATACGCGTGACAGCCGAGTTGCGACTTGTCAAACAGGTTTTTGTGAACGCCAGTCTCATCTTTACCCGCAGGCGTACAAAGTTTTTGGAATCTTACCTATGAGCGATGGCCTGCTCAGCTTACACACCGTATCTCGTAACATTTGAGTCCTTCGTGTTTTCGTGCAGGCTGGTGTGTCATATGTGCAACAACCAGTTGAGCAACCAACCTTACCTCCATCACAGTTATTGTGGAGACTGTGTAATCATCCAGACATCATTATCTCAGGTAGTCAGTAGTTACTACGTCAGTATTTTTCCCCTGACACCACCACATAAACCCTTTTGTTCATTTTAGTTTCAGTGTGCTAATAAAAGAATGATGAGATTTTACACTCTGATGCCACTTCAGTAGGAACACCTGCACAAGTGGTGTATCAAGAATTCATAAAGACAGCAGTACTCCAGTGACCTCATTTGATTCATGATTGATGTGGAGGCTAACCCAGCTAAGTAAGAGGCAGGGTGCAGCGTCGATCATGGAACACGTCATTTCAGTTAACATTTATTAAAGGTATTGTGACAATTGAATCATTTACTGCTAAGATTGTCTAAATGCTTCTGTGCACTAACTGTATCCTAGAAAAGAATCCCTCAAATTGTGCAGCCAGTCAACTATTATCTAAAAATACACACAGTTCAGGCTAAAACATCTGGCAACACTGTTAAGTTGCAGTAAACAGTTTCTGGAAAATCCAAAGAGAATGGAACTATAATTAATGCTTTTCGCACTATTTGTTATGGTTTCCTCAATGCAGGTCTTCCTTCGTCATGTCAAAGAAGCTTAGATCAATCCCATTACGCAGCAACCCAGTCACCTTTCTGACCATATGCTTCGAAGCTCACCTGTCGCTATTTGGCATACTGACTTGTGCTCTAATCTCACCGCTGCCATGCTCGCTGAAAAACAAAACAACAAAGTAGCACAAACACATTGGACGTGATTTATTCCTAGGGATTAGTTAACTTCCAAATTTAGATGTAATGCTGTTAGCGAGCAGTGAATCTCAGAGAAATGCTAACAAAGAGAATTGACTCAATGAAGGAAGTAAGAAATGACTAAAATTTCCTGGAACAAGTCATTAGAATGTAGGTCAGTGCTTCGTATTGGGGTTAGGTCATCAGAGAACGCCTGTTTTGTTGCACTGTTTGCATGTTATAAAGCATTAATAATCTCATTTGTCTGATGTTATGGCAATGAGGGCAAGTGGACAAGCTCAACTTCACTTCTATTCTCCCCCCGTTTTCAACTTTAGAAAGCATGCAATGCAGCTACGCCCACACAACTATAATAAACTCACATAGTCCTGGGTCAGCGAGTGTATACACACAAACACACACACGAGAGAGACGTACGTGTGGTGCTTCTGGCTGTGGACCACAGGGACAGCTGACTCTACCAGTAAATGGACGAAGCGGGACGTGCTCGCTTGCGTGCATTTAACTCACTACCCCTTTTCCCCCAACAAACACACACACTCACACACCCTTCCAGACACATGTCCTCACATGCTCCACAACAGATTGCAGTCTACTTCTTGGTCGTGCATCACCCAATGACACAGCCGAGCTCACACGCCACAGCTGGGCACGTCTTTACAAGTTAAACCCATCACACACTTTGGCTGTCGTCGGACCATTTGCCCACTCAATCTATCACCGTTTGACTTTCCTCACAGGTTGGAGAAGGAGCTTTGGACATGTGCGAGTGGTTGAGAAGGCGAGTTTATTTACAAGTGATAAAAAATACAGATAGCTTTCTGTTGGCATTAGTTGGTCCAGTTATTCCGGTTATTAGTCCCCCGACTGGAATAGACGGTGACTCATTCTCCGTCTTCACGGATGAATCTGTCTGTCTGTCTTACTATATATAACTCGATATACAGTATATGTGTGCGTGATGTGTTTTGGTTTTATCTTTCCAGTCCTTCTTATAGACCCAAATGGTGGAAGGTCCCCACGGCAACACTCGAAAGAAAGTCTGAGAAACATTGCCGGCATGTTGCAACATCACTTATCAACCTTAATGAGGATGTCCAACAGCATTTTTCTTATTTGTACTAAACGAATAAGTTCTGTGTGGACTAATTGACATCACAGTTGCCAGATCTCTGGTCACAACCAATCACGGCTCACCAATTTACTGAAGCTGAGCTGTGATTGGTTGTACAGCCTGATTGTATTGAACATCAATTAATATCAAAATTAGTGGAAGATTGTCGGACTGGGTTGTACCAGTGGTGTCTAAGCACAGTTCTGCCGTTTAAGATAATCGTGCCTTATACAAGAGTGAAAAAAAATATTTTTTTTGTTCCGTTGACCATCAACGAAGCAAAATCTATGGACAACAGAAAGTGCTGTGTTTATTTCACATGATAAAAAACATGATTGAACAAGGTCAACATTTTGACGACTAGACCGGTGTCCCGTTTTCATTTTTTCATTCCTGTCTCCCTTGGAGCAGCTGCTGGGTGAATTGTTGTGCTGAGAGCTTTTTCCATGTCAGACTTTGGAGGGCTACTTTCCGTCTGCCTGTGACAGGAAATACACTGACCTACTGAGGAGAGAGCCAAAATGAAGATCGTATTTTATATTGTGACCCTCCCGCCAGACTGCACACACTCCCACGGATGCCTCTGAAGGGGACGCTTGAATATGGCCCACCAGCGCCACATCAATAATTCAGTGATTCTGCTCTATGTTCATGTTTGTTTTACCGCTGGCTGAACATGAAACATCAGCACTATATTAGTGAATTAACAGTGTCAGGGAATAATAGGATGCTTTGTGACTCACAGTTGTGAAATTGATTTTTTTTGGGGGGTCGGTTGTAATTTTTATACTTTGAGGATTGCTGGTCGCATGTTTTGCCTAAGGCAACAACACAATCAAGACCTTGTCATGAAGGCCTATACACACAGAGCAAAGGCCTCGTGAAAGCCATAAATAATTAATGGTTTTCACGAGGAGCCATTTTAACATAAAAATATAAGCAGTTAATTGCAGTATGTTAGATAAGACTTTAATTTGCTATCTAAGAGAGGCAGGTTCTTTCAGGTTAAAAGAAATTCTAATAAATAAAAGACCAAATTAACTGTCAGTGACTCCTCCATGGGGCTGTATTAAAATAACCTCTGTTCATTGCATAATTTTCATGGAGCTTTGAAAAAATTGATCAGTAAAAAGACCTGCTTAGGTTAAAAATCACTCCTTCACTGATCAATACGTCTGAGAGTTAAGCTGGAGAGTTCACTGCTAATCCCGTCCACGGAGACATGTACACTGGAAACGTGCTGCATGTAGTGTACTTAGCAAACATACACTAATAATTTCTATTTATGCCCAAGGTGAAAATGGCTCGTGATCATGCCTTATACATTAGCACGTGTGCGCCATACGCTTCAAGTGTATATAAGCACTGTTTATTTTTACATGCAAAAACAAGCAGTGGTCATTATGCGCAGCAGGTCGTGATCTTGACTTGAGGGCAACGCAGTATGTGTTTAAGGACAAGGCTCCGGGAATGGAAAGCCACACCAGAGGGGCCTGCTGGTGTGTGGGTCATATGTCCGTACAAGGACATAGTCAAGGCAAGAGGGCCTTCATACCAACCCTGTACACACATGTCTGCGAGGGTGTGCACAACTGTGGCAGCGATGGGAGGGGAGACGGCGGCAGTGCCAGCTGGGAAGCTTAAAAATAGCGCCGAGTACGGGATTGCAACTGCACGGGAATCTAAGAACACATGGTCGCCGCTCCGGTTGTAATTCAGTGCGGATTTCGCCAGGCTAAGTGACGACTGACGAGCCGAGGGAGGGAGTGGGGGGGAGTGATTAAACCGAGTTGCCGGAGAATGTCTGTTTGTGCTTTGATGGGATTTTGTAAGAAGTCACGGATACGACAGGCAGGGCCGTCTTCAGGTGTCACCCAGGCTAGTAAATAGAAACATACTGCGGTGAGGATGCTGGCTTGATATGGCGGGGCAGTGGGGCACTAGGTTGAGTGTGAGGAAGGTGAAACGTGATGGGGATCAGACTGGTAGGATTAAAGAGCACTGCACTGACCTCGACTCATGCACACAACAGAGGGAAGGGATGAAGAACCGAGGGGAGGATGCTCAGAACAGAACAGCTGCTCAGTAAGAGAAAAGAGTCAGCGCAATGTGCCCACCCCCGAGTCAATACAAAGAAGAAATGACAAATGCAAGCAAGAAAATCCATGCACGTGCATTCAGAACTGCCAAACTGTAAAAGTGATTTCATTCGGAGGATAATCTCATGCACAAAGTGGCTCTTTCACCTCACATAATCTCCGTTTGGATTAAAATGGATTAGTGGATTACAAGGGTCTCCCCATGGGAGAGAGATACAGGCAGACAAGAAAAGAAGATAGCTGGAATGCAAATTCAACAGATCAGAGCTTGGAGGCACTCATTTCTGAATTGTGTCAGCTCAAAATAATTATTAAATGTTGTGTTTTTTCATTTGATCAGTGGATTAGTATTTAGTGCAATGATTGTCAACCTGTGGTCCGCGGTCCTCTAGTGGTCCGTGGGGATATTGCAAGTGATTTGTGAAATTGGAAATCGAAAATAATTGTAACATTTAAAAAAAAAAAAATTATTACATAGACTTGATTTAATTTCCAGATAATTTTGCCCATCCAAATTATGTCAAATGTAGCTGAAATTCCAAAAATAGACATGGGACAAGTGCAAATAAATAGCCTGAATAGGTCGAACTACCTTCGGCACAAAATAAATTCATATTCCGCCAAAGCATGAGTTGCTTCTTGGTTATAATGGTGGTCTCTCGGACAAAACCAGTTGAAAACCCCTGATTTAGTGATTCTGTAAAAATAATGCTGAGGAAGATCAGTGTTAGATCCGTTCAATGCTTTTAAACACATCCTGTAAATTCACGGTCTGAATCAGTGTCACTGTTGGTCATTAGCCATCATGGAAGCCTGAGGCCCGAGCTCTTGTGTTGTTTGCGTCAGCTGTACTAAACACTAAAGTGGCTAAACACTTGAATGTGTCTGTTTATGATGAGCGTGTGTCCTCTCTCCAACACTGCGTCAGCGGCCTGAATGAATCATGGGGAGAAACGGCCGCATGACATTATTGCGTCTGCCTGTGAGGAGAGCCGTCATGAGCCAAAATGCCGATAACTGCAAAGACTACCTCTTGTGTGGGACAAGTGGAGCATGGTCAGCAGAATCCAACCTGCGTTATGAGGCTACGAGCCAATGAGAAGAAGGAGTGGGCGTTTGTGAGTGTGTTTGCTAACAGCTTGAAAATGAGGGCAAAAGAAGTAGGCTAAATAATTGTCTCTTGTTATCAAAAGCCCTCTTGTGCTGTTGAGAGCAATATGGGCTACAGGAATGTTCATGTGACGAAAACGTGACAGCCACTGCTCACACATACACTAACAAACTGTCGCCCTACTGACCTGATAACAAATGTCGAGTGGTGGTGGGTGGGGTGAAGGTTAACTTTTAGAGAGCGAATTGAATTTTCACTGTGTTCATATATGAACGAGGGATTCCCGTGGTGTGTTGGAGAGATGCTCTTTTTATGGATGACAAAGGTTACATGGTGCTCTTTGTGTCCTTGCATGTGCTGAGTTGGTTGCATTGTGGACGATTCTGTCAAAGGTGAACGGGGAAGGTCTTTTCTGTTTGGATTATGCAGTTGCACATTTGTATGTGTGGGAGAGAGAACATGCTTTTACTCATGTCACATGGTTTTTAAGAGTACCTCACCATCTGTTTTCGGACAAGTGGTTAGCGTAGCCACGTTTTAATTCTGAGTATGAATTTGAATGTTCTACCTTTGCTGGCACCGGTTTTCTCCTTTTGATCTACTGATCAGAATAAGCTTAACTAATTCAACTTTGAATAATGGATTTATTATTTCATTTTCACATTGTTTACTTGTTTGTTTTTATTATATTTATTTGTGTGTGTGTGTTTGAACGTTTGTGACCTTGCCGCTGATAAGTGTAATACAAATAAAGTACAATTCTGAAAATAATGTGGCCCAACTCCAACTGACTTTTTCAACATGGTTTGACTTTGGAATTTCCGTGTCTGTGTTTGCGGAGTGTTCTGCGGCGGGACTTGCTATTTTCTTTGGGGTGTGTGTCACTGCACTTGTGGAAGCTTTTTGTGTATGTGTACAGTAAATCCTTGCAAGTATCCACCCCTTGACAATGGCGACTATGGACCACAGCTCACATTGCTGGAAAGTTGTGGTAAACTTTTTGTATCATTTCCTACAAAATCTCTTGTGAAAACACGCGTCACATTCAAAAGCTCTGACCTTGAGTGTGTGTGTGTAAAAATGAATACAGAGAGAAAAGGGAAAGGATTTGTTAGCTTTTGAAGAACTGCTAGAAACAACTAAGGTGACTGGTGAGCCAAAAAGGATGTAAATAAACCAACACAGCCGGACCGACTGACATTTAGTTCTACTTTTGTCTAAGGTCGTGAAGATGAAGACAGCTTTAAATGATCTCACATGTAAATATAGGTTTTTGGTGTTCGACATAGCAATTAGAGAGCGACGGCGGGACAAAGTGGGAGTGAGAGATCATAGCTGGGGGGGATCATGAGGGGATCTGTGTGCCTGCGTGCATCACAGGGGTGAGCCGGTTCAGAAGGTCCCATGTTGGCCAGGGGGCTCGCAAGTGTTCAGGTGCTAGAATCCCCGGGCAGAGCCAATGCTGACCATGCGTCTATATCAAGAGCTGGCTTGGGTTTCAAGCCCATGCGCTGATGGAGGATCATTCGGAGAAATCGCCTGGAATAACTGCTGCTCCAAATTGGCTCTGGCTAATGAAGAGCGGAAGGTATAGAGAGATGATGGATCTGTGGATCTACCCCCGACCGCCCTTGGAGACTTTCTTCCATGAGGGACGTTTGCGGAAAGAGAGACGGCTCTCCAAAAGAGAAAATGAAAATGTCAGCATTCCCAAATCCTGCAGCTCTGTGCACAAGCCACACATTCCTGGTCCTTCACAGGACAAACAGTCCAGCAGCTATGCACGAGAATCATCACAGCATGGAAAAGTTGTCTGGTTTCGTTAAATGCATCTCGGATTTGCCTTGGGGAAGAAACACAATGGGGAACACACTGTCCTGATCTAAAGTCACGTCACAGCTCTATAACTGGTGTTAATTCATCAGCACAAAGCTGTGAAAGCTCAGACAGCACACTCAAGTTTCAGACATCTCTCACAATAGCCGGGTGTGTAAGAGTATTTAAAAGATACGTGCGTGTGTGCATATTTGGGATCCATGACCCGGGGTAAGAAGTCATGAGACGTGTTTCTTATGTAACAGTGACAAAACTAAAGTGAGCCATATTATTACCATGGAACCCGAACACAATCATTGACACTTCATTTGGACAAGGAAGTGAGTAAATTTTAATTGAATGCAATATACACCCTCACAACAAGTTCAAATGTCTGTTATAGATTCATCTTGTTAGCTCATCTCAAACTCCCATAGCAATGGTCTGAAATTCAAATTAAGATGCCGGTTATTGTCGCAGTGGTTTACACTGTTGTCTTTTACGTGGATAACTTTGGATTGGACCTGTGATTTAGTATAACGACAATTTAATTTGATTACGTTCAATTGTTTTATTTATCAATTCAATTAAGATCTGTTTGCCTATTTTAGTTTAACTACCTGAGCATGTCAAATCAAATAGTGAAAAGAAAATTTAAGATGAAGTATTTTCAAATGAAAATGAGCTGCGGTACCTACAAAAAGTAACATACGGAACGTATCATGGACGTTTATAATAGTAACGCTTTAAATGTCATCCAAACCCCACGTCCTGTTAAAATCAAATATTATGAAAGGCCTGACATCTAGTGGTTACAATGAGAACTGCAGTAAACAGCCGATGCGTCAATCAGTAAGTGAACGAGATAAAGAATTTGATCACATCAGTTCGTGTCTTGAACTAAAGCCTTTTGTATTGCCACGGCACTTAACATAAATGTAAAACAATAAATATTATGTTTAAATGTTTATAATAAATAAAATTAAATGTTTTTTTATTCGTTTTACAAGTGCGTGGAATAGTTTAACCCCTGAAAACAAAACCTTGTACTTTAGTCCATGAACCTTAATCAAGATGTATTGACTGCATTCTGAAACGGTTTTCTACATGTCAAATAAGAAGTTAATAGTTTTATTTTAAAAATATATTTATATACCGTCATACGTGTCCACGACCATTAGGAAGTAGGGGCGACAACACTGCCAATCAATCACCTTAACTTTGCAACCTTGGCGCGTGTCCGTGGGCTGGCTGGCTGGCTGGCTGGTTATATAGATTACCAGTTCTATTTTTATGTTTGCAGCTTTTACTATCATAACAGAACAAGTGGCTCTCGACTGAAACCGCAGTCAGTTACGACCTGAGTAAATGCATGAAGTTCAATGTACCAACAACGCCTGTTAAGACGCAGAATACACTTTCTTTTGAAAGAATGTGAAAATAGATATGAAATTCCCCCTGTCTTACAGTTCTGAGAACCATTACGGCTCCTCCGCTTCTCTGTTTTTCTTTCCCCCCACCCACAAATCTTAAATGTCCCTGATTTGTAGAACAACGTGTCAAAACATCAATATACTCCAAAAAAAGCAACATACAAAAAAAAATCACAGGACACATTCATTCGAGGTCACCTACTGATAAATCACTAAGAAAGAGGAGTTTACAAAGACCTTTATTTTAAAATGTAAATAAATAACAAAATATACAAATAATAAGACAAGCCTAAAATTGAATTTTGCGTCCGCTTCTCCTTTAAGTGCCGTAAACAAGACTATGACGTCAGAAGTAAAACCTGCCCTGGCTGGGTGTCTGACTTGGCCCTCGGAAAAGTGAAGTGTTTGCTGTGCCGCCTACTGCTAACCGAACTTTCCTCGCCGTGCCGTTCGGATTTTTTAAAAATTCTTGTTCGACGGTACCTGCTTGGCAACGTGCCTATCTAAAACATTTTTTTGAGGGGATGTTAGGCGAAGAAAAAAGTTCTTGGAGGATCCGGTGATCGGCAGCCAGTACCAGAGATGGATAAGCTAACCGAGAGCTGACTTGTTAGCCGAAAAGTCAAAGGTCAAGATTAGGAGCGAATGGACATGCTAACGACGAGCTAGTTTAGCATTCTACCGGCTAATCGAGTGACTTTGTTAGCGTCTGACGAAAGCTGGCCGCTGTTTGCTTCCTCGGGCCTGGTTGCGACACCGCGAATAGTTTGTCAAAAGGAAGCTAATCCAGGAAGAAGCCCCTGCCTTGAAAACGGACTTCTGATCAGGCCGGACGGGGGAGTTTTGACACGAGAGCTTGTCGCTTAGCCCTCAGACGAAAACAATGCTATCCAACGCACAGAACCAGCCGCTCTTTCCCAACCCGACCGGGCAACAGAATCCCGCCGGACAGCCTAACCCGGCGGGCCAGTTTCTCCCCTTCCTGAGCAGACCCACCTTACAGATAAAGAAGAACGCCATTACAGACGATTACAAGGTGACCAGTCAGGTGCTGGGGCTTGGAATCAATGGCAAGGTGCTTGAAATCTTCCAGAGGAAGACCGGGGACAAGTATGCTCTAAAGGTAGGCTCAACTCGAACGCAACATCGAATGTGTATACTCATCTAAGTGAAACCCATTGTCTCACTTGAAAAAAATTTCCAGCCGGTTATCTGGGTCTCTTCCTGCTTGAGCTGTCATAACATGCCAAAGCGAAAAAAAGTTCTGACACAATCTAATGTAACACAAATGTCACTCAGGAAAGACATGCATTATGCATCTAATTCTTTCCCATTTAGAAATCGAAATGTGTCAGATCAAGATCGATCTCACTGAAAAGTGGTTGACCAAAAAAAAGTTTGCCCAGTTTCTTTCACTGTGAATTGAATTACAAATAAGAGACAAGAAAGTTTACGATTTCACAAAGTGACTAATGTAATAACAGCTAATAAAATAATTTTGGCCTTTGCTTTCGGCATAGTACAAATTAGATGTAAATTCATTTCAATAGACTACAATACTTCAGAATTAGATGACATTTGGTAATATGAAAAAGCAAGCTCCCTCTTACCAATTTGCTTGAAGTTATCCCGCCTGCCCGCGAAAAACACTGAACTACTACCTAAGAATCATCCAATTAAAAAAATGAGACGACGATGGGATTCCACTGTACGTCATATCTAAAAATAGAAGCCGAAAACACTTTTTTTCAACTAATGTGAGTGCATTATTCTGAGATGAGCTCAAACAGACCTGTCGTGACATGAGCACACCAGGTAATGACGGAATCGGGCCTATTGTCACATAGCTATTTGTTGGGCCTTGACCACATGGGATGTTTGTCTTTCCAATTTCTCAATTGGATAAGGCAAGTTTTCATATGAACAGCCACCACTATGACATAATAATGTCAGGTGTTTTGCTGGTGAAATACTTCCCAAGCCGTGAAGTTCCCTAAAAGCTGCAACTCTGTTTGTGACGCTCCTTTTGAGGGAACATGCAGTTAGTCAATGATTAATAAATACTGTCATATATTCAGGTGCTCCAGTTGTTTTTTTGGGTGACTATTTCTTTCTGAGGGGGGACAAAAATTGATTGTGCAAAGTCACAATTTGAAAACATCCTGTAAAAGTTAAATAACTGGGTCATTGCTCTCCGGTCTCCTCATACGTGCTTCAAGTGACATGCCTTCCGGTCTTCTCTGCTTGAGACGTGTTGGGCCTGTCTTGGTCCTTCTATACTCTCATACCGCGGAAGTAGTTTGGTGGCAAGATTTCCAAGTTGCATTTCCTGGATGGACGTGAAACTCCAAGTAGTGATGCAGGCACCCTTGTGAATAATTGGCCATCTTTGAGAGAATTTGCATTAGGAATGTGAACGTACAGAATTGTTTCCTAAAAATCAGTTTTAGCTGGATTCAGCAATTCCAGTTCAGTCACAGAGGAAGTGCTTGGCCGTTTTTTAGTCACGAGATGCAAAAGTGAGGAAGGATTTGGAGGGAGGCCATGAGGAAGGAAGAGGCTGTGGCCTTGACCCCCAACCTTTCTTTAGAGGGTTATATTTGTGTTATTTATGGAGTCGGGGCTTTTACTACTTTGGCAAGGATTTGGTTTTCTTCAGTCCTGGAAAGTTGTGAATGAACAAATGAATTATTACAGTTAATACAATATTACAGTAACTCGCATGATATGGTTGGCATGATATTTACGGAATACTTAAAAAATAAACAAGGCAATTGACAATTCACTCAGTTGTGTGTGGCGGCCATTAAGAGGAAATGTTTTCGTGAAGCAGTGTTAATGCTTTCCTCATTTGTTGTTTCAATTTCACCCTCACTTCCTCCTCAAGGTCAGCCACTCAGTTTTCTGACTACATTGCACCCCGCGACATTTAACGTATTTACCCATTATGTCATTGCTAGCTGGCGTCATAGCTATCAAATGCAAATAAAGTTTTACTAGCAGAATGGAATCCAAAATATATCCCGCTTTTACATCAGGAGAAATCATCGCGGAAAAACCTGTATTTATTTACGTTTCGGAAGGATCACACACAACTATTTACAGTCAAAGTGGCTGTTTGTCGAGTATTGTATAGTTGAACAGATTTCAGTAATCAGATTGACACATAAACATGTTTGCCTCACACCAGGCAAACACATACGTGAGCATATCCTTTTGTAGAGTTTGGTTGAATCCCTAAGAGGCTTTTATGACGGATTCAAGCTTACGCGTTGCCTCTGTAATCTCGAGTTCACCGCCTTATCACCCTTTAAGCATGATTTCTCTGGATCTATTCTGGCTGTGGCTCAAGTGGCAGGTGGACACTCGTGCATCTTTCCCTCACCCCACCTCCCGGGTGTCCTGCCAGTAGGCTCTGGACGGAGCCTTTGTGTTTGCGTCAGGAAGTGTATTGTTTGCCCATCTGCACCGTCCTCCTCACCAGGCTTCGGGATTTAGTCTCAAAGAGCCCACAACAGATGGGTGGGCCACACAGTTATTGACAAAAAACACTGGGGGTGTTATGTATATATTTTCTTAATGAAGGAGTAGGTGGGACGATGGGGGGGGGGGGGGAGTAGTGTTTGTTATATTTAGATTCAGCTTTGGCTATTTTAGTTCATGGCCTTGTCTCTTCTTACAGCCCTGGCTCGTTCCTCTTTGACATTTCAGGCCCGGGCACAACAGAGAAAATCACAGTTTTAATGTTACTGCAAATGATGGCGATTATTTGAACCCGATTAAGATAAGCCTTTTATTTAAATGTGTTAGTTGGTTGATCTGAACATTTCAACATAAATGACATTAATCACCATAGTTTCTATAAAAGCAACAAAAGAAAAGGAATGTTTTGACTACTCGCAATACAAAAATGGTGAAAGAAAGTTGAGAAAAAAATTTGATTATATTATGATCAAGATGATTGACCATGTTGATGAATTATTCATAGTCAAAGATACAACAAAGCAGAGCTAAATCTCTCTTCCCCAGACGCTTTGGAGGGAGGCATATACTTTGACGCACACCCCCTTTCTTTTTGGGCTTGATGTAACGCAGTCATTGTCAACCGGTGGTCTGCGACCCTCTAGTGGTCCGTGACGGTATTGCAGGTGGTCCGCAAAATTGGAAATAGAAAATATTTTCAACGTTTTAGAAAATAAAATCGGTTCATTATTTAGACTTGATTTATTTCCGAGCTAATTTTGTGAATCATTTGCCCATTCAAATTATGTCAACTGTAGCTGAGATTCCCAAAATAGACATGAGACAAATATAGAAATAGCTAGCTATAAATAGCTGGTATAGGTCTATCCTCCTTTGGTATCAAATAATATTGCGTCAAAGCGGTGGTCCCCGAGTTGCTTCCTGGTTATAATGGTGGTCCCTTGGACAAAACCAGTTGAAAACCCCTGACGTAAAGCATGATAAGTGGCAGCTGCTATTACTGCTATTCATTTCTGTTTTTATCATTAGAGAATGTGTAAATCAATGTCCCATACAATAAAACATTTGTACATTATTTATTTTTTTGCAGAAAACCTCAAATAAATAAATTCGCGTCTAGGCTCAAAACAGAACCTCTGGCAATTTTTTACCCGCAAGACAGCAATTAGCTCAAAATAAATCATTGGCGTTAATATGCAATTATCGACTCCCGCCACAAGAGGGCGCCATAGCTGCACATAATCATCTCTGCAATGCAGGGTCTATATTTCGCCAAATGATGGCAGCATTGGGCTTCTTTTTGTCTCATGTGGCGAGTGATTCAATTTACCACATGCCTGGTCTTCTTCGTTCATTTCTTGTTATTTCTGTCCCGCCATCCAGATGCTGCAGGATTGCTCCAAAGCACGTCGAGAAGTGGAGCTCCACTGGAGAGCATCGCCTTGTTCCAACATTGTCCGGATTATTGATGTCTATGAAAACCTCTATCAAAGCAGGAAATGCTTGCTAATTGTCATGGAGTGGTGAGTTAACAAATTCAGAAAATAAAAGGTCCCCCAGATGCAAACAAACCATTTTACCCAATGTCAAATTTAATGGTGTCATTTAACAGATGTCACTGCCAAGACAGGCAGTTTCTTCTCATAATTACGTTCCTTTAAGTGAAGTCCATTATCTCGTTCATGACAATGTAAAATAAGTGTGATCGAAAGTGTGCGTCAATGTACATTTACTGGCACCATTCTCACCTCTGATGATAATTCGTCATCCTATACAGTTCAAGAACACAGATGTAAAGATAAACAAAATGCAAGCCAGAGAGGCTTCTCATTTGGTGATCAGTAGCGCAACCGAGAACGTTTCTCCGTAAGCAAAAGTGAAAGGTTTTGAGAATACCGAAGTGCGTTGAGGTTAGAGGCTGTCCCTCGCTTTAAGACCACGCGCGCCTTCCTCACCTCTGATGATAATTCATCACCCCATACAGTTCAAGAACACGTGGGGAAAGCGAGGGCTTAAAAATAACCAAAATGCAAATCAGAGAGGCTTCTCATTTGGTGATCATTGGCGCAACAGAGGATGTGCAGCTTGCGTTTCTCCGTAAACAAAAAGCGAAAGATAATAGATTTCGAGAATGTCGAAGTATGCTGTGGTGAGAGATCTTCCCTCGCTCTTTACATGCATGCTGGAAGAAATCATTTGTGCAGTCATGCGTCTTTGGTCACACACACAAACCCCAAATCGTGACAATGCGACAGCACCGGGACATTTGAATGAATCATGTCAAGCCGACTGATTAGCATATTCCCATGCATCACTTCATTCAGACGTACCGCTAACCAATGTTCACAGACACAAGATGACTGTATTAGCAAGTGTGCGCAAAATACGTGCGTTTAATTACCATTCACTTGCGCATTAATTTCAAATGGAATAAAATGATTTGAGTGTCTCGCCATCACTCATTTAATTGGAATTTCCCAATTTGAATTGCTCCCAAACTAGCAATCATTTCAACATTGAAAACAGATGTATCTTTTGTTGCAGCATGGACGGAGGCGAACTCTTCAGTCGAATCCAGGACAGAGGGGATCAGGCATTCACAGAGAGAGGTACAACATCACGCCGACTGCATTGCCGTATTATAATGTACCAGTGCTGACATTCATTTCATCTTAAACCCGTTTATTCCTGATGCCAGAGGCATCTGACATAATGAAAAGTATCGGCGAGGCCATTCAATATCTCCACGCTGTCAACATCGCCCACAGAGATGTTAAGGTAAGCGTGTTCCGTCACCCCTCTGTTCGGAACAGTCCGACATAGAAGTGACATCACTCGCTTTATGTGAAACATCCCGTAGCCAGAGAATTTACTGTACTCCACCAAGAGGCCCAACGCTTTGCTCAAGCTCACCGACTTTGGCTTTGCCAAGGAAACCACCTCACACAACTCCCTTGCTACTCCCTGCTACACGCCGTACTATGTTGGTAAGTGTTCTTCGCTGCATTTTGTAGCACGGCATTGCATTGTTCGCGTTTCTCTAATTGTTTTTTATGTATTCATTTCACTTCCTACAGCTCCAGAGGTTCTGGGCCCAGAAAAATATGACAAATCTTGTGACATGTGGTCTTTAGGTGTCATTATGTATATTCTGTAAGTGATGTCTTTTTTTTAACGTTGCATCACGTGAGATCATTTGGTCGCTGCAACATGTAACTGTTCTTCTCCAGGTTGTGTGGGTACCCCCCTTTTTATTCAAATCACGGTCTAGCCATTTCACCCGGGATGAAGAAGAGGATTAGGATGGGGCAGTACGAGTTCCCCAATCCTGAGTGGTCCGATGTATCAGAAGAAGGTAAAAATACGACGCATGTAGTAAAGCAAAGTAAATCAACAGCCATCTAGAAAACTACAAAACCTTAATTGAAAAGAACTGAACTTGAACTATTCCAATTGCAGCTAAACAGCTGATCAGGACCCTCCTGAAGACGGAGCCCACCCAAAGAATGACCATCACAGAGTTTATGAATCACCCATGGATTAATGTAAGCACAAACCCCTTTCAGTTCAATCATTTTGCAAGATATTGTCCATTGAAGCCAGATTGCTGCTTGTGTCCATGCAGCAGTCCATGGAAGTTCCTCAGACGCCCCTGCACACCAGCCGGGTGTTAAAAGAAGAGAAAGACGCGTGGGAGGATGTCAAGGTTTGTCACTTTGTCCTATTTGATTGTTTTTGGTCTAGTGCTGCTGCTGCTGCTGAAATGTGCCAATATGGCTCATCTTTCAGGAGGAAATGACCAGTGCCTTGGCAACCATGAGGGTTGACTATGAGCAAATAAAGATTAAGACCATTGAAGACTCGACCAATCCGCTGCTAACAAAGAGGAGGAAGAAAGCCAGCAACGCCATTGCGGACGCTCAGTCCACTGCTCACTAAGATGCACTCGCAGATTGTAAAACGGAAGCAATAAGTTGTCTGGGTGTGAGTCACACTGCATGGATTTTTCTCAGTGTTTTAATATGCCTAATGTTTTGGAGAGTGCTCCTTTTTGTTTTATCAAGCATTTTAATGCCCCACTTTTTAGATAGGTTCTTGAGCTGTGGTTTTAGTTGAGCGAAGAGATTATCAATTCAAAAAAGGCGAGGAGAAGCACTGTTATTTTATTTTTTTTAATCTCAAATGTCATTTTAGCACTCGAGAGTAGACGAAGCCCTCACAGTTAGCAGTGTCTCGCTCCAACTCGTGAATGTTAAACAAAATGGCTAAATCCCCAAAACGAAACGGAAGGCGGTCCTTGACATATACACCATGTAAGCAAATGTATTTTGAACTGACGAGTGGATTGTAAGGACTATCTTGCCTGGAAATGAGCAGGGACTGTTTGCTCATTTTGTGTGTGTTTGAGGTTCTGTTTGTCTTAGTGAATGTTCCCGGCAGGGCCGTTCTGACCTGTAGCCTCCGCTAACCTTTCTGGGCTCTCACCTGCCTTAAGACATCCTCATTACAGATCCAGTCTCCGGGCAGAGAAGGTTGCGCCACCCGCACGTAGCTAAAAAAAAAAAAAAAAGAAAATAGATTCAATTGTATTTTTTCACGGATTTTTACAGACATTTCCGCACATGCCTTATTGACTTTTTGTTTGTGGCATTTCGTAACGTCATGTTTGGCTGCCAGATTACAAGTCGATGCTATGCAGATGGTGCGTCGACTTAAAGCACTGCTTGGACCTTTTGGCGATGGTGTTGGGTATCATTCGATCACTGTATTGGAAAGATGGGAAGTGTGTGTGTTCCTGTCGTCTGGTGTGAGAAGAACACTGGGACACAAGTGGTTAGTAGCTGCCATTCTTTCATTTCTTTTAACAACAAGTGCACCTCCAAACGTCCTGCCCGAAAGTACGAAAGAGCATCGCTTTGTTGTGACACACCAGCAGCAAGCTATCGTCACAATCACGGGTGTAATTGATGGTTCCTCTTCAGTGTTCTCTCCATTTAGGACCTCCCAGCTCACTTGGGATCACGGGAACGGATTGTGTTCCTTCATTTTTCTTTCTCTTTGTAAGTACACCAACATTCTGTAGCACATATTTCGCACTGTAAAAAAATGTATGTTGACAAAATCTTTTACTTTTTTTTTCCTGCACATTTTAGTCTTTTTTTCTGTTCAATTGCAACTGCCATACTTTTGTCTGCTTGCTTTCAATTAAAACATACAAACCAGGCCTGCATCTTCACAAGATTTTTTTCCACTATTTCTTTTCAATGTAAATATATTAATTACATATGAACATTCAAATATGATGATCACGTTGGAACAGCAACGTGTCCATCATAATTGAATAAAATAGAAATCAGTTGATTAGAACACAAAAAGATGCTGTTTGTTTCCAAAAAGTTGCTGACCCCTGATAGTTATACTCAGACTTTCCCCTTATCTCAGGGACAACTTCCTGGAATATGCCCATTTCTACAGGCTTTGGAAACAGCCCCTCTGTACTTTTTGTGATTTACGAGGCACGTTACTGAGCTTCCTTCTCCGCTCAAACCGTGACAGTTGGCATGACTAGCACTTTTTTCAGCAGCCATCCAGTTTGTCAACGGAGCAAATTAGTTGCCGATTTATCTGAAGAAAAACTCCACTGATGTTAGTCAGCCTTCAAATTGAGAATCCAAACATACGGGTGATATCTGGCGTGAATTGTCATCAAAATATCGATCAAAAATATCAACTACATGTTTTATATATTTATATTTATTTCTTTATATATACAGTCATATGCAAAACTTCTGATCATTTTCATGATAGTCCTTTATAAATCATTGGTTGTTCGGATCAGCAATTTCGGTTAAATCTATCATATAGCAGACAAACACAGTGATATTTGAGAAGTGAAATGAAGTTTATGGGATTTACAGAAAGTGTGCAATCATTACTTGAACAAAAGTAGGAAGGTGCATAAATTTGCATAGATAGATAGATAGATAGATAGATATGGATGTATATGTATGTGTGTGTATGTGTATATATATATATATATATATATATATATATATATATATATATATATATATATATTATATATATATATATATATATTATATATATATATTTTTTTATATGAATGCCACGTATGGTCTACGACGCAAAAATGTGTATTCCAGCCAGCACTCGTGTTTAAAGGCACGTTTGTCACGAGTGTGCCATCTCAGAAAAAAAATCCCAAACCTGCCAATTGTAAACCTTGTGACTGAGTCATGTCTGTTGACCTGTGTTTCTTAAAGTACAAAAAAAAAATCCAAAAAGATTATTGGTGCCCACAATTTTTTTCCTTTCTTAAGCAGCTTTTCAAAAGTCCAGGGCTCATGTAACAGATATGACTCAATACATGTGAGCAATTTTGTGCTTGGCATTTTTTTTTTTTTTCTCCGACATTCAATATTGAAGATTTTTTTCCAGGAAATGTACACATTTGTTTCGTAAAGGAAATGTGCTGGACTTGATATACATAGCTTCTGTTTTCCCATATAACCCTTTTCAGAGGATGGGGTGTGGTTTTCAAGGAGGTCCATTTTTAGATCTGTTTCGATGTCTCATGTCAGCCTCAAAACTGTTTGAATCACCTCAGTTTTTCACGTGGCCAGTGAATGACACACCTTTGTATTTATGCCACGTTATTTGCAGCGGTGCACCATTGTGCTTCGCATCCTATGATTCACATCTGCTCACGCAGGAAGCAGCGTGACCCACGTTTGACTAAGTAGGCCAAGAAGTGAGACATCATTTTGCTAGCACGTTTTGCAAAATTCGGATCCTAATCGTTGGACTTTCCGGTTTCTTCAATTAGGTCCTCTGTCATATTTTGAATCGGAAGTTTAACGGGCTGCGAATATGCCAGCACGTAATGTGTGCACACATGTTTAAAAACTTCAAATATCTGGACAAATAACTAAAAGCAAACTTCATTGTTATTTGTCTTCTTTTGAATACATGCATCTCACCAAAAGGTAAAGGGTACACTTTCATTTCAAATTTTTATAATTAATCTACAATAGGTTTTACTTCTTTTTTTCTTGCTGTTATTTCAATCGATTCGTAGAGATATTTTATTTTACTTTTAGTTACTCGCTTGACCACCTCATTTTCATCGTCAGGAAGCAATGAAGGCGCCACATTTTTACACAGTGATGTATTAACAGAGAGAAGTGAATCATGCGCTACTTCGTTTTGGCCCCTCAAGATTCAGCTTTGTCATGCCATGGTCATCTTTCCTGGATAGTTGTAGTGGATGTCATCCATAACTGAAAGGTATCATCATGGCTGCCATTTTTTGAAATGATGTTATTAAGTAGTGAGCTCTAAACAGAAACCAACGATTCAAGCTCGAGGTTGCTATTTTAGTTGACGTCTTACTAATTTTTACAATGTACAAGGGAAAACTGCGGTTTAGCATCAGCCATCATCAGCTTGAGTATTATCAGTACAGACAGGTGGCAAATATTTCCCAAGAAACCGCATGCGCAAGTTTTATCGTTTCTCCATCATCTGCTAGTCTCAGTCTCATCTCAGTCACCATTGCTACTTTCACAACGTTTTTCAATCTTCAACTATGTTGACTGACACATATGTTGACTACATTTGGTCGAAATAAAATCAGTTCGGTTTCAGTCATCAAATCAATCATTAGGAAAGTGCTTTTTTAATTATGATTATTTTGTTTAACCTTGCGTGAGTGGCATACCATTGCATATGCAAGGGCTATGGAGTTCCACTTACGGTAAGTTTAAATCAGGGGCTGCTGCTGGTAAGTGGAAGATATAGGTCACGTTTGAGGTTAGTGCAGCATTTCGGCTTTACGCTAAACGTGTCTCGACTGCAGTGATGTAGGGTGTAATGTAGTGAGTCATTTGGTCCTCCTTATATGTACGTGCACAGAAAATATCAAAGGAAGCTTTACATGGTGGCAAATCCTTTATTAGTTACAGATTTAAAATAAATAGAAAAGTACATTGAAACAATAAATATTTCAGCCGGCACATTGGATTCAATATGATTCTGATGCAGAGGCTTTTCATAGGCACATACTGAGTTGTCAAGTGGTAAAAAAATAATATTAATCTAAACATCTATGCTTTCTTCCTGAGATAAGCAAGTTCACATTGATGAGGGTTAGCGAGTTTAATTTTTTTTTTTTTTTTTACAAGGACACAGCTTGGTTCTTGAGACGTTTGGAAGCCAGATATATTTCGATGTAGTTAAAAAGCACGTCCAGCTCACCCATGGCCTTGTACACACCTTTGTTCTCCATCTGAGGGCAAACACAAAGCTGGCTTTAGAAAAATTAAAACTGCCGCTGGTGCTGGCATGATTGCGCAATGCAGGTAGACTCACCTGAGTGTAGGTCATATTCAGTTTGACGATGTCAAACTGCTTCTGGCAGCCAAAGTATTTCCTCTACGCAAAGAAGAGGGAAAGTGTGTTATTTAAAATATCTGCAGACTTTGACAAACACGTCCTCCAATTCACTTCCCCTTCTGTAAGAACGGGATGATGCACATAATACACGTCTTATCTTTTTTCAATGCGTCATGCTTCTTCCAGTGAACCACACAAGCAGTGACTTCCTTATTTTTTGGGTCATGCTGATGCATGTGGCTCATCTTCAGGAGCGTCAGTGATTTATCCCAAAATTAGGATGGGACTTTTGATTCAATACTGAAGGTACTTATCCAAACACATGTTTTATGACGTTTATCTTTGAAACTCGAAATAACATGGAAAACAATTTAGCTCAGCGTTGCACTATGCACTGTACAACCTAATTCCCACATTGTTATATAAATTAATCCTGCCTTAATGTGCAATAAATTCTATACACAAGCACAGCCAATGTTATATATGCTAGCACGTACCATGCATTGGTAAATATCAAATTTACATTACGCTCAAATTTGAACTTCAATCTATTTAAAAATGATTCCTTACCCTTTTTGTTATTATTTTCATGCTGGCCCACCAAAATCAGTGTTGGTGAATTGTTCGGGTATCTGTATTTTTCTTGACTATTTATTTTTGGGCCACTTTTTACTGTTACTCTCAGCTATGTTTGAAAACAGTTGTTTGTACTTGTCCTTGTTCCTTTTTAAATAGAATGAGATATTGCGGCAACAGTTTGGAACATGAACTTTATGACGTGACTGATTCAGAGAGTTAAGATATTCCTTATCCAGGACCTTATTGAAGTTAATTTGTAATATGAAAATTAGCTGGTGTAATGTTTTATAATTAGCTGAGTTGTCTTTTTTAAGTGACAATAAAAATGCATTTTTTAAATTTATTTTTTTGATCAATTTTTCTGTACGAACGTGCGAGTCTGATTACGAATCGGTAAAAGAACAATAGACGCGTAAAAGACGCATTTTTCACATGCTGTACTCACACATTTGGTGACATCTCTCTTCAGCTCATCAAATATCAGCTGGATGGACTCCACATAAGGTCTCAACTCACTGGTGTCCTCCGACACTCCGGTGATGGCTGCAGGCAGAACCGTGCCAAGGTAAAACTCCAGAATAGTGTTCATGGCATGGCAGGCAAACGGCGTCTGAGTACAGAAAACAGAAACTGTTGATGGTGCTGATGATTACCAAGCTCAGATGTAAAGCGCTTGTCAGAAAATAGAGGAATTTACTTTAAAAGAGTCTTCGATTGTCTGGTCGAGCAGGACAGTGTCCAAGTCATCGTTCGCTTCCTGTGTAAATAAAACAACGCGTCAGACTAGTGCGGGGGTTTGCTTTTCGCGATGCTGTCTTCACGGACATCGACGTCTCGTACTCACGTAAAAATCCCTGATCTGCACGTAGTCTTCTCGCAGCCTTCGAAGCCTGCCGGGGAAGCTTTCCACGAAGCGGCAGCATTGGTTGTTGCACTTAGGACTGCAGCACACTTTGCTGAGGAGCAACTGTGCAGTCAGGAACAAGAGAAGGACGGAGAGACAGCCGGTGCTCATCATGCTGGATGGTTGTTTTTGGCTTTTCAGTCGAGAGACCCTGTGGAAGTGGATGCTTATTTCTCATGCAATGTGTCTTATTATATAGGCAAATTTGGGCTGAGTGGGAAGTATTGGGGGGGAAAAATGCTTAATGCTTAATATTGCTTAAAACACACGAGAAAGTCCCCCTCCCCACCCCAGACTCGTATAGGCTATTACGCATCGGCTACTCCACCCATTACATAGGTTGTTGTAAATGTCAGGGGGGGGCTTTGAGGTTGGGGTGTCCCTAGATTTCAAAATTACAAGAAGTCGTTTTGGCGGCGTAAGTTTTTGTTGAAATTTCAACGTTTCTACAATATTATTTTGAACAGACTTGACTTTGGCTATAGTTAACATCCAGTAATTGTCAGTCAGTTGCCCAAAATCAAAACCAATCTGATCACTCTATATATTTTTCTCATACTGTAAAAATCTGACTTTGTTTAATATTTTGATGAAGCTTTGGATTTACATACTTGACAACTGTCT
Source organism: Syngnathus floridae (assembly GCF_059516105.1). Classification (NCBI taxonomy): domain Eukaryota; kingdom Metazoa; phylum Chordata; class Actinopteri; order Syngnathiformes; family Syngnathidae; genus Syngnathus; species Syngnathus floridae. The sequence continues at coordinate 5,565,343 of NC_142423.1, read as the reverse complement.
TGGTTTAGTACTTTTACAATTTATCAAGTAATGTTGAAAAATGTGCAAAAAGTGTGAATCCATTCAGCGTTATTAATGAGATGTTTCAAAAATGTACTATTAACTGGACCCTCACATTGCAACCAAACTTAAAATTTGTCAATACAGAGGTGATATGATGATGAATGAAATTTGAACATCCTTTGCTTTTGTAATGTTTGTAATTTTTCTTTCAATTTTGCAACAGTAACACCAAAGGATAGAGTGATCAATGCTTACTGAAAGTGACAAGAGAAGACAAACATACATGTACAAGTTTTGTGAGGTAAGTTGATTCTAGTAATATAGCCACTGTATGGTTGTTGTCATAGGCAGTGTTAAGATTTAAAATGCATTAATTGACACTTTTGCTTTAGACTTTTCATTTTAACAGTTGGGATTAGAAAATTGCTTCAATTTCTATTGCATTCATCATTAATGTTTAAAAGATTGCTCTGTAGTGTTTCTCTTACAGTATATCACTTTAACACAATTATAAGTGTAATTGTGTAAAAGGTAAGGATTCTATATTGCTTCTTGAAGCATTGCCTGTAAGTATGTTTTGATAGCAAGCGTTGGCTCCATAAAGAGCTAAATCTATGGAATCTAAACAAATCAGGAGGTTAACCAGCACCCACAATGGACTCTGCTCAGATTTAAAAGGTTCTACTTTTTTAGAAATGAAGCAAACAGACATGCTTTCATTTTGTACTTTGTGGGATGTCCCGTTCTTGTGTCCCGTGTCCCCTGTCCATCTATCACGATCACAATTGGGTAACTTTGGTATTTTGAAGTGGTGCTAAGAGTCATTCACACAGCTTGTCTCAGTTGGGCCAAGTTAATGTTAGATAACCTGCTGACACTTGAGTCACACATTAAATAGAAACAGTGACAAACAGTGACAGCTAGCAGTGTGGTGTAATCTAATAATCGTTCAAAATATTTAGATTTAAATGTAAATACTCAAAGAATCAAGATAATTAATTTTAACCTGTATTCTACTATTCTCTGTTAGTTCAAGTGCGGAGAGCAAGACACTGACTTGGTCGTTGAAAAATATTCAGTGGCTCTGCCTTGAATCAATCTGGATTTGCTTCGGAAGGATTTTGTCTGAATGGCACACAGTTGGTGGGAACATTTTTTTTCTGCTCGGCTAAGTGCACAATGCACAAACATCATGCTATGCCGTTCAGTTACTCAATTCTCAATCTGACTGTGCAGTGGCACTGTGGCAAAGTGTGGGAAGGAGACCTTGACCATCTATTTCCATTGTCAATTCAACCAGCAATTTTCAATTGTGTGTGTGTGAGAATGAGTTGATGACTAATCATACATATTGTACGCTTCCTCTGTTTCCTTTCAAGTTGTAAAATAAAAGATAAATAAACATGAGAAGTTTTTCTCGTGTAAATTCATGCGTTGGCGTGCCTTATGAAGTCATTTTTAAATAGTGATTCACACTATTTTCCTCCAACACATTCTTCTTAATTTCAAACTAAATCTAATTTGGTTGGGCTGAGTTAAAAATTCTATGCTGCACGTAGAGTATATTTTACAATTCAAGTCATATTTTCCAAATGGCTATAAAGTTTGGATTATAAATTGAAATTTGAAGATGTTTAACAAAAATCACTTTTTTTCTCATTTTGGACAAGAGCCTATATATATATGCTTTTCGGTAAGCTATGTCATGGTTTTTCTGTGTCTGTAAATCTGCTGAGCTGAGAATTTGTGACTCACGTGCATACGCATATATGTCATGCAGAAAATGAATGGCAATACTTGATTGCGTCACTAAACATTTTAAACACTGTGGTTGCCAACTTTTATCCCTCAAGTGTGGTGTGATGTGCTTTGCATGCTTTCCACCTTCTCGTGGATCACGGTTGCAATTGTCTGTGCATATGTTTGGTAAATATAAAGTAGATTTAAGACGACAAAGTAGTTACAAAGCAACAATATAGGAAAATAGATGTTAATGTTAATGTTTGTTTTAATGTTTTGCAACACTGTCATGAATAAGTACTGCTAGCAATGTAGCAGCTATGGCTAAGATCGGCTTGTTTTCCATGCACATTCGTGCAACGCTCGTTAGTGAGTGGTGTGGCTTTGGTCAGAGACTTGAGCAGGCGGAGGGATGCTTCATTCAAATTTTGCGAGCAGTTAGTAAATTGCGAAACTTAATATATTTTCCTCTTTTTTTTTCTTGTTTATTTCGCAGAATTGTGCAAGCAAACTGCTGTTATGAAATGAAGCCCGAAACCAATACGAGGTCTCTGTTTTGCTGACCTAGTATTCTTTTGGATATGAAAGTTTCTTAAGCTCATGACTTTGACCTGGAAGTTACAAACAGAGGATTCTATTCTATTCTATTCTATTCTATTCTATTCTATTCTATTCTATTCTATTCTATTCTATTCTATTCTATTCTATTCTATTCTGTTGCTGTTGCTAATGCTATTGCCATTCATGTAAACATACTTAAGAACATGCAGAAAACTATCTTCAGTTATTTTTCTCTTTTATTATTTACAGAATATTTATCGAGTTGATTGAGTTAGTCACATTTTTTTGGGACCTTTGCTCTGTGTTGAAAGTTATAGTTATTTATTCCACTAAGTTCTCAACATTTCCTCGAGCTTCTTTCAAGGTTACCGAGTAAGTGAGTCACCAAACGACTGGTTTTTAAAAATGGCCATTCATCGATTCTACAAATTTTAGTTTTGGGAAATGTGACTGTAACGTAACGTTTGAGGTCACACAGAGGTGCCGTGGGTGTCTTTAGACATACTGTTCCCTATATAAGACTGGTTTTGTTGTGATAATTCTGTCATCATCGTCAGTAGTACATTTTGGTAAAACACTCCAGGAACACATATGCAATACATTGTGAGTCATGATACACGTGTGTCAAGAAACTCCTAGAAAACTCCACGAAATGTCGTTTTGCCTTTACAGCTGACTTTTTAGGGGTCCCAACACTGGTCCCAGACAACCCAAGTCTAGGTCACTAAGACACTCACTGTATAAACCGGCGTTTGCGCCTTTGTGGGAGTAAACACAATCGGCTTGTTTCCCGAACAATGGAGGAGGCACACTCACTAAATCCAAAATTTGCTGTATGCGATCATTGCTGACTATCTATATATCTATCAATCTCTCAATCTATCTATCCATCTATCCTACCTATTATCTGTCAATACCTGTACTTACAGAAGAGCCTACACCACGTGTGTCAAACTCAAGGCCCGGGGGCCAGATACGGCCCGCCACATCATTTTATGTGGCCCGCGAAGACAAATCGTGCATCAAATTCGTGTATCATTACTAGAATTGCAAATTGTCTTCACTTTTAATAATATCTTTTTTTTTTTAATATTTGACCAGTTTTTACTCGTCTGGTTTGAAAACGAGTTATTTGTCAATTTGTTTTATAGCTTTTACTGTATATAATATGAGGTGCTCATACATTTATTTGAGTTGACAGTCAAAATGGCCCTCCGAAAGAAGCTATGACTACAATGCGGCCCGCCAAAAAAATGAGTTTCACACCCCCTACACTTTATCACCCTCTGTTGATCGAATGGAGTTGTGTATGTATGTATTAAGTCATTTCGTATCTTCTCTGTGCGTGGGAATATATGTTTGCACTACCCTGTGTAACTTGTTGAACCAAGTGGTTGTGGTTGCACCGTGTGAAGCACTTCAGCTCAGTCATGCTTTGGTTTCGCTTGAGGGCTATACTGTAGCATACGTTTTCTCAGAATTGAACATTGATATCAAGATAATTGTGAGCCATCCGTATTTCTTGTCAAAAAGGGAGCAGATTGCCACAGAGAAACATATTGTTATCTCGTGATAAGTTTGGTTGGTCATTGTGTCCCTGAAGTACTACCATCAGCCTTGTGTGAAAAAATTGCCCTGTCATGAAAAAGCTTGTTAGAGTAGCTATAAAAAATAGTTTATTCACTTACGTTGAAACGTTGAGAAACGATACATAATAGAACAACAGGTACATTCAATGAATATTCCAAACTCTTATAAAAACATGCACAAACAATGATGCTCCTCATCAGAATCTATTGTGATATTAATGAAAATGTACAAAAACACATTTCCCTAGGTGGTAAAAATTAATTTATCGACAACAAATAGGCACTGGATAGTTAATTCATTTAGATAATTTGGCCCAATTACACTGGCCTAAAAACACATACTGTTTGGAGAACATGGAGATACTTTATCAAAGTGCAGAAATGTCAAAAGTCACTTTTAAGTGACCTTTGTAGTCAAGTGGTTGCGTGCCTGATGTCCACTTCATCCAGCCAATCCAGTAGTGTGTCCAGCTCTGCTACGCCTTTTATCGCCGCCTTGTTGGTGGCCAGCTGGGTTGGGAAACAATAAAGGCATAGATGGAGAACTTGAATAATGTTGATACACATTCAGAGAAGTAGGTTAAGACCTATTACAATATGAATATTTAAGTAGAAATGATGCATTTATATTCAGAATCCAAGTAAACAAACGTTTGCCTGACTTGTTAGTGGAGGTCAGTGTGGCATACAATCAGTCGTAAGGCGAATAAAAAGACATTTATTTACCTTGTCAAACTCAGTTTGTAGCGAGTCGATTGCTTTGTGCGTGATCTCGTTGCAGACGCAGTGCTGAGGAGAGAAGATGGGGGCGTTAATTCCCCGTCACAACACGTTTATGAGCAAGCCGTTTGCGTATTCATTCATTGGCCTTCTGTTGTCATAAATTTGGTGCTGGCAAATTTGACATTTTTAACTCATTCACTGCCAAGATCTATTTGAACTGAGTTAGCGTGTATTGTTGATGGATTTAAATTTAGGGACCTCCTGCAGTCACAATATTTGTCTTTAATTTTGAATGCAATCTATGTTTTTTTGTGGACTCAGTGTTATTGAAGCTAGATAACACTTTGTCTATTTTCCCGCTTGAAAACACAAATCTCTCTCCTTCCTCCATGGCTGTTTATATGTGTCATCAGAGACAAAATAGAAAATATACAGGGCCACTTTTTGCGATTTTCTAGAATAACAGTAATCTAATTACTTGACTGGGAGAAGTAAAGTAAATTAAGTAATGTTGGTGGGATCAATTGTTACTGGAAAAACATTCACATTTTGGAGTCAACTAGTGCCCAGTTTTGACCACACTAATAGATGCTCTCCTATTTTTTGCAACTATAGCCCTGAATTGTCTTAGTCGTGAGGAAAAAGGTCAAATCAGCTCGTGGGTAGGATATAAAATCAATGCTCATGAGCACACTTACACATTTGTTTATATTCCGCCTCATGATGACAAAAGCGTTAGCCAGGGCGCTGGCACTACGTTGCCCCTCTGGCTGATCGGTGACAAAGTTGCGGAACACTCTCTCCACGTAGAAGCGGAGGAGCAGGTGCAGGAAGCAGCATGTCTGATTCTCCTGAGGAGATCCCAAAGGTTACGTCACAACAGTCCCACGCCAATGTTGTGTATTACTATGATCAAGAACTCCCTTTTAAGCAACAGTCAGACGTCAAATTAGACTCACCTGAACGTTTCTCATTGCTGCTGTGTTGAGAATCCTCACTCCAATCTCAGTGTCTTCCATAATCTAATAGAGAATCCAAACAAAATAGGATTAAATATCCACACCTGCCACCTGATGCCATCGCTCGGAGTGCTGGTGGGAAACGTACCGCTCTCGTACGTATTTCGGAGTAATATCTGCGTAGCTCTTGCTTGTGGACGCTGAAGGTGCATGTGTTGGTCAGCGTGAAGGTGAGCACAGGTTTAGTCACAAAGCCCATCAAGAGGCAGAGTGAGAAGGAGAGCAAACTTGTCAACATTGTGGTTGTCTGGAGAAGAGAAAGGAGATAATGAAGTGCAAAATTACAATCAGTCATTCATGGTTACCACTGCTGTGTATTTTGTGGTGCAAGTGTAATTTTGGGTTTTAAATTTTCAATGAATTTGATCCAATTTGTTATTCATTTGTGCCAACTACAGTATTTAATCTCATGAACTTGTCTAATCTTGTCATGGAATCTGCAGCAACCCACCACTATCACTGTGTTCACACTCACCTGTGTGTTCACCTGTATTCTGGAGAAGATTCCAAGGCTGGCTGTGTCTGTGTTCCTCCATGCTACCTGTTGCCTCTTATAGTCCAGCCAGGGGGATTTTGACAACAATAGTATTTTCCATGCAATTCAAAAATCTGATTAGGAGGAAGTGTTGAAACAGGTATTGCCCTTTAAAAAGAGACATCCATTAGAAATTCCCTGCTCCCTCAGGATTACACAATTATTTAATGACTCATTCATACAGTGACATCAATCTGGTTCTGGATCGGCAGAATAACACCACCACTAGATTAGATAAAATGATCCAAAGCCAAATTTTTTTTAATGCAATTATTTATATATTTGGCATGCCTCGAATTAGTCACAATATAGCCTGCTCGATATTATCAAATACTTTTTGGATCCATTTAAAAGACATTTTTTATAAAGCAGTCTTGGGACTTTACTGTAGTCAGACAAGTTCGGATTGGAAACACCCAGTGGATTTGCTAAACTGCTAATTCCATTTTTCAAAAATTCTCGTGGAGAAAGGCGTCATGAATAAACTGGCTCACTTTCCATCTCTCTGACAAGATTTAAAATGCTTGGATTGAAATGCTACTAGTCTTGGCCCTCTGCCAGCTTCAATGTTGTTCATTCATTTTTGCATTTAATTTACTCGTCAAACCACAACCGAGTATTCACATTGTGACACATTGTAAACACAAAAGAGCCTTCAATTACATTGATGTTTATTTCATAAAGTCTGCAATCATTATCTCACACCACACAATAGATGAACAATGACAAATAGTCATTATAATTATAATGTCCTTGTAGAAGAGAGACAGCTGCATTGTGTTTGGAAATCCAGCCAGCATTTAATAACTGCAGTTTTCTCTCTTGGCCACCAGAGGGCGACTCCACTAGTTGGAAGAATCATTTGTTCTATTACGCAACTATATTGTTTGGTTAATAGTTTCTGTAGTGTCTAGAGCCAAGTGCAATTATCTCTTCCTAAAAATAGAACATGGCAGAAGTTTGAATAAATTTATGGTTTTATTAAGTATCACCACCCAAATGATTGTTAAATTGATGGTTGTAAGTCTTTTGCAAGAATGTTTAACCTCAGTGACGTAGCCACTGGTAAGGAAAATGGAAATAATCTACCTCTACAATACAACACCCAAAATGGCTCAGGGTGTCAACAAAGCAACAGTTTTTTATTGCAATACAAACTTCCAAAATCCTTCAGAAAATGCAGATGAAGATTAATTATACAGGGTCCGGCAAAATAATCTGACACATTTGTAGGTTTAATAAAATACTAATAAATTAAAGAAACAAAAAAGTTTTTTTTTTTTTTTGCAAGTATATTTCAGGGGAGCGGTCATGCCCCCGCATCCCCCATCTAGCTCCGCCAGTGGAGGCAGGATATTTGCTGCCCACCACCACCAATTGTCTAGTTATCTTTTTTGTCGCCCCCTAAAGTTTTCTACACTTGGGTGGGGGAGTGAGCACTCTCGGGTGGGCCCTGAGTGGAGGCATGCCCAAAGCCCCATGTAGCTTAAGGTTGTTGAATTACACAACAGATAATTTATATTGATCACCCTCCCACGTTTTCAGTGGCTATGCCCGGAAAGTTGCCAGTGTTTTGTAATCTACAGTAGTTGAAAGCAAAATAACAGCAAATATGTTTTCCATACAGTTGAGCTTTTAATATTTCAGGAATGAATGACTGAATGTTTAAATTCAACTCTGAGCCTTTATTAACACTCTTGATAATTGCTTTCATAATTGCCATAACATGACTGATGACTGATGTCATTATTTCCCACGCAGCACTTCTTCCCTGTCATACCTGTTTTGCAAACACACACTTTCATTTCCCTCAAAGAAAACGAGAACATGTCCTTGTGTAAAGTGTAGTACATATATTTTTAATGAACCCGTTTTATTATCAATATTATAAGGTGGTTAACAAAGAATCTTTAAATCCAATTTATTCACACATTTCAAAACTCGTAAAAGATTCCAATCAATAATTCTAAATAAAAGAAGGTACGATACAATGTTTATTCATTGAATTATTATTTGTACAAAGCTTTACACAAGGAAAAAGGAATATAATGACATTTTACTTGGAATAACGTGAAAAATGCATGCACATTTAGGACACTTCCAACTACACAGTAGTTAACGTTTAATGTTATTTTTTCCCGGTCTACTTATGAAGATACTAACTACATATGTGAAGTGTGTCCATCAATGCACTTGTATTCTCAGGCTTTTCAAGCATTTGTCTTGATTTTATTTTTTCTTCAAACAACAACACAATACAATAAGCACTGATACATTTATATAAACAGTAAAATGTATCATAATATTATTAGGCAACTCCATATGTAGACATCTACCTGGAAGGATAATGAAATTTGGGGAAGCCTGCAGTACTACGTCATAGACAGTTTCACAAAGGGCACGCACGTGTGGAGCGCCTGGGGTGACAGCGGTGCACGCCTCCTTGCCTCAAAGGTTGTTTCCCTAAATAACGATGGAGTGGAGGTGTCTAAAACACATGATGACATCCAGCGGTATGGGAGGGCTGAGTTGATTTCCATCCAAGCGCAGGTACCTGAAGCAACAATAGCCTGACTTAACACGTCCACTCACCACATTTTGCTCCCAGGTGTTAGAAGTGTTTCATCTGTTTGACTCACCTTAGCCTCGGGATCTGGCTGGGATCACTCGTGTCGACCTGCAGGCTGCGTGGGCAGATTAGAGTGCCGTTGATGCCTAGCCAAGAAAAGCACAATGAATTTGCAAAACATAGGGGAAACTTATGTAATTTCAAAGTGCACTTTCGTTGAAGACCAAAACAAACCGAAGAAACAAGGTGTGGCACAGCACAGGTGATTCGTTAACATTGCTAAATGTTCATTACGTCTTTGGTCACTGTTACGGGCTGTTGAATGTCGTTGAACTCAGCTTTAGTTTACACAGATGAAGTCTAAACAGTTTGGTCTATGAAGGTTCAAATGAAAGAGCGGCAATAATAACATGTTTTAACTTTACACACTCATACTGTGTAATTAGCGTCAGTCCAAATATAATACAATTATATTTATCAAGGTTGAAATTGGGCATAGGCATTCATCTAAAAATAGAAACAGCAAACCATATTTACAGACATTAGGAGAAGCGATTCTATTAAAACAAACAACAACAACAAATTGAATGTTATGCTAATACTAATTATGTTTAAACTGTCTACAATCAAATCATTTTTATTTCTAACAAATTTAGTGTAGGGTTGAAATGACTTAATTTGAGTTTGCATTTCTGAAGTATTAAAGAATTATTATGTATGGTATAGGAATCTGGAATTTAATACCAATTTTTCATGACCAGGTATTTTCCGCCCACCCTATACGTACATAGTGTAAAGATTTACACCCCCCCCCTATTCAAATTTGTTACGCTTGTGTGGAAACATTTTGTGTTGTAAGTTGATACTGAATTGATACAGAAATCTGTCATTCGCCCAAAGCATTAAAGACACAAGTTTTGTCTTGTTTGATTTAGAGCAGACTATCGTAGTATAATTCCACACATCCATTCGGCTCATCCTTCCGGGTGTCACGGCTGTGCCTGAGCCTATCCCAGTTGACTTAGAACGAAAGGCAGGGTACAACCTGAACTTGATGCCCCGCACAAGTCGTAGAATTATGCAACCAAAAATAATGACGCCTACGCATGGACAACCCGTTCCAGCGAGGTGCCTTGGCCTTACTCTCAATGGTGTTGTGATTAAGGTGCAGATGCTCCAGGTGAGCGCTGAAGAGAGGAATGGAGGCCAGTTGGTTGTGAGAGAGCTGCAGGTCCAGCAAGCTGGAGATGTTGAACACGGCAGTGGGGACACCTTTGTCACTCAGGTGGTTGTGGTTGAGCCTCACAAAGGCCAGGTGAGAGAGGCCTTGGAAGTAGTCTCTGAATAGAAGAATAGAGAAGAAACTTTTTCAAAATGTTGTATTCCGACACACGTCAGAATATTAGAAATGGATCTCAGTACATTGTAACTCTATCACTGCTGTTCAAAATTATTAACATGATTGAAATTGATCTAAAGCTCTCTGAGTCCAGCGAGTTTTGTATGTGATTTTGTTGACTGTATAGCCGCACGGCCTCCGTATACTTGCTTTGGGATGTCCTCGATACGGTTTTTGTCGAGGAATAGTTGCACGAGACTGTTGGGTACGCCAGCGGGCATCTTTTTTAGCACATTGTGAGCCAAATTGAGCTGCATCAGGCTGGACAAACCCTTGAAAGTGTTTCTGCCCAGGTCATTGTCGCTCAACTGGGAAGGAAGACGTCACGGGGATGTTGACACAAGATGCACGGAGAACACACAAGTGCATCCAAAAAGAAAGTTTCACCTGGTTGTGGTAGAGGTCAAGTAGGGTCAGGTTTCCCATCTGACTGAGGGCACCTGCAGGTATTTTGGAAATACGATTCTTACTGAGACGGAGCTGTTCCAAACTTGCTGGAAGGCCAGCGGGCACCTCTTTGAGCTGGTTTCGTTGGGCATAGAGGTACAACAGCGCAGGTATTTTCTGGAACACCTACGCAAAGGATAAAAATAGAAGATTGTCAACACTCCAGGCATTTCGCAAACCCACATCGAGCCAGGGAAGCCCGTCCTACCTGTTTGTCTATCCGGTGAATACGATTGTTTGCCAGATTGATCCAACGGATCTCTGTGGCATTAACGAAAGCTTCCGCCACCACCTCTGAGATGTAGTTATTTTGAAGGTACAGATAGTGGGCTCTGAACGGGATGACGGGGATCACACGGATGTTCCGGTTCTCGCAGTTGAGAGAGTTGGGATAGCTTGGGGAGCACAAACACTCCCTGGGGCAGTCGGGGTAAGGGGAAGGCGGGCCGAGGATGAGCGGGGGGATGTCCGTTGGCTCCTGTGGCTCGGGCTGGGGGACGGAGGGCATCCTGGGGGTCGTAGGGCGCCTGGTGGGCTTCCTTGGCCGAGGCCTCTGGGTCAGCACCGCTCCGATCAGAAGGAGCAGCACCAAGGCAGAGAAGAGTCCTGTGGGGGCCTTCATCCTCCTGAAAAAACATGTACAAAGATTTGATATACATATAACGTGCGATCATTTATGTGAGTTTTTGATTTCTGTGTGTGTTTTTTTAATCTTCTAATGTAGATGAGAATCGCCACACAAAGAAAATCAATCATCAAGATCGCACAATGTACGAGCTACAGTGCCAGTTTTGACAGCATTATCACTTTGAGAGAAATAATTTCAACACAATTGTTGAATTATTTTTTATATCTACTTCTTCTTATTCAGTGCTGGAGAGTGAGCAGAAATCAGTAAGTCGGGAGATGAATATTTGAGGGGGAAAAAATGTTGAAAGAACCAAAGCAGGGATAAAGACTCTTTTGTCAGGGGTGCTCCTGAAGGAGACTTGAAGAGGGGAAGACTGCAGGTCTGGAAATTCCACGTGTGTGCTCACTAATAAACTTACATACGGCTGCATATGGCAACAGTATGTATATGACATGCTTACATCACCACTCATGTAGCTTCATGGTGGAATTCCATGGTGGAATCCCAGGCTCTGTCTTTCCTTTTCCCTCTCAGTCATCCAGAGCCTTCCAGACCCTCCTTTCATATCGGACACCGAAAGAACCCGCCCTGCTACCTCCATTCTGTGAGATTGTTGTCACGTATAAATAGAGCCAAGATATCTTCAACTCCATATCGTAAGGAAGTGTTTTGATTATTTGCTTTGAATTGAATCTTCAGAATATGGCGTAACTCGGATTTGATTTATTTCTACATAACGACATTATATAAACAATGTATAAAAAATCTTCAGTTTTTTTTTTATACGTGTTCCTCGGAAGGAAAAAGTTGGGATACCCCTGATTTGGAGTCTTCGATTAACAGCACGTGAATGCTTTTAGGAATGTGGGAGTACCCGGCAAAAAAAAACAAAACACCAAGCATACGGAAAACATTCAAACTCTAAATAGGAAGTCCCGAGTTGAGGTTCATCCTCAGAACCTCTTGATGGTGTGGCTGACATGAGGTATATCGCCCCATGATAACATTAGCAGTAGCATTGTTTTAATTTTATGTGGATTCCAATTTTCAAAGTGCTCTTCTATTGGATTGTTTTGAACAGAGCAAGGTGGGCCTATATAGTATGCCACTGGTTGTAAACGGAAAATATCATAACAAACAAGTCCCTCATATGTTTTGATCAACAAAATAAGTGTTTTCATAATATACTGAGACCAGTTGACATGAATGTGGAGATCAAATGCTAATCAAAACCATATAACTAATATTTCTGTTTAAAAGAAATATTTAACCGCAGCTGAAGTGGGCAAATGAATTGTTGAGTCATTCGACTCAACAACATATAATTAGACGTTGCTCGGCGTGATGTCATCCAAACGGCTGCTTTTGTGTCTCTCATCAACAACCTGGCTCATAGGCCAGGAAATCTGTAGAAGCGTGCATCTTCCTCGCCAACACACTGCAGCAGTTTTCGTATGTGGATGCCAAACATGTTCTCATGTGGGTGTGGCCGGTTTGCATTGGCTTTTTCAAAGAATGTGCATCTGTGAATCCATCAGAGACAACCGCACGTGAAAGAATCAGTAGCCTAGAGTCAATAAAATAGTTAAAATCATCTACAGTGAGATCAGAGACTTTAGATTTGTTTACTTGTGCTTTATTGTCCGTTGAGTGGACGCTGAACATTTAAATCCTTCTGCAGTAAATAATACTTAACAGTAATCACGATGCAGATATTAGACTAGAACTAGTGACGGAAGAGGCTCAGCAGGTTTTTTTTCCAACACATCACAGCAAATGGTGACGTGTGTGTCTATAAAAAGCATGCCTGAAAGGTTTTCCCTGTTACAAAATATTTAATTCTTGCTTTTAAACCGTCTGAGTCAAAAGAAATGTTTGTGATGAATGTGGAATGTGGCTAAATCAGCATCAGGCAAAAAGGACCTGGGAACAATTTTGGTCAGTTTTGGAAAGTTTGGGATTCATACATGAGGAAAACAAGGATCTCCTGGAGTGGCAGGTATGGCACAGCACAGCACAGCGTTGCCATGGAAACACACTCTGGCATTTGCTGTACAAGTGCCAACAGTCTCAGTACACAACACCGCCTCTGTTTTCACACCCAAACATAAGTGTAAAAAACAAAACAAAAAACAAATAAATTTCCTTACCTGCCTTTGGTACCTGCCCTCTTTTGTCAAGTCACAAGTTGTGTCTTTTCTTCTCTCTGCCTTTCGCCCTCCTTTCGTCTTTAGCCGTCCACTCCCTCTCTCCCTCGCTGTCCCTCACCCTCCCCATCCTTATTCCTTTCCTCTCTCTCTTTGAGTTTGGCTTTTTTCCCTTTTGAGGTCACAGTGCCTCTTTCTTCACGACCCGTGATTTTGACTCTTCAGAGAGTCCATCTCGGCTTGCTTCAGTGAGCAAGTAGCACGGTCGCTGTGGTGTATTTGCACGGATGCAAAAACGTGGGAAAGATGGAACATTAGATATTTGCTCAGAGCCGCCCAGCTGGGATTGCATTGGTCCCAATAGCCCCCCCACCCACCACCCGCTCTTTGTTTCTCTCTTTCTATCCCCACATCCTTGTTTAGATGAACGCACACGCATCTCATCATGTGTTTTTCATTAGCAGCATCCAACCCTATTATGCATCCATGACTTTCTTCCATTTGTGTCTAAGTTAAATGTGTCTCATACCATCTAAATATTTGCAAACTGAAAATTAGGACGAACCCAATGACCTACAACAACCACCTTTCCTCAGTGATCATCAAAGTTAGGTTTTAAGGTTTATTAAACAATATACCAATTTTGACTGTTGCAATACTACTTTTTATGGGCCTTTCTGTAACAGAAGTCATTCTTTGTCATACCATCAGGATTTCGTCAAATAAAATGCATACATAACTTTTGCAACACGCTTATAATACAAGCAGAATCTAGTCTAAGTAAAAAAGTTTGCTGAACTTAATCTACCACATAATGCCGTTTTATTTGCTGTCGCTTTGCTTACGGTGTGCATTTGCTAGCTAACAGCCAATCAGATTGGTTGGTTAATTTGCTGCCTATATTGTAGATGTATTGATGGGTTGTTCCCTCCAGTCTTGGGTCGGTCTTGTGCTAAAATGGGTAGTTAAGCGTCTTTGGAACACGTGATGTGTTTTTGGAACACTCACCCCAACCAAGCCACCTGATTAAGAATGATTGCTGAATAACTGCCCATACAGTTATTGAAGCATTTGTGATGACATGGAACAGATGAATTCAATCCCCAGGCTTGTGACACAAAGCGGAGCGAGGCCAAACATCTGGTTAAGGCTGACCTCAACCAGAAACAAAAAAATAAAACATTTGTATTCATTGACTTGTGATCATCCCGTTGTGGTTAAAGTTGATTTCTGTTTTTAATGCATTTAAGTATGCAATCCCGTGGAAAGCACCTCCATGTGTACAAAGAAAAGAAAGCAAACAAAACTTCAGGTCCAGTTTGTGCTACACAAATTCTGTGAAGTGTTTAAATATGTCAAGGAGGTTTGAACATAAACCCGATGTCGCTTGTTGTGGCTTTTTAGGGAACATGTATCTGCGGGATGCCTGAATTGTTTCATTAGAGGTTGTGAATACACAAGACTATTTGTGTGGTTGGTTTGTGCATGTGCAAACTGTGTCACATGGCCTGTGGAATGCAAATCTTCTGGCTCGTAGTGCTCAAATCCAAGCAGATGTTTGCACGCAGCTCCTACCTGTTGATTCTAGAGCCGTGATATTTATTGAGGGCTTGCAATTGCTTTTACTGCAGGAAACATTAAAAGCAGACGGCCCTTTTGCTAGCTAAGCAGCTGCTTTCCAAATGGATGGTGAGTGAGGCAGGTTCAGGTCCAAAATAGCATCTAGTGGAGAATAATCTAAGAGCCAGCTTCTGTTATCTATAGAGGAGCAATTGGTGATTTAGAGAGGATGAGTGGAATTTTGGGCAAGAAAGAAAACAGCGGAGAGGAAATGATATTCTCTCCATCATTGATCGTGTTGTACATTGAGATGAGACAACATCACATCCTGTGAGCTGTGTGTGAACATTCTTGTCTTTTTCATGCCGCACCCAATTGGTCATGTAAAAGTCGGGCCAAATTCCATGTCTCTGAATATCTGTGAGCCAACAATATTGGCTGTTAAAATCCTTAGTCTCAGCTTTTTAGTCATGTCACTATGTCTGTGAAAAAAAAGTATCATAAAAACACAAACATTTTTGTTGTAAATCATTTACTGGTGACACAATGAAATACGACAAGGAAATTTATGTCTGATGGAAGAAAATATCATTTGTTACTTTCTTTCTTCGGTTTCCAAGTCCTAGTTTAACTATATCAGCTGGAACAGGCCAAAGAGCAATTTTCTCACTCTCTCGCTCCCTTAAGTGAGTTGGGAAATAAAATAAACCCCCATAAAAACAGATATAGACTTCAACAGACTTCCACCAAGGCCAGAAACAAAAACTTTAGATTGGAAATATCTACTTACTGTTCTACTCCAGTCCTGTAGGTGGCAGACATGGCATAATGAAACACAGGCGTTATTTCCCCACAGAGCGCTACCTACTGGATCAGGCGGGTCACTGCTTCACTTGACCAAAATGCAAACAGACATCGACAGATAAAATTATACATAACAATTCTTCAAAACACATATTTATGCAATTAGCATCGATACTTTAACTTTCATAACAAGTAATAACTATCAGTTAATAGACGGTGGTTTTTGTTTTATTAACCACCAAGGGTGATTAAAAAAAAAACTGTGCTAATGCTTGTTTTTAGGCATCAAGGTCCGTGAGTTATTTTCTTCTATTCTGACAAAGTCACCTTCACCTTTCACAGTTGACAGTTGACTCATCATAAAAAGCAACACAGACGTGGTTGAAAGACTGAGCGAAGCTTATTGTGTTCTGTGACTTGTGTCTAAGGCGCATTGTTTCAAGTATGCTGTTCCTGAAGCCAGTTCAAAATTTAATTGTTGCCAGAAGTTTAAAAAAAACACAAGTATGTTGCCTTTTGTACAGCAGTTTAATGCCTTGTTTAATCAACTGGGTAGAGCGAGATCATTTTTTGCCTCCTCATTATAATTAGCCAACTTGGTGTAAGGTGTTCGACTGGCTTGTTAAACATGTTTCTATGTAGAACACCATTACTAAAGGGAAAATCCAGCAGAAGCTAATTTTTAAATCCCTAGCTGATTCAAACTCTGCAAGTAATGGAAAATGCTACCTGATTGTATGACAGGAAAGTAAGACTCACACACGCTCTAATAATATTGTTGCTGATTTGAGAAGGAATGTTAAAAGTCAAGAAAATCTTTCCTCTCGGAAAACACTTGGTTGCTAATGTTCAACTGGTGTCTGATCTTGCCATCTGTTTTAACTCTTAAAGTTATGTAAGGTGAAAATAAAAAGGTGTTCCATAGGAATAATAGATTGTGAATTTTACCCAATGTTGACATTCATTGTACCGCACTTTTCTGCAGGTAAAAAAACCAACAACAAAAAAAAAACACTTCCACCTCGCTTGTAAAATTACAAGCTACAATAAACCTGTCAAATTACGGATGCTTTTTACAAGCTTCAAATTATTTTTTTTCTTTTACCTTTTGGCCCCTTGTTATTTTGTCTTGCTGGTCATATGATAGAAACTTTTGGGCCGTTGAACCTCTTAAAATTCCTAAAATATCAAGGGTCCAAAGTTCAAAGTAAAATCCACAAGTGCTGAAATCAGCCAGTCGGCTCCCTGTGAGGCTGTACTTCTCATCGTGTGTTTGGTGTTGCCAAATACTTTATTGTCTGTCCTATTCACTGAGAGTAATGATGGCGCTAGAACTAACACAAGCTCTATTTAAAGTTGCTTAGCTTGCAAAAGGTTGCCACAGATTTCCAGAACCAAAACAAGGAGCGACTAGGAAGCATCTGGAAACATTAACAGTGTTCATGTAACTGCAAATACAAAAGAGCTTTGTCTTTAGTTTTGCTTATATGCTTGAATTGAGTGCCGTGTATTTGTATGTTATGCGCTACATGATCGGCTCCTGCGCTGTCATTGCAATTTTTTTTTTTTTGCTCTGGCAGCACAGAAGCTGCTCAGCACAGCAGCTGGTTTTGACTACAGGTTTTAAAAGTATTCATTCTATTAGTGAAGACTGAAGAGATTGATTCTGTTTTTAAAAGTTATCTCCATGGTGAGTTTTTGTGGGAGAGATGTTTGTTGCTCTCCAAATAATGTTGATTTTCATCTAAAAAGTCATTGGCGAGCCTTGAAGATATTTCTGTAGGTAATATGAACAATTGATGTAGCATACGGCCAGGTTATAATGTGCTATCCGCTCCTGGAGTGCTTCCTTTTGCAGCATAAACATCTGACATCTGGAAGGTCCCTCAAAAACCTTTTGGAGGGATGCAGCAGTAGTCTGGCTTTGCAAAACAAGGCCGACTTAATGAGAAGGCAGTAAAACCAAGTCTAATAGAGAGAAAAAACATGGGGGGGTGGAAGTTGGACCAACTCCCAGCTCCTCTGAAGTACCCTCATTAGCATCTAATGCCGATATTTGTTTCTTTGTTTTAGTGGGACTGACAAGATGTGCTCTTAATGTGCAAAGCTTGGCTGCTGTACAGTGCAAAACTAGTCATGTAACTTGAGTTTGTAATCAAGAGGATAAATCCGCTCTCGAATGAGACTCGTATTTTATGTGAAACTCGGCCCAGACACTGTGAGCCTGTTCAGACCATCACAAGTACTTTTGGAGGACATGGTGTCACCTGGAAAGTGCGCCTGTGGCTGCGAAAGACGCAGACTCAAAACTAGTAATTATGTCTAGAAAAGCAAAGTTACAAATGAAAATATTGATGGAAGCAGATTTGAACATTCAAATTTATCACTTGGGGTTCACAAACGTCAGGTTAGGATTCTCCCTCCATCTGACGGAAAACAAGGCCTTAAAGCAGACTTTAAGTGGGGAGAACTAGTGTCATCAGATGATTCATGCCAAAGCTATGGCACACATCGCAACATAAATATAGTCTTTCTTCCATTCTCGCTACAATTTTCCCTGTTCACACCTTCACTAAGTGGGAACTTCACTCACCCGGCCTGTATTGAAGTCAGGCCAATGTACCCCGACAGCATTAGTGACACAATGCAGGTACAATTGAAATGGAATAATGCTGAAACTCGAAGTGTAATGTTCCCTGTTATATGAGAAGACTGTGTGCGTACGTGACCCTAGTAGTCGATGTCGTCATAACTGTTGCAGCAATGCCTGGCTTGAAACAATACGTTGAAAAAAAGAAATACGTACAGCGAACAAGTGTTATTAGGCAAATCTGGAAAAGTAAAGGTCATTAAGGAGTCTCACGGAGAGCTGGTTACTCACTTGGTTAAGATTACACAATTGTAAGGAAGCAAAGACGTTTCTGGTGCTGGGTTATTGCATTCGAGCATCTAAAAGATGCATGCTCGTCTGCAATATTGGAAGATGACATGAGTTCACCTCCCAGCGCTGCCACTGTGGTGAATGAGTCACTCTGCCCAGAGAGCGCTACCGCGTTTGTCATGGCGCCAACAATTTCTCTTCCGTGTTCTATTTCATTCAGACAGACATGAGACAGGATGTCACACTTGATGTCAAAACGTGAGGCCAAAATAACACACAGCACAGCCGCTTCAGGACTACACGCAGAAGTTTATTTTCATTTTCTGCATTTTTAAATGAAAATATCTTGAATCACTCTTAGACAGAAGACCCAGTCAGAGGGCAGATGCCGGTAGGACAGCTCGTTGCCGTCCAGTCGTAGGCTCTTCAACCGGGAATAAGTCAGACGTCCCACTTCTCTGCAGAAACTAGTCAGGTTGAACTCTAAGAACACATAAGTCAATTATTAAGTCCGCATTCTGACTTGGTGACTTAGTCTTTGGTTTCATGCCGTGCTCTGTTTGTTCATTAGAGGAACTGGGCCAGTCTGTGTTTCCTATTCCACCTCACAGGTGCTGTGGTTAAAAACCGCCGCGGTTCTTTTCAGTCATAGCGCGGCTCTCGGCCCAGACGGGGAGCGCTGGCGCGAGCAGACTTTTGCTTGGCGTTGTTGGCCAACCTCAGAGGTGTGTGTCGCCACAGAAGTGTTTTGCTGTCATTTGTCTGCCTGAGACACTTCTCACTGCAGTCTTTGAGCGCAAACTATTATCGTGAAATATAGCGCTGCAGTTGAGGTCCAATCCACAGCAGGTCAGAGTGATGAAGAGCAGATCGAGAAAGAGGAGCATCGAAAGTAGAACGCCATGTGCTTCTCGCTCATCTGGCACGACTTCCTCTAGTCTAAAACCATCACAGATGTTTTCATAGCAATCTCACTCTTCTATCTCCTCCCCTTACTCTCTCTGCTCTTTGCTGATGTGACTTTTTTTTTTATTTATCAGCTGCTGCTTATTTAAATCTACCAAGTATTTATAAGTGCATTCCATGATGTGTTTATGCACAGCTCACCTTTGATTTCATTGGCTTCCAGGTAGAGGTGCTGCAAGGTGATGGGGACTTCGGGGATGCTAGTAAATTTGTTGAAGGACAAGTCCAGTTCCACCAAGGTAGAGAGGTTGAAGGCCTGAGGGTGGACGTTGCCATTTTTCAGGTCGCAGTGGCTTAAACGAAGGTACTGAAGGTTGCTGAATCCCAGGAAACTGTCCTCATCGAGCCCAGAGAGCGGGTTTTTAGATAGATAGAGCTGCTGCACGTAGGTTGGTAAATGTTTGGGAACCGATGAGAAGGAATTCCCTCCGAGGTCCAATAAGTTCAAATTAACAAGACCTGAAACACATGTGTCCATGCTCAGAGGTATAAAATGTTTGAACCTCCCATGGTCCTAAAACCCAAATAATAAAAACACCAGTCAACAAGATGAGGAAGACACCGGTACCTCGCAACTCTCCTTCTTTAATGGTTTTTAAGATGTTTCCCTGCAGAAGCAGCAGTGTCAGGTTCTTCAGGTTCTTGAAAGCGTCGGGCCCGATGCTACTTATTTGGTTATAGGCCAGTCGGAGCTGCTTGAGACCGTCTGGCAGGTTATTCGGCACTGAGCTCAGGTTGTTGTGGTTGGCAAAAAGATGAACCAGTTGGCTCTGGTTTTGGAGGATACCCTGGTCCAGCTGGTCACTTCTCAAACAGTTGTGATCCAGAATGAGCCAGTGAAGTCCGGTGATGTTTGCCAGAAATGAAGAAGTGAGGGAGGAGATGTTGTTGCGCTATAGAAAGAAATATGATGTGCTGAAATATAAGATAGAAGATGGCCTACTTAAGATTTTTCCCTACCTGCAAAAACAGGTACTGCGTTCTGGCTGGAAGGTGCTCCGGGACATCTGCCAGGCCTCTGTGGTCACAGTAGAGTGCCGTTGGCCACTGAATGGGGCAGTCACATTGTTGCGGGCAGGCCTGAGGGTTGTTGGCTCGGTACCAAGCCGCATCCAAGCGACCCCGCAGGCTCAGCACGCTGGGCTCACCCAGCAAGCGGTCGATCCACAGGGGAACGCCGCCGTAGTCCGGGTCGGCCAGAGTGATTGTGGAGGCCACGGCGAAAGCGCACCACAGCACCGACAAACACAACAGCACAGCCATGGAGACGAGATGGCATCTATGGAAGCCTGCATGGAAGCATGTGAGATGACAACTCAGATTTGAAGTTTGCCTAAAATCAGATCACATTGAATGACAATTGTCTTTAATAATAATACAAACAATTTTGGAATTATAACTTCAAATGTAGTATACAGTATGTGTGTATAAATATTTCTGTTTTTATCTGAATGATACTTCTAAGCTTGGAAAGCAGCATTTACACACAAAGAGGCTCTGGGTTTTTCATAACAATATGCCACCAGAGAAGCTTGCGTCATCAGTAAGCATGTGTGCAGTGTCACAACGTGCAAATGACATTCTGGCAGTGTGAAAGTACAGCACGTGCAAAAAGTCAAGCAAAAAGGAAATTGGTGTCGAGTCATTCCAAGAACGTAACTCTCTGGCAAATGGAAGCAAACACTAATAAGACTGCCACATTTCCAGTTTGACAACCCTGTGCAAACAAATTCAGTATTGAACCAAAGAAGACCATAAATTTACCTTGATGTTTAGAAGAAATGATTGAATTCCCAAATGAAGCGCTCAGCGTCTTGCAGGAGCACTGAAGATGTGCGTGTGTGTGCGTGTGGGTCAGTGTGAGAACTTTCATGCTATGTTTATTTGCTCTCGAATACATTCCTCTTTCTCAAACAGTGGCGCCATCCCAGACTTCCTCCATGGTCTCCCCTCGCTAACTAGGCAGTAAAGTGGGGTGCAAACATGTCGCATGTAAAACAGAGATACACGTGCAAATGCATGCAAGTGCACTTCGCTGCAACTTTAGCGTGTGTGTGTGCGTGTGTGTGTGTGTCTTTGTTTGTATGTGTGTGTGTGGGGAGGAGGGGGTAGTGTTGCCTTTAGGCCTTCCACAGAGTACCTGGGGATCCAAAGAGACCATTCTGAATGTGCATGTGCCTGTGTGTGTGTTTAAACGCCTGCTTTCCCACATCACAGAGGAGAGAGCATAAATGACTCCAGACTTTTCTCCCAAATATGAGCGGGTTTTGTGGTGAGAATGTTGAGAACAAAAAAAAAATATTGCGCGTACAATCCTGTACAATCGTAATAAATCCAATGCTCAGTTGGATTTGAAACTTTGGTGCACATGGCACTAACCCTGGACAATCACAACCAGACAGAAAGAAATATTAAGTTAACAATATGTTTATTATTGTGGTTGTACTTTGCAGTGGTGTAGACATATATTGACTGACCAGAAGGAAAATTAAAAATCAATTATGTTTTATATGTTTATAGCATACATATAAATACTTCACACAGATTTGGTCTACTGTATTTTATATAGTGTCATATATGCAGGCTTTTCAATTCAGCATGCATTGGAGGCCTTATAAAATAATGGACAGCAAATTTAAGTTTTTATTGAGCCATGAAGGTTCATTTCATAAAATGTGGCAACAAAAAAAAACATGATTACTTCACTTGTCTTCTCACACTCCCTCAAGTTGTTTCTTATTAATGTGTGTAGATAGAAAGTTACTTAATTTTCTTTTGTCTGAAAGGTCACATTTAAATGCCGCAATTAGAGAGCGAAGTGAGTCATTTTCAAAGGAAGTGTAGTGTTGAAAGTATCACTCCAGGGAATTCTATGTTAAGGATTGATGCTTTATTTCCTGACAGATTGACATTCAATAAAATCTCTGCAGGCAATATTACTCAACTGTCTGTGAAGGTCTATTGTGTCTATTTGACCTATTGTGTCAAAAAAGAAAGACCTGACCTTTTTGAGTCATCCTAAAAGTAATCCATCAAAGCAGATGGGTTAAATATAAATATAAACAAATATATATATTTAAAGTTTATGTGTTTTTTTTAAGTACGGGAAGTCAGATAAAATTACTTTATCAGAATAAACTTTCAAAAGAACTACATTTTATATTCCATCTGCCCTCTGATTTTATTATCATCTTATTAATTATTATCATTTTTTCTAATTTTGAACCCAAAACGCACTATTATGTCCTTTAATTAACTGTGTGGAACTTCTCAGCATTCACAGTAGGGGGCAGTGTGTCTTAAATGTGTACCGGTGAATTTGGAAAAAAGATAGTTTGATCTCTAGCCTGATCTTCCATAAAATGGAAAACCACAGCTGATTTTAATATAATTTGGACAAGTTATAAGAGACTAACAATGAAAACAACATCCATATAAACCTCCTTTCACTATGTGTGAAAATGTCTTTGTGACGCAACGTTCATTGCATTTGTGTTTGCAGACATCTGCTTTTCATTGTTTACTTTATATTGTTCATCTCACAGGGAACCAGATCACCGACGTGTAGGCATGCAAGCAGAGATGTGAGAGTAAAAAAGGCGCAAAAACATTGCTCCTCTTGTTGAGCTAAGGGTGGGGTGGGCAGTTGTGGGGGTGAGCGATGCCGTGCTCAAGGGCACAATGTCAGACTCAAGCAGGATGTGATCCTGCGATCCAAATCCCAAGACCTTACAGATAAGCAGTTGCTGCACCTAAAACTTTGTTTCATTCAGATTTTTTTCTGGTTCAAAGCAGTAAACTGCAACAATAACCCACATCGGCAAAACCAATACATCTTCATCTTATGACTATCTTAACATATTTTGTGGGTTTTACCGAATGCATAATCTAGATCAGATCTGTATGAAACTATAACATGATAAATGAATTCATATTTTTTTATGATTCAGCAAATTGGATTATCAAAAGTAACATTCTTTTGGCGAAAGGACAAAAAATGAAGAGAGTGGACACAAAGTCAGATGGTATTAGGGAAGCAGGAAGTGACCCACATTAAGTCCAGACAGCCAACATGTGGGCAAGCTCACACGTGTGTTCAGTTAACCCTTTCGAAGCAACTGCTTGGAGAGGAAGCTCAGCAACAGATGTGAAGTTTTGCGAAGCAGGCTGCATACAGAATAAATCTCAGTTTTGTTTGATTGATAGTCACTGGCAATTCAGGGAAATCCTTTCATGACAATACGCTCTCTAGTGGCTGAGACCATCATAGGTGATGACATTATGCTCATATTTTACTCATTGCTTTAAAACATTTTTCTCTCTTATATTTACAAAATAAATCATCAGGTTGCACGCACAATGATATTAGTTATTGCGCTTCTAACAGTATTTGCACAATGGTCGATAAATATGTTCTCACCTGGGTGTTAGAAAAGGGGTGCAGGATGGTGGAGTGGAAGAAACCATCACGGTGAATGAGCAAAAAAGGGGCGGAGACGTCTATTTTTTTGTTGTTGTTGTTGGTTAGTGTGCCCTCCAGTCTTGGGACCATTCGGACACAGCGAGGGTGAAGCAGAGAAGGGGCCTGTATTGCTAAACAGGTAAAACGTGTAACCGTGTGTGTGTGTGTGTGTGTGTGTGTGTGTGTGTGTGTGTGTGTGTGTGTGTGTGTGTGTGTGTGTGTGTGTTTGCATGCATGTATAGGAATGTGTCTTTCAATGTGTCACAATTACAACGGTATGAGGCCTAAAAAGAGCTCCATTAGCATGTGCTGATATGATCATACGAGCGTTTTTCTTTGCTCCTCAGACATTGAAAATTTGGACCAATTTTGAGGCCCAGCTACAAAGAGTGCATTGTAACCATGGCTTTTTTTTTCTTTTTTATACTTCCTCCTTGGGTTCCCTGTGGATTAAGACTTTGAAGAATGTTGCTCCCCGCGGGCAATCCCATTGCAGAACTTTGCTAGTGGTGGCTTTTTTTTCTATATTTGTTTATTTAACTGTAGCATTATAGCATGCACCTATAAAAGCAAGGATTTTATTTTGCACCCTTTTGAGCGTGCTAATTCAATAACTGTCACCATTCAGGTTAAAGAGGATTTTGCGTGTGTGCTGCCATGCATCTTGTTATCGTCCTCTTGTCTGCCTTGCTTGCACTCCCTCCCTCCCATGGCCAAGATCCTTTTGGCTGGCTGTACAGCCGCCGGAGCTTCGTCCAGGACAAGGCAGGAGGCGAGTGCCCCCCTGAATGCGACTGTCCCCCGACCTTTTCCATTGCTATGTACTGTGATGCACGGGGCCTGACACTCATGCCCGCCATCCCTTCCCGAATGAAGTACTTATACCTTCAAAACAACGCCATCTCAGCTATATCCGACTCAGATCTGGTGAACGCAACCAATCTTGTGTGGCTCATGATGCACAATAACCAGCTCACATCTGATGGCATCAGCGAGAAGGTATGTTCATTAGTTGCAAGAGCACACAAGTTGCACGTTGGTTTGAGAGTGATTTAGAAACATAGCAAAGCTTTTCAGAAGCGGCAAGATTGATTGGTGTGCTATTTATCAGGATCCACATGTTGTTTTTAGGCCTTTTCGAAGTTGGAACAACTGGAGCGTTTTTATTTAAATCACAACAATTTGACCAGCATCCCTCGTAACCTCCCTCGCACCCTTCGAGACCTGAGGATCAACCATAACAACATTCAAAAGGTAACACTTGCTTGGCAGCAGTGGTGTCACTTGCGGGCGAGGTCACTCATTGTGGTAGATGGATACTCATACAAATCATTTCTCTGAAATAATTATGATAATGATTATTCATTAAATGAAAGAATTTATTTACTATTCAAGTGGTTTGAGGAAACTGATTGCAGTTATTCATTTAAGTTTAATAAAGTAACTCGAACAACTTAGCTATTACCAACTAAATTTGTCTCACTCTTTTTCCACCGTTTCGGTTTTCCAAATGTATTCATTTTATTCCGTCACGGCTTAAAAGGAGCTCGATGATGCACTTTGGCATCTCCTTGGAGTTTCCCCTCCCCCTTTATGTAAGAACTGAGCTCCTTTGTTCACACCGGTGATTTTCTGCCAATTGTGAGCTACTTACATTTCTACAAACTACTGTGTGCAATTAGCTAGCTAGCAGCGCCTACACCACAAAATGCATGACGCAGTTTACAGAATACAAAGTTTGCCTTCTACCCGTTCTGTGCATCCTTTATCGATTTGCACCTTGTTATATTTTGCTGTTGCTCATTACAAGGCCATATAATAACGTATACTTGTTGCCTAGGTAACACCTTCAGACTTGGAGGGAATGGATAACCTCACAATCCTGCATCTCAATGACAACGCTATCACAGACATGGGTGCGTCGCTCAAGTCCCTGACATCCCTCACGCTGTTGGACGTCAGCGCTAACAAGTTGACAAAGGTGTGTAACTTAATATGTCCAAAGTAAGAGCCTTTGTATATGCCAAGTCTCTCCTCCTAAGGTGCCAGAGGCTCTCCCTGAACAACTGCACCAGCTCTACTTGGACTCCAACTCCATTGCCTCCTTGCCTGAGGGCTTCTTGGCCGCTTTCACGCAGCTGCAGTACCTGCGAATGGCCCACAACCAGCTCACAGACAAAGGCCTCCCTTCCAACATCTTTAATGTGACGGGCCTGGTAGAGCTAGATTTGAGCTTCAACCGCCTGGAGAGAATCCCTCTGGTCAGCACCGCCCTGGAGCATCTCTATCTCCAAGCCAATCACATCAAAGGTAAGAACTGGCGGGATTTTATTAGCTACCAAAACGTCACATGGAGCAACGCAGTCAGAGTTCATACGACAGAGTGAAAACTATTGAAAGAAATGTGCCAGCTACATGTGGCCATGTTTTACGGATCTCATATGTGTACGGATGAGGTTAATGTCAGCAGATGATTAATTGTGTTTGCGTTGTGCCGTCGCAGAGTTCACATTGGGGAGTTTCTGCAACATTGTAGATGTTACCAATTTCTCCAAGCTGCAAGTTCTGCGGCTGGATGGAAATGAGATCAGTCAAGAGGATATCCCGTCGGATTCCTCGCTCTGTCTGCGTTTGGCTTCCAGCATTGACTTTTAATCAACCTTTTCAGAACACCGCTAACATTATCCACCTTGTGGTTTGTTTTTGAATGTTTCTGTAATGTACTGTGACTTTTCTTTCCCTTTTTGATATACTTGAATATACTTGATAATCAAATAGAATTAGTATCGATGACAAGATTGACCTAACTCTTGCTTCGATCAGCACGTGTCGAGCTTTAAGGTAGCGAGTAGAGTTAATAAAATGACAAAGCTTGATTTTGTACAAGTGGACGAATGGTATTAAAGATATTTTTATTTACTTTTTGCATGGATAAAACATACAAAAATTATCATATCCGTGTACTTTTAGTCTGTTCATCCACCAAATTATGTATTGAGTATGACAGTAAATTTCAAATAATTACTGTTTTGTTTTTTTTAAATAGTATTTTAAAACCAAGGTCACTATCAATCAGATGCCTAAAGGGAAAGGGTGGAGGATTGTACCTTGAAATATTAGTCAGTATGATTAGACAAATGTTTAAAGTCAAACAACATTTAGTATGTACATTTTAATTTTGTATGTATTTAGAATGTTTAGTTTGTGCATTTTTAAGTGCCTCCGTCATATCACAAAAGCTCCAAACCTTATTAGACATCAATACTAAATATTGTTGCTCCATCAATATTTGGCATTGTCGAGATTCTGTGTTAATTAATGGCCTCTATTGTCAGACATAAACTCCCCCCAGTTGTTCTCGAGGTAAATAGATAAGATTCATATTCTTTTGGTCAACAAGGTGAGACAAACTTTACAAGCCTCGTGTTCACAACAAGGAAAAGGTCAAGCATTTTCCAAATTAATGAAAACATTTTTTACTTGTCTAGGCATAGGAGGGTGACACACGCACACACACACACACACACACACAACTATAGTGCAAAGGGCTTTTTGTCCCCATTTAGTGGGAAATACCAGTACGCACTCACACAATGGCATTTCAAGGGCGGTCAAGTGAGTGCTTGTGATTGGTGGAGAAGCTCCCACTTCTCAACCTGACCGAGCCTTAAAGAGAACTACCTGAGAAAGCTCGATGAGGAAGAGTTCAGGAGAACGTGAGAGGAGGACATGAGGGAATACCGCTGGAACAAATGGAAGGATTTTATTTCGTCAAACCCCGCCGTTGTTGACCAGGTACTTACTCGTTAACAATCGATTCTGTTTTGGGCAATTCTATGAAGCCACGCAAGTTGCAATAGTATTGCTAAACACATTGTGGCACTTTATTAATGTTTTTTTGACATGTTGAGACATTGCAACAGAATGTGCACGTGGACGAGGGTGATAAGAGTACCGATCGAGGCAACTGGGCCAATAAGAAGGAGTACATCCTTTCTACCATTGGCTATGCCGTCGGCCTCGGGAATATCTGGAGGTTTCCATACTTGGCCTACAAGAATGGAGGGGGTAGGTGTATCTGATTACATCTGATGTGATACGAATCCTCTAACCTTTTCCTATCTTTGAGCAGGAGCCTTTCTGATACCTTATTTTGTGATGTTGGTACTGGCCGGAATTCCTTTTTACTTCTTGGAAAGTGCATTGGGGCAATTCTGCAGCCAAGGCCCGATTCACGTCTGGAGAGCAGTGCCGATCCTACAGGGTAAGATTTGCAGACGATCGTACCTGATTATAGATTAACAATGCGTTTTATTTGTATGACTCCCTTGCAGTTGTTTTTTTTTTTTTTTTTTTTTTCAAGGACTTGTGGTCACAAAATTGAAAAGGCCTCCAATTATTTACTTTCAAATAAACTAGCAAATTGTACTTCAAAACAATTGTGCCTAAAGAAAATCTGTAATAACAATAAATAAATAAATAAAAAGTCCGAAGCCCATTTTTCATCTCTATAAAACATCATGAACATAAAAAATGGTTAAAATAGACTAAAGGTGGCTTTAGTCGAACCAGAGCTAATCTATAAAGTCTGTTTTTCTAAATGAATTTGTCATATTCTCTGCATTGTTTGACTTCAAGGGAATATTTCATCTTGACAAATAGACACCAGGCCAACAGGAAATTGTGCTTCAGGGGAAGGAACACAAATATGAAGAACAACCCATGTGACTCTTGCTTTTCAGGTGCTGGCATTGCCATGGTGATTTTGACCTTTATGCTGTCCGTCTACTACAATGTCATCATGGCCTACAGCGTGTACTACATGTTTGCCTCCTTCCAGTCTCCTTTGCCCTGGTCCGACTGCTTCGGTTGGACCAACAGCAGCTGCAGCGACGCTCCTGGAGGTGCTTTTAAAAATGTTATAGATTACGTTGGTCAAGATCTATAGTCATGAAGTATTGATCCATTATTTCCTATTTTCTAGTATATTGCAATATAAGTGGTGCTTTAGTGGCCAATTGGAGCCAAGCAAACATGACCTGTCCTTCATCCGACGTGATCTTGGCACCAGTGCAAAGCCCCAGTGAGCAATACTGGGAGTAAGAATGTTCCGGCTTCAAACATGTTTGTGTCCATTAGTGGATTTGTTTTTAAATGCTGGCTCCTCTTCCACAGTCGCGTGGCTCTGCAAAGATCCGCGAGTATCGACGAGACAGGTCCCATCGTTTGGCACTTGGCTCTCTGTTTGCTGCTGAGCTCCATCCTTGTTGGTGCCGCACTCATCAAAGGCATCAAGTCATCAGGAAAAGTGAGTCATATCATACAAAATCAGCTTTGTGGAGCTTTAAGCTTTTTTAGAAAGTTGACCTTTTCCCTCTAGGTTGTGTATTTTACTGCAACGTTCCCATACGTAGTGCTTGTGATTCTGCTGATCCGGGGAGTGACACTAGAGGGAGCCAGAGATGGGATCCAGTTTTATATTGGCTCAGAGTCCAACTTGACTAAGCTGGCTGAGGCACAAGTATGGAACCAGTTGATTGATTGATTGATTGATTGATTGATTGATTGATTGATTGATTGATTGATTGATTGATTGATTGATTGATTGATTGATTGATTGTCGTTTTGTTATGATATCAAGCATCATTATGTGTTTCAGGTATGGAAAGACGCTGCGACTCAGACCTTCTTCTCTCTGTCTATTGGTTGGGGCGGAGTCATAACACTTGCTTCTTATAGCAAATTCCACAACAATGCCTTGATGGATTCATTAATTGTCACACTCACTAATGCTGGTAGGAGCATGATGAACATTGTTTTGGGGAAATAGATATAAGCTCTCCGGGCACTTTATTAGGTACACCTGCATTAAACTAATCCAAAAGTTGTAACAAAACTGTGCTTTTAAATGGTGTTCACTTTTGAGCCCTAAAGTTGCAGTACTATTTTCCCTCTTTGTTAGGCACCAGTGTGCTGGCGGGTTTTGCCATATTTTCCATTTTGGGCCACATAGCTCATGTTTACAAAACGCCTGTTGGAGAGGTGGTGAAGGAAGGTGAGTCACATATAATTACATCTAAATATTAAGTTTATGAGGCTTTTATTGTAGAGTTTGGGGGAAAAATGTTTTGGTGTTGTTGTGCAGGTTTTGGCTTGGCCTTCATTGCATACCCAGACGCTCTGTCCAAACTGCCTGGTTCTCCAATCTGGTCCTTTTTATTTTTTTTCATGCTGCTGACTGTTGGTCTGGACTCCCAGTTTGGAGCAGTAGGTGAGGCTTCACTGTGCTGGATGAGAGCAGCAAACCTCTCTGTATGGTGTGATAAAGCTCTCATGTCAATCCTTCTAGAGGTGATCATCACATGCCTGATTGACTCCTTTCCTAAACGCCTCACCTCCAAACATGGCACCTTGGCCATATTAATCAGTGTACTTCTCTTCCTCCTTGGTCTACCTCACGTCACACAGGTACATCTTTTAAGCATGTTTCTTATCGTCGTGGAAGTATACCTGCTCCATTTTGTGTCCAGGCAGGGATATATTGGGTGACTCTTGTTGACCAATTTGTCGCAGGCTGGGTCATGCTAATTTTGGCTCTCTTTGAGATCATTGGTTTCATCTACATATATGGTAAATATGACAACTGAAACAAATGGAAGTGAAGTGCATAATTACCTTAAATATGGGGAAGATGAAAATGTTTTTGTTTCTTAAGGGGGAAACTATTTTATTATGGACGTTGAGATGATGATTGGCAAGAAGAGTTGGCGTTATTGGTTCTGGTGGAGAACATGTTGGTTCTTCATCAGCCCCTGTGTTATAGTGGTAAGTGTACACTCCATGCACCTCGTTTTTAGGGCCTCTCCAAAAATTTACAGTTGACCTGCGGTCCATTCCCTTGTTGTAGTGCCAGATACATGATGATATAATATAATGATGTTGGGTATTAATTGTTGGTTGACTGGATATATTTTGGGTGAACTTAGTCTAGTCTGCCCCTGCGCAGATTTGCACTGCACTTTGTGCCAGACTTGCTCATAAAAAAAAATATATAGCCCTAATAAGGTGGTGATTGTAATTAGCTTTTGACTTCAGGGAGTCTTGATTGTGACAGATTGTGGCTCGAAAGCGTGGGTTACTTACTTTACACGTGATTCTTATTTGGTCTCGGATGACTAATTTTACATTACTTTCATTTTACAGGTGATTCTTATCTGGTCTCTGATGACTTTCATACCCCCTACCTATGGAACGGTCCAATACCCAGCTTGGGCTCTGGCTTTGGGATGGTGCATGGAAGCGTTTATCCTTCTTTGGATTCCGCTCATTGCTCTTTATAAGCTGATAAGAGCACAAGGAACATTGTGGGAGGTGTGTGTACGTGCAAGCATTCATGCATGTGTATGCCCACGTTGCTTGATATTTTTCTCATGAATGCCATAAACACATTGCATCAATTTTCTTGCTGTATGACTTTTCACAGCGTGTGAAGTCACTGTGCTCTGCCTCGGAACATTGGCATCCCTATCTAGACATTCATCGCAGTGAGCGGTATGCAGAAGAACACTGCAGGCGCAGGAGGAGCTCCAGTAATCTCAACAAACCAGAACAATGTCTAAATGTCATCTCCAGCTCAAAGTTCTGATTAATGTATTTTGAACCAATTTAACTTGCACACAAGTGACAAACTCACATCGAGCCACTACACATTTTGGCCTTTTTAAGCAAATCACATATTTTTACTTAATTTCAAACAATTTTAAAAATGCAAATGATCTTGATTTTGAACAAATTCGTCTATTCAATGTACTTTATTGTTGTCGAACCACTTTTTAAATAAATGATTTGCTTTAGAAACGAGTTATTCGTCATTCTGTTGTGTATATGTAAAAATAATTTGTGACTGTATGGTTTCATAACAGCACCAACATCGGCCAGCGTGAGTCTAGTGACGTCTAGTGGCCAATTAGTAAACTGCATCCACCGAACAGTTGGAGCAGAAACAAAGCCAGCAGGTTACTGTTTGTTTTGAATAAACTAATGGGGCTTCCTTTGCACTTTGCAGCTCTTGAAATTCTGCGATTCAAACTCACCTGACAGAGTTTTGGATGGAAAGACAACAGTGTGCAGTAGTGTTGGCTCGTGAGTGAACGATTCGTATAAAAGAACGAATTTCTTTTCAGTGAACGAGAGCAAACGAATCACTTCCTAAAGTGATTCGGGTTTTTTTCCACTTCATATGACTTCAACTAGTAGGTATCGGTAATGTGCATTGAAGCTGTAAAACAAAACGAAGAAGAAAACGACGTAACTTCCCGTTTGCGAACGAGTCGTGAATTGCATTTCCCGTTCACCAACTAAACAGATCTGTGAGTGAACGATTCAGTGAGGTGGGGGTGAGGGCGGGTGTGGCACTTTTCACTTACACTTAAGCTTTTTCCCTAATGAAGTGGCCTGTTATTAGGTACACCTCATGGACACTTCAATAAGTACACGACACGAGGTAAAAAATAAAAAAACAAAAAATAAATAAGAAAGTGTAGCGAACGGTTCTTTTGAACAAATCTTTTGAGTGAACCGATTCTAAAGATTCAGTTCACGTAACTGGACTGCACATCACTAGTACAAAACAGTGCAGACGGCCTTGGACTGCCAGGTCGAAATAGCCAACTGGTTTGTGACATGGGCTCTTTCTTGGTAAAAACCTGGTTCGATCCCAGGTATGCGCACATACCTGTATGAGCTTTTAGAATTGGAACCTCACTTTGTTTGCATATGCAAACAAGTGCAAGTATTTATGTGTAAATACATGAGGTGGCCCCACCCCCAAATTGGCGGAACCAACCAATGGATCACACCCACTACCTAGGCGGCGGGGTGGAATCCAATACTGTAGTGAGTGGGGCGAAGACAGTTAGGGTTTCAAAGTATGTTCACCTAATAACAGCCCACTTTATTAAGGAAATATCACGGTCAAAGGTCACAGGTGTCAAGCTCTAGTCCTCGGGGCCGCGTTCCAACATGTTTTCCAACATGCCCTCGTTAAGCGCACCTGCGTGAAAAGTTTTAGCCACTTTCACGTTCAAAAGGAGCTAAAACTTTTCACGCACCTGCACTTAACGAGGGACTCACTCGGACACTCCATTAGGTACACCGCCCTTTTCAAGTGTACCTAATAACAGGCCACTTTATTAGGGAAATATGGTCAAAGGTCACAGGTGTCAAGCTCTAGTCCTCGGGGCCGCGTTCCAACATGTTTTCCAACATGCCCTCGTTAAGCGCACCTGCGTGAAAAGTTTTAGCCACTTTAACGTTCAAAAGGAGCTAAAACTTTTCACGCACCTGCACTTAACGAGGGACTCACTCGGACACTCCATTAGGTACACCGCCCTTTTCAAGTGTACCTAATAACAGGCCACTTTATTAGGGAAATATCATGGTCAAAGGTCACAGGTGTCAAGCTCTAGTCCTCGGGGCCGCATTCCAACATGTTTTCCAACATGCCCTCGTTAAGCGCACCTGCGTGAAAAGTTTTAGCCACTTTCACGTTCAAAAGGAGCTAAAACTTTTCACGCAGGTGTGTTTAACGAGGGAAACCTGGAAAACATATTGGAATGCGGCCCCTTGAGGACTGGAGGTCGACACCCCTGGTTTAAGTGAAAAGTGCCACACCCGCCCTCACCCCCACTTTCTCATTGGCTGTTTGAACAGTGATGTCATCTGACACTCTATTAGGTACACCGCCATTTTTAGGTGTTCCTAATAACAGGCCACTTCATTCGGGAAAAATCATGGTCAAAGCTTCAATGAAAGTGAAAAGTGCATTTACACATAAATACTTGCATTTGTTAGCATATGCATGCAAAGCGAGGTTCCAATTCTAAAAGCTCATTCAGGTATATGCTCATACTTGGGATCAAACCAGGTTCTTACTGATCAAGAGACCGTGTCACTAACCAGTCAGCTATTTTGACCTGGCAACCCCTGGCCGTCTGCACTGTTTTGTACTAGTGATGTGCAGTCCAGTTAAGTGAACTGAATATTTATAATCAGTTCACTCAAAAGATTTGTTCAAAAGAATCGTTTGCTTTTTTTTTCTTTTTTACTTCGTGTCGTGTACCTATTGAAGTGTCCATGAGGTGTACCTAATCACAGGCCACTTCATGTGTTTACGTGATTGTTTTTGTCTGGTGTATTGCTTAGTTGTGTGTGTTGTTGTGGTAAAAAAAAAAAAAAAAACGATTCGTTTGAGCTAATCTTTTGAGTGAACTAATTCTAAAGATTCAGTTCACTTAAAAGAACTGGAATGCACATCACCAGTGTGCAGTGAACCACTGGAGATGAATATGAGGAGCAGATAAATTTGTTGAATCCTTTGTTTAAAAAATAATAAAATCGACTTTTGGGGCTGCTGGTGGATAGCATTGAAGACGTCAATTTTTCCGATCAGTTTCACTTTTAACCACCTGGAAGCAGCTGCAACAATAAAATGTGGAAATCTAACATCAACCCTCCCAAAGACGCGCCTATTCTAACAGATCAGGTAAGACGGGAACTTCAAATGTCATAGTAAATTAATTTTGAGTCGAATCATTGTACAGATGGCAAGTAGAATGTAGCTCACTGTACTGGAGTAAAAGTAGTACACCCTTAAATAAAAGTTAATTCACCCCAAAGTTACTTCTGTAAATATAACAGCAAATTTAGCTCACTTGTGGTATACTTAATCAGACCCCAGAGTCCGATGGTGTGAAGTTCTTCATCATTCAAAACTACAACTACAATTAAATAATACATTGTTAAACTAATATCTCTTAACCAGGTAAAAATGCATTATTAGCTTTGTATAGGTATACACAGAAATTTCTATATAGCTCTTTTTCATCTGATTGTGGAGGCAGACATACATGTTCATATTATTATCTATTACATATTTTCTTGGGAAAGTATTTGAGTCTGAATAGACCAAATTTAAAAAATAAAGGAGGCCCTGAGCCCTTGAGGGTCCATTTCAACTTTGACAAACATTTGCACAATCAGTTCTGTCCCCCTGGCTATTATACCATTACTGTTTATTTTTTACCTTAGTTACCCGTTTTGCACTTCACATCCAAAGCAAAGAATTGTTTTTGGCACCTGTTCAAAGGAAGAAAAGTGTTGCAATAAACGGAACTGTACGAAAGAAGCGTGGGGGGGCAAACAGTCAGTACAGTAGCGATACACCAATATCAAATATTACAACCGTTTCCACCATTAAAACGTACAAACGGCATTAGCTCGATACGGTATCAGGTAAAGTGTTGCATGAACAACATCTCTGTGCAGGATCCTCCTGCGGTTGATGGCGGTGATGAGAATCCAGAGCGAGGAAACTGGACCAATAAGACAGAATACATCCTCTCTTTGATTGGTTACACAATCGGTCTGGGAAATATATGGAGATTTCCTTATTTGACCTACAAACACGGCGGGGGTAAAAGTTCCACGTTAGAAATGCTTTGAATGACGTTGACGTGTGAGAGTTACAAATGGATTGGTGATACTATTTGTTTCTTTCTGTCAAGCAGGTGCCTTTCTGATTGCCTACTTGACGATGTTGGTTTTATTCGGGACTCCACTTTACTTCCTAGAAAGTGCCGTGGGTCAATTCTCCAGTCAAGGAGCAGTCAATGTATGGAGAGCCGTGCCTCTACTTCAGGGTGGGGAATCCTTGAATTCACTTGAGTGGTCTCAGATATAGTCCTTTAATGTTTGTTGAAGAATCCATGCAAGCAACCAGCTAAATACTCAATTTTAAAAAAAGTAAAAATGACTGCAAAAAAAATCCAAAGCAATCTAATATTACTGCACATTTTGACCCATTCGCAGGGGTCGGCATCGGAATGATCATTTTAACCGGCCTGATGTCGATCTACTACAACGTCATTGTGTCCTATGGCATCTTCTACCTGTTCGCCTCCTTCCAGTCTCCTTTGCCGTGGCACGTGTGCCGAAGCTCAAACGATAAAAACTGCAGCGACGCATCTTTAGGTACTCCTTGTTGAGTTGAACAGCGTGAGATGTTTGAAGGGAACAAAGACGTCACATGCAAAAAGACAACACTCATGCACATTTTTTAAATACAACTCTCAGTGATCAGTGAATTTAAACTTCTTTGAGCTTTCAGCACAAAGTCTCCAAGTGGCAACTTTCATTTAATTCTCTTTGCTGTCTATTGTGATTGCTTTGTGGGCAGTGTTGAGTTCATCAATTTTAAAATGAACTTTTTCAGTTCATAGTTCATAATTAAATTAATTGTGGGGACTTCACACTGTTTTCATCAGTGCTTCCAAGGGGGGGGGGGGGAGTAATTGTGTCAACATCTCTTCCATTTTAGTACATTGCAATACAAGCAGTGCGTTATTGGCCAACTGGACTCAGGACAACAGAACTTACACTTCATCTGACAAGCTAACACTTGGGGCCCAGAGCGCCAGTGAGCAGTACTGGAAGTAAGGATGTTCTTATTCACATCTTCAAACACATTAGCAGGACTTAGTTAATCTCTTTGTAAGTGAGAAGTACTTTCCCCTCTCATTCAGTCGCGTGGCTCTGCGGAGATCCAGTAATATCGAGGAGACGGGTCCAATAGTTTGGCACTTGGCTCTCTGCTTGCTGCTGAGCTCCATCCTTGTTGCTGCAGTACTCATCAAAGGAATCAAGTCATCAGGAAAAGTAAGTCAAGCTCTTATCTTACATCTACAACATCAGACGAGAAACAGCAGGAACATATAAATTGAAGTCAGTGCTTCTGATTGCGTTTTGGCCAGCAGAGCAGGCCTAGCTAGTCTCAATTGGCCACCCCTAGAATTGACTTTTGTTGATATGTACTGTCTCTCTTTACAGGTTATGTATTTCACCTCTTTGTTCCCGTATGTGGCGCTTGTGATCCTGCTGATCAGAGGGGCAACACTCGAAGGAGCCAGAGATGGCATAGATTTCTACATTGGCGCTAAGTCCAACCTAACAAAACTGACAGAAGCAGAGGTGAGAAGTAGTGAGCATTATGTATACTGAGTTTGGTCATGTGACATTCACAAGCCGAGCTGTGATTGGGAGGTACGTCTGAGCAACTGTGATGTGGACAGCAAGTGGCGAGATGATGTTTGGTCGTTGACATCAACAACCTCTGCCATCTTCAGAGCCATTGCAAAATAACAAACCAATGTATTTTTAGGTCTGGAAAGACGCGGCAACTCAGACGGCGTTTTCTCTCTCGATTGCTAGTGGGGGACTTATAACTCTTGCTTCTTATGGCAAGTTCCACAACAATATGTTCATCGACTCTATGGCCAT
The DNA here is from genome assembly GCF_059516105.1 of Syngnathus floridae. Taxonomy (NCBI): domain Eukaryota; kingdom Metazoa; phylum Chordata; class Actinopteri; order Syngnathiformes; family Syngnathidae; genus Syngnathus; species Syngnathus floridae. Next base: position 5,527,972 of record NC_142423.1, on the reverse strand, counting down.
AAGCTTCATCAACCATGGTAGGCCAACAAACGCAGGCCAATCTAGATTTGCTTGAAAATAAAGCCTAATGTTTTTTGTGTGTTTTTCACGTGTCAATTTCAATGCCATTCTAGCAACAAGTATCTTAGCAGGCTTTTCCATCTTTTCCATTTTGGGTCACATGTCCTACATCTACCGAGTTCCTATTGACAAAGTGGTGAACGACGGTAAGACATTTGACAAAGCACAAAATCCAAATGCTATTGTTGTCTTACGCAATGAGCTATCTTTACGCAGGATTCAGCCTGGCATTCATTACATATGCAGAAGCCCTGACCAAGCTTCCCATTTCCACTTTTTGGTCAATCATCTTCTTTTTCATGATATTTGTCATTGGCCTGGACTCTCAGTTCACAAATTTAGGTAAGGTCATTGGATGCCATGCAAATTGCAAATGGCCACTTTAAAATGAAGCATCGTCATCATTAACGCCTGTTGTCTTTCATCAGAGGTGGTCTCCACCAGCATCACTGATGCCTTCCCGAAATCAAAGCGGGCCTACGTAAACTTTGGTTGTTCCTGTATCGTCTTTTTATTAGGCCTGCCATTAGTCACAGAGGTGCGTCTGCGGATAAGTGCTATTACAGCGATGTCTTATAACAATGTTCATGCGCAGTTTGTCTGTGTGATAGGCGGGAATATATTGGGTCAGTCTAATGGATGCCTTTATATCAACTTGGATTCTGCTTGTTTTGGCTCTGATGGAGCTCATTGGCTTCATCTACATATATGGTAGGATTGACCAAAAAAAAAACTGTAAAAAAACAAGTAGAAATAATTTGTAGTTTAAGTGTACACATTCTGTTGCAGGAATGAACCGATTAATTGAGGACCTTGAGATGATGATTGGGAAAAAGAGCGTTTGGTTCTGGCTATGGTGGAAAGCCTGTTGGTTCGTTATCAGCCCGTGTATCCTGTTGGTAAATTCAACCTCATTATTTCCTTTTTAATTTGGATCATTGCCTCGTGCACTGATTTTAAAGGGAATGAGCGGCTTGGAATGGATGTGAAACAAGTCGGTTGTGTTCATGCCCACAACGGTGTAAATTACATACCTGTTTTAAACTGCACCAAGCTGTGTCTGCGAAAATATCCAAACTTTTCAAGCCCGCCTCTGCGCAGATTTTGACAGCACCTCACAATAGATATCCACTGGACATGAAAATAAAGCAATTAAAACAAAAATTTAGCTGTCGATCAGAATGTTGGTAATTTCGAGTTGCTTCTGAATCAGAAACATGTCTGCGGGGAATTCTACTAACACCTAACTCCTGTTGTCTAGGCCATCCTGGTGTGGTCTCTAAAGTCTTTTGAGGCCCCCAACTATGGAGGGGTAAAGCTCCCATCTTGGGCAGTGGCATTGGGTTGGTGCATTGCTGCTCTTCCACTCGTATGCATCCTCATCATTGCAGTTTATAAGCTGAGCAGAACAGAAGGAAATCTTTGGAAGGTGTTTTGAACACATTTTTCACACACCAAAAAAGGTGCAAAGTGAAAGTTGTCACCTCGATCCATAATGCAAACTATTCCTTGCAGCGCATAAAGTCACTGTGCTACCCTTCGGAGGAATGGCATCCTTTTCTGGACATCCATCGAGGAGAACGTTATTCAGAGGAAAACTGCAGAAAAAAAGCCTCCAAAGCAACAGATGGTGAACAAATGTCAATGGCGGTATTCAGTAGTATGTGACAATACGGAAACGTGACACTATTTATGAAATTTGAACTTGGAGTACAAGTGAAAAGATGAACATTTCTACACCCTTTGCCAATCCTTCCTTTCTTATCACTGAATTAAAATATGGTAGCAGAATACATGACAAAAGGAGACATGCATTTCAAGACTACACCTCATATTCATGTGCATATATACAGTTGTTACATCAGGTACTATGCAGTGAAATAAAAATGAAAAAAATCCATTCATCCATAATTCTGCAATCTTCTCCACTTGCTTCAAGTGCACTTATGTATGCAATCACAGCCATATGACTCTTTATCATAAAAAGCAGCACGACTATATCCATTTTCTGCTGCAATAATTATCCTCAACTTATTGAAGCACTTAGCAAACTCTCCCCTGTCACCTTTACCATGGCAACCACGCACACAGAGAACCTGCAGATAAACATAGACCTGTGCTGCCACCCACGCAACACACACACTCAACATGTGCCATGAAATGTCTCTAAGAAATGATTAAAGAATATTGCACACTTCAACAGAGAGGTCACTGAAAGACACTCAAAACAAGAAAGGGGAATACGTTGACGTATACACCAGGGAACAGATGATGACAGCACTTACGGTCTACAATGTCACTGTTTCATAGAGATGTGACAGTTATGAGTTACGACAGAGTGAAAAGTATTCACTTGTTAGCCTTTTCTATGAATCTGTGTTTCCTTCTGCTGCCCCCCCCCCCCCCCACACACACACACACACAAACTGCAGGCTCCTTAACATCCCTTTGTTATTAGATACTGCAAGCCTTGTCACCATGGCAGCAAATTCCCAATTTCCCGCCGATGTGCGCATCTCCCACGTGTGCGCACACAATGTGTGCGTGTAAGTGTGCGTGCGTGTCTGTGTTGGTGGGCGGGTTGTGCTTGAGTCCCTACAAGAAGTCCTGTACGAGAAGAGCCACCTCAGTTGATATGAACATCTCAGAATTTTTTTTTATATTTTCCAATTTACTGTACAAAACAATCATCACTTCATTTGAAATAACATGCAATTCAATTGGCGCTCTTGCAAGACCAATATAATCCAAAACTGCTGCTATTTGAACACATGCAGCTTTTTTTTTTTTTTGCCTTGAAACAGTTCTGAAGTTGCTGAGAGGAGCCATTGGGCCAGATCTTAACAACTCTGGCTGTGTGGTGGGGGCACTTTTCCTTAGCTGATAACAGCAGCAAAGATATATGGTCTGACTGACCCACATACACTAACACCTTGGTTTTGTAGCCCCAGTTTATTTTCTCCTCTTGTTGCACATTGCTGATGTAATTTGGGGAGGAGTGCTTTTAATTCAGCATGATTCAGATCCCCTGCTATGATGTCAAGATATCTGTACTGCTGACGGCGTCGTATAATAGCCCGAATGCAGCGTTAGCTTTAGTAATAAAATTTAGCTTTTGGAATGCTAACAAAAGCAATGAGGACAGCTGTAAAGTCCCTGAGTTAGATAAAACAAACTCATTTAGGTTCTACTTATTTTTATTTTTTCCCCCAATAATGAGATCCAATAAAGGTTCTGCACCAAAAACATTACAACGACAATTTATGGACATTACAAACTTTATAAACGCCACACAAGTCGAGATTCCAACCCCAATCTCAGACTGTGATGCAGGCGCCAAAACCACTAGTACACCATGCTGATCATTTTTTGGAATTCAGAAATGGATCTCACATGTGCAGCTGTACCTAATGAAGTGACCTATTTTGGGGAGGGTGGAATTAACACCACACCCAGAGTAAAACAGAAAGGTAAGACCGATTCAGTATGACTGATATGAAGGCAAAATGCAACGATAAAAGCACAACAACCCCTCTGTGTTGCTATGGAGACCTCCTCTCTTTCGCTTCCTTTCAGCAAGCTACCACTTATCCTTGCTGCTTTTCAGTCAGCAGGACATGTGGGTGTGTGCAAGTTTTTGTGTGCTGGCTGTGTTGTGAATCCGGCAAATGAAGGGAAACGCATTAGAGAAGCAAGCTGGACTTAGGTGCACGCACACTCTACACGTGCGTGCACACACAATCAGAAAGATCTGCCCTAAAGCTGCAAAAATGGTTTGTACCTTAGTTGACTCACTTGTTGGACGGCCTCTTGAATTTATTCCTGTTCTTCCTCCTCCTATTTTGCACAGTTGCGTTCTCCCATCAATTCAAGGGCTGCAAACTCTCACAAATTCGTAACTGTAAATGAGAGTTCCAAGAAAAATAGCAAGATTATGTTGGGGAGTTTTCTTAGGTTAATACTCTGAGGGAAAGAAAACAACAGCTGAATCACAGTGGATGACACAAAATCAAATCAGAGCACGTGAGCAAACACACGCACACACACAAACAAACACACAGTGATATTACGATATGGACAATACCTGCAATGGCTCACATGAAGCTTTCATTGTGGCTCCGGTGTTTTCTTGTTCCCAGTCCAGAAGCTGTATTTCTCTTCTTCATCATTTAATTAGCACTCTAAGTGCTGAATAAAAAATGTATGGCTGCAAGCAGTTTTCGCAGCTGGCTGCACCATTGGACTCTTGTTGCCATTCACATCGTTTTAAACTGTCTGAAGACATTTGATACTGTTTATCGCGTGCTTCAAATGAAACATATATTTAATTTTTTTGTTTAGTTTACTGCCACAATGAATGAAAGGGAAATGGGCTCTTTATTGCTTCTGGAAGCTTTATTGCATCTTTTATTTGTGAAATGGTTGTGTCTGACAGGATCTTAGTTACCCACATGGGAGACTATCTATATTGACTTGGATGAAAACATTTATTTTTATTTATTTTTTAATGACAATAAAACAAACAAACTTGCATTTTTCTTCAAATATGTCAAGAAAATGAATTTTTGTGATATGTTAACCAGCTCCACAAAACTCTGCCATAGCTATTAAGGCGACACTGAAAAAATAACTGCAATTTACAAAACAGTTTCCAAGTACTGTAGACTAGTGTGAGACTCCAATAATCCCATTCTGATTCATCTATTCATCTCTTTCAGATTTTATCCTGTTTTCGAATCACGGCTGAGGGCTTTCAATGAGTGGATTTGTTTTGAACAAGAAAACTTATACCCAGTGGTGCACCTAATCACATTAAGAGAATGCACGAAACAACGTAAGCACGGCAGCTTTGCATGAATGTCGACAGTGTCAGTTTGATAAGACGATAAGATAAAGTATTTATTTTCCCCAACTAAACCAGATGCATACAGAAACAACCTGTCATCCACACACACTGTATCCCACTGCAAGTATTTTTCCATCAGCATGTGACAGAGGAGAAGAGAACGAGAGAGCGAGTGAGGCAGGCGGTGGAAGAGGGGAGGCAGGATGCGAGGGATGAAGCTCTGCTGCAGAGCCAAGAGAGAGAGAGAGAGAGAGAGAGAGAGAGAGAGAGAGAGAGAGAGAGAGAGAGAGAGAGAGAGTCAATGTTCTTCCCAGCTCCAGTGCAGCATAGACGTGATATTTCAAGAATCTTAATTGTGTGGCTGAGAGGGAGACAAGAAATAACACCCTCCGCTCTGGAAGCAAGGCTGAACACAGCGATGGAGTGATCCTTGCAGCTCGGGTAAGAAAACAGAAATGATAGCACAGACATGTACACATGTCACGGTGGATGCATGCATGCATGCATGCATATTTGCTCGGTGTGAGTGCTTTACAGATGGAGAGGAAAAATATGATAAGTTTGTGGATACGTGCGTCTGCAGCAACAGCCTGCGTTATCATGCGCCTCTTTTTTTTTTTTTTTGGCCAAGTACAGTCTCTATCCAGGTTCTCCATCTCTGTCAAAAGCATCCCGCACTCCTGCATGTAATGCCTCCTCTGAGTACATGCAAATGTATTTACGTTCTTCATACAAGCAGTCATTTGTCACCTCCAGCAGCTTAAAAAAAAAAAAAGCTTCAAGGTCTAGCTCGAGTTTGTTCTTAGATAAGAGGAACAGCAGAGATAAGCATGTAATGTTCTTATCAATGTGTTAATGAAAAAGCTGGTGGGTTTTGTTTTCAGCTCAAAGCTTGATAGAATAGTGAAAGCACGGGAGGCACTCAGCTCAGATGTAATGCTAACAGGTGAACAAGGAGGTGCGAGTGGCATTTTAGAAATATGAAAAGCTAAGGAGGATTCCATTTTTCCACTACCACTAAACAGTGTTTTCTTTTAGAATCGAGTCCTTCGAAGTGTCTAAAGAACAGAGAAATTCTTGTTAATGAAAAGTTGCTTCTAGAAAATGCATGAGCTGCAGTACGAACATATCACAATGCTGAATATATTTTCTGCAGATCTCTCTTCTGTTTTTTTTTTAAATTCATATACTTTGAATCAGCATGGATACAATCAATTAAAGAAAGACACAACTGTCACATGGTCAACTATGATGACAAAATGGAGGGGAAAAAAAAAGAAAGCCAACCAGGGTGAATGCTGAGGAAAAAGAAGCTCCAGTTACCAGGGGTATGAATTCCAAAAACTTCTCAGGCATGCAGTCAGTGCATCGCTCTGCGTTCCTGAAACTAACATCGTTGACATTTGAGAGCAAAAGGCAAAAACATCCAAATTAAACGGCCAATACATTATTGAGCAGGTTGCACGTGGAAAGACGAGAGAGCGGAGATGAAAGCGGATGGCTGACGGAAGAAGGACCCCGGGAGGAAAGATCTGCACCGAGACGATGTTGACACAAACGCGCTGTCGTACAATACTCACTCGTCCGTCTTTGTAGAATGTTTGCTGCCGCGGGCATTAAAGATAGCGGGCTGGCAAAAGTTCTCTGAGTCGGCAAGTTGAATGTAATGAATGGCTGAGCTGCACTGTAATTGTTATTTCATTACAAATACAAACGATAAGAACGAGTTGATATCCATGCTTGTTTTTTTAAATGCACAGTGGCATGATCGTAAATGCTTCTCTCTCAGCACTCACAATTAGTCAGACAATGGCGAAAACATTGATTAGGCGCTTTATAGATGCAGTCAAAGGGTTCCAAGCCCCACTCATGACTTCTTTTAATGTTATTCTTATCAACTGGTGCACAGATTGGACCAAAACAAATTACAAGCAAAGGAACACAGCAAGAATAATTCTGTTTCCATGGCAACAATGCACTAGACCTTGCTTTGACTTCTTTTTACAGATAGCCATGCTTATGACAATTGCTACTTATCCATCAGTGAATTACACTTTACTCCACTTTCTATTTCTTTTTCCGTGTGTGTGTGTGCGCTTGATAGAGCAGCAAGCAATGAGCCAAGAGTCGTCCGCCCACCGCCAGGATGTGAGATTGATGGCGTGACAAGAAAAAGACGGTCATCATGTTCTACCGCTGCAGTCCGAATTGTTCCTAAAGAGTCACACGGTAGATTCCCTGTGTGCCAAGCAACTTGGTATGATTATCCTTCCCCGTTTGCCTAAGAATTTCATACCGGTGAAAGCGATTCTAACCATCTTCTGCCATCTGAGCACACTCTCCGACAGTTGACTTCGTCAGATCTCAACAAGATCTTAAAACCTTCTCCAAACGGCACCCGTGACCCCTTTAGGATTATGAGGCCAATGTTGATGCTTCTACAATCACAGTGTCTCCTGTTTGTCAGTGTGTGCATGCTCGGAGCGCTGGGCTCATTGCCTCAAGCGCTGCCATGGCATGTACCCTGCCCAGGGCGGTGTGTGTGTCACATCAAGCCGTGGTTCTCCCCAGACTCGGTTTACCACGAAGCTCCCACCGTGGACTGTAATGACCTTCTGCTGACTGGACTCCCGTGGCCTCTGCCCTTTGACACACACACCTTGCACCTGCAGGGGAACAATCTGTCTGAAATGGAGGTGGCTGTGCTTCACGGGCTCCCCAACCTCACTGATCTTGACCTTTCACAGAATCACTTCAGCTGTGTCAGGGCTATTACGCCAAATCTGTCTCTGCCGTCTCTGCTGTCTCTACACCTGGAGGAAAACCATCTCAGTCACCTCCCAGAGGCCTCTTTCTCCTCACTGCTGGCTTTACAGGAGCTCTTTCTCAGCCATAACAACTTATGTTCTATCGCACCCGGAGCCTTTACTGGCCTGAACTCTCTCTTGCGTCTGCACATTAACAACAATAGACTCACCACCATTGATCCAAGGTGGTTTGAGGCTTTGCAGAACCTAGAAGTTCTCATGCTTGGAGGAAACCCAGTAGAAACCTTGCCTGAGCAGGGTTTCCTAGCCTTGAAATCCCTCCGCAGTCTTGTTCTTGGTGGTATGGGCTTGAAAGGTTTAGCTGACAATGCTCTAGATGGGTTGGAGGATCTGGAGAGTCTCTCCTTCTACGATAATCAACTGATCAAGGTGCCCAGTCGGGCTCTGCAGAGAGTGAAAGGACTCAAGTTTCTTGATCTTAACAAGAACCGAATCAAACTGATCAACACGGGAGACTTCCGAGATATGGTCCACCTAAAGGAGCTAGGCCTCAACAACATGGAGGAGCTGCTGTCCATTGAGAGAGCGGCGTTAGAGAACCTCCCAGAGCTGACCAAACTGGAGATCACCAACAACCCCCGACTGTCCTTCATTCACCCGCAGGCATTTGCGCAGCTGAGCAGGCTTGAGAGTCTCATGCTCAACTCAAACTATCTCAGTACTCTGCATCGTCACACCATGAGCTCCCTGCCCAGACTCCAGGAGGTCAGCCTGCACTCCAACCCACTCCGTTGTGACTGTCTGTTTCACTGGGCCGCAAAGGACGCCTCCCACCCTCACCGAGACGCACCGGCCAGCAACCAGCAACCATCTCGGGTGGTGCGCTTCATCCAACCGCAATCGACGCTGTGCTCAGACCCACCAGACCTGAAGGCTCGTAGGGTGAGGGAGGTGTCCTCCAGGGAGATGTCAGCCTCCTGCCTCCCAACAATCGCCAGCGCCTCGCTGCCCTCCAGCGTGGGTGTCAGAGAAGGAGGGAAGCTTCTTTTGCACTGTAGGGCTCTCGCAGAGCCGCAGCCTCTACTTTACTGGGTGACTCCCACAGGGTTGAGACTTGGACCAGCTTTGAGCAACACATCTGAGGGACCAACAGCTTCTTCCCTCACAGCCACCCAAGGAATCGCATCTGTTTCCAGGATCTCCCCCAACCAGGCCCAAGGTGATTTCTCCACCAAACGCTATTGGCTCCTGCCTGAGGGAACTCTGGAAATCAGAAAGGTCACCCCGAAAGAAGCCGGCTTGTACACCTGCATAGCTGAGAATACTCTGGGAGCTGATACACGTAGTGTTACCGTGTCCGTGCAAAGACGACACAAGACACGGAGAAGGGTGGTGGATCCTAACCCCGAGGGCCCTTCATTGCTCAAAGCGGGGACGAGTTTAAAGGTGATGGAGACTGGAGAACACTATGCTATAATGTCCTGGCAGAACAGGCGCAATTTCCCATCAACTCGTTTGTCCTGGCAAGCTATGAGCTCCGACGCACCCGCATACGCCATACGCATCCTTGCCGGCACATGCAGCTTCAACTTGACCCACCTGCAGGCAGAGACGTTTTACAGAGTGTGTTTACATTTAGGCACCGGTGAGGGCAGCAAGCATACCAGCAAGAGAAGCAAAACAAGCAGGAAACCCCAATGCATCTCATTCAGAACAAAGCAAGTGGCAGAGCCACGGGCCAGCCTGCAGCTCAGCCCGCAGTTGACGTCCACTGCCGCGACACTTCTGATGATCCTTGCGCTCGTACTGATGCTGCTGGCGGGCCAAGGATGGGACAGTGGAAAGCACCCGAGTGCTCTTTTCCAGGAAATCAAAAGTCATAAGGCTCTGATCATCAAGCAGAAGACAGAGGGGAGCAACAAGAAACAGCCAATGCAGAGTGACAAACTTCTGTTCCATCACGACTGCTGAGCTCATCAAAATGACAAATGCAGAAACAAATACTAAATGTCATTTTCTGAAAAGTCACGGTAATGTAGGAAAGATTTGTATTTATTTTATATAAATTATATATGTACAGTATCAATGACATTGTTTTGGTGTTGAAACACATTGTAAAGAATTCCTTAAGCCAAACCAGATGGATTTAAACGGGGCCATGGCACTCAGACAGTGCACAGCGAGTGCATAAATCCAATATAAAAGACTGCTTTTGGCTGCTGGGCTGAAAATAAAGAACACTTGAATTCAGTCCAGGGACATGTGTTACATTTCCCATCTAAATGTCTCACAGACTGAACCATACTGTAACCAAGCAGACGGAACACTGTCTGATAACTGATCCAAAAAGAAAAAGTGACTGCTTGTTTTGTTCTTGTATGTCAAAGTGATTGATGCTTAGCGCTCAGTATCTTGGACTACTGTTCTTATACAGCTTTCCTCGCCTAACATCTGATATCTTCATTCAGCATTAATGATTCTCAAAGTGATTGTGTCAAATTCTATTTTGAGCTATTATACAATAAATCTTTTTAATGTAACTATTGCTGCCCCACTCTTTTTCTTTTCACAAATCTGATATAGAGAACAATTTTCCATATTGGTGCGTACTTTACACTGAATTTAAAACACCACAGTTAAGAGACTGTTGTAAAAATATATATATATATTCTTTTTTTTTTATTATATATATATTTTTTTTTCCAACATACATATCATAAATTAGCACAAGCACAACTAACTTCAGGTCCAGAGAAATACTTTGGTTACTTTGTATTTATTGACACCGAACATTATACAGTACATTTTGTCCAATTAAATCAACACAATACTATATACTGTATACACAGTTATTATAAATGTGTACCATATTTAGACTAGTTTTTTTTTTTGCTGTTGTATTTATAAACCAACAACATCCCATTCAATACGGTTACAATCAAATGGAGAAAAGTACCAGATGCAAAATCATACTGTCAGCATATCTAATGCAAAAGCACTTCAGTCATTAAAGTTACTGCTGTATGCTAAATTCAGCTGGAATTCTGTAATAGCAGCTTCTTTTCCATAAAAAATATGAAACTATTACAACATCCATTAGTAGTTAAAAACAGACACATTTTTCCACAAATAGCATCAATAGTACAGGGATTTGCAATACTCTTTAACCATACAAGACACATTACTATGACATCATCATTGTCTGATAAAGTGCCTAATACTAAAGAATTTTTTTTTTACAAAAAGCCAATATGAGCTTTAAAAACATGATTTGGTAGCATTGCAGTCAATGCAGCACAAAAAAATACTTCAAACATAAATTGCATGCTAAAAAAAGGATTATACAAAATGATGATGTTATTTCAATATCATTCTCCTCACAGTGTACAATCATTTACAAAAATATAATTCTATTCTGCATTAGCAAATGACATCATTGACATGGTTTGTACTAGTTTCAACATTGACATGATGAAAAAAACATTTTTAAACAATAACACTTCAGGCTTGATACCATGGTATCATGGCCACTGTTTTAAAACAACAAAAAGTGTGCTAATTTGGTACAATAACCAAAATGACAAAAAAGTCTACAATCATTCAATATACAATATGGCAATGGTTTCTTCAGAGACATTCTCAAAATATATATATATATAAAAAAAAAAAATCTGATCATTGCCACAATTGTAACCATAGTACAGTGCGAAGCTATGGAGGGGAAAAAATAAAAAATAATAAAACCTGATTAGCACAGTAAAAAACAAAACCTGATATAGCACAGTATATATTACATTCTTAGTTTTTTAAACATGATAGAAATTCTTGGGACTGATGATGGATGCATTACTACTTAAAACATACATAAAATAAGTCGAAACATTTTCCTCCAACTATATTACAGTATTGTGGTTAGCACAGCTCTTACAGCTTTGAGGTTCTGTGTCCAAATTTCGGCTCACGTTAGATGAGGTGGGCTGGAGCTGAATGAATAAAGCATGTCGTGCTGTTTAAAAATATGTATTCTTTCTTTACTTGGGAGTGCGAAGAGTTTGTTGTTGCCAATACTTTGAATATGCTAAAGAAGTTATGATCATTCATAATTTTGTGTACCAGCATTTGGAAATAATTCCGAATTGATAAAACTGTAAACACACAAAAATGCATGTGTACACACACAAGATTCAGATGAGGTATGAGATTAATACAATCACAAAAAAGAAATGTAAAATATATTAGTACAGTGGAGCCCCCATAGTTGAACGCCGCTAAAGTTGCTGAATCATCTTGAAATAACATTCCTCAGAAGTCAAAACGGGAGGTGGGAGGTTTAGTTCCCAAATATTTGACTTCAGATCAGTGAGCATTTCAAGAATGAACCCCAAGGGCTCTATTTTCATTACCACCCCAAGAGGTGTTTCACAAGGCGGCATATTTAAAAAAAGGGCAGTTTACAACGTTGTCGCCATGAACACAGCTAACTCGGCCAATCACAGTGCTCCTCTCATTCCTTCAAATGTGGCACACTCACATCTCGCATGGAGACATTTCTGTGCAGAGAAGGAAGCAGCGATGCGTGCATGACGGGAGCATCGTCACTCTCTCTGCTGGCTGGTGTGCAGACAGAAAATGTAAAAAGGTGCTGACCTCATTTAATGTGAGGTGACTTAATATGTCCGTGGACCTCGTTACTATTATGTAATATTTTGGAGTTTTAAATTAGGACGACTTCGCCTATGGAGGTTCTACTGTCACTTTTTCCTAAATCGCACACCGCAATATTGGTCAAAATAGATAGTATGCACATTCTTGACCTTTGCTGGTATGCGTAATAATCAACACACCTCAACTGTAGTTGTAAGTGAAATTATAAGAGCTTGGCTCCTTTGGAATAGGGGGTGGAGCTTCTGGGATTGTGATGTTCTCAAGGTCCAGGAGGCGGAGCTTCATCTCCATGCTGATAAGCGTGTCCAGGTCACTACGTGTCAGGTCACTGCTCATCTCTCTGCCCAGCAGCGCACACAAGCCGTCCGTCCAGATGCAATACTGCTCCACAGACAAACGTACAGACCCGAAATGAGTCACAAGAGGGTGTGACATGCAAGTACGCGACACAACAAAGCACACCGCCCAAAGTCCTCTTTTCCATTTTTGGGATGAAAAAGATCCAGATGGAATTTTAAAATGGTGGGAAATTCCATGAAGTCATTCCAGTGGCATTGCGAATCGCGTTCCCTGCACATCTATCTTGGCTTTTCTGTCATAGGCTGTCTTTTAGTCATTGCTCATGCATCTGGTGGGTAGTCAGTCATTATCACTCAGTACGAGATGTAAAGTCTTACTGTCAGTGACCTGGCAAAAGTGGTTGCTGCAATACTACATTGAAGATGCGGCAATGCAGCTTAGAGTATAAACTGGTATTTTTGGTCTATCGGGAATTTCATCTCTAAAACTGTATTTTTGGCGTTTCCAAAACTTTTTCCAAAATCAAGTCAAAGTCACAATCATAAGGTTTGACATTTCCTGGACAAACCCATTTAATTATTTTTTTTGTTTTTAGGAGTACAAAAGCTATTTTTTTTTTCAAGATTTCTTTCCACCATCCAGTGAAAGATTATAATTAAAATAAGTTAGGGGTAGTCAGCCTACCTCATATTTGTTGGGCGCAACAAAGTTGAGAGTCTCATCTGGATCGTAAAGGACCGAGAAAGCCAACTCCAGCACCTCCTGCGACAAGAGACCAGTTAAGACAGTGAAATACAGAGCAAATGAAAAGAATAAAAATAAAAAAATTTGTAGATTAGTGGGAAACTGTTCCTTGTAGAGCCCTCTCATGGTCACGTTGTGCCGCATACAGTATTCGTCATAATTATACGGGTTCTTGGGTAAAATAATCCTTGAACCACTGAGGTGCGTTCTCAAAGCAACTATATTTCAAGATTAGAATGACTTTAATTTGACTAAAACCTACCTTGTTTTGTTTCAGAGCACTTTTCTCCTTCATATGAGGGCAGTCCTTCCCAGTCACCACGGACTTGATGTCAGAGACGGGGACTAGAGAGAAAACCATAATGTGATGTTCTCCAATAATGGCCTAGTGTCAAACTCAAACCATGTCACATGACTCATTTTTGAGCAGCATTATGCATAAAACAATGGAAACAATTAGATTTTGATGGCATATTTTTGGTAAGAAGAAAGAGAACCTTACTTTTGTCACTAAGCATCTCAAAAGGCACTTCACCCTGAGGTGATTCATCCAAGTCCCCGTAGTGCAGCACTTTGTGATTAAGAGAAAGTCTGCAGAACCAAAATTTCTCTGCAACAAAGGCAGAAATGCTTAGCTCAACAAAGTTAACAGAAGCCATACTGTGTTTTTAAACAACAAAAAAGTGATTGTATTGATGTGGTACCTTGCCTTCGGCGGTTCCCCACTTTTCGGAAACAGCTGCCCTCGCACAGCCGATTGAGTCGTTGTTGTTTAATGAGCTCCAGAATCTCAGGCTGGATTCTCTCGCGAAGCTCACTACCTCACATTGACGGCATAAACGACAAAAACACATTCGGATGATACATGACAGAATATTTGTTTTGGAGAACAATTAAGAAGTGTGAAATTCCATAGCTAATAAGATTTTTTTGGGGGGCGTGGCACTGACATGATGGGCGGGGATTGAAAGTCATCCTGGCTCATTCTCTCAGACTGTCGTAGTCGCAGTATCTCAGAGTAGTTGAGACCTCGCAGCTTGTTCTTCAGCTGGTCCAAAGACGAGGGCTTCATGGCCAGAGCTCTGGTGATCTGCTCTCGGACCACCTGCATCACCTGCTTGGAACGCATGTCCTCATAATAATTTGCAATTTCTCATTAAGAGTCGCCGACTTATCTTGTCAGGCAAAAACGAATTCTGTCAGTAAAAACAACTTTTTTCCATCTCAAGTCATTTATATTCAAAAATGTACCCAAGATAAACGACCGGTGCTAATTTGATAACAATAGACTGCGGAGACTCAAAACGTGCTCATGTGGAGGAAGCGCTCTGAACCTCGTTAGCAGCATTAAGAATTTAGCTGTTGTGTAATATTAATCGCAGTAAAAGCATTTCGGCCGCCTACTCTTGGGAGATTCGCACATACTTACACAAACAGCACAGTCCTCAGTGACTGTGGTTAGACGGATGTGCTTTGTTGACTTTCACGCTGAGTGATGGAAATGTGATCTAATGCAGCTTTTACGATGAGAACACAAACACACTTTCTCCACAATGGGAGTTACTCATCTTTCAGAATAACAATTTGACGTTTTACCACGCCCTCCTCCCCAAAAAAAATTCTATTGTAAAGCTTGAAAATTGAATAAATGAAAAAAAATTAAACACAAGCTACATAGTTTTTTCTGCTGTAGCTAGAAATGCTCACACAAACGAGATAACATCTCTTAGCATGAAGGAAGCAGTGCAGGTCAATAATAAATCAAAACCTTTTTGTTCTTTTTCTCAGGTGTGAACCCGGGGGCTTGTTTGAAGAGGAATACATGAATAATTTACAACTCACTAGAAACTCAAAATTGAAAATTAATACAATCAGTGCAACTAAACAAATTAGTATGTATCTTTCTAATGAAATGATTTTCAAGCAGAAAAGCAAATTCAATCACAGTTTTTATAATGTGAAATGCTAGGTTTTGACAAAACCACTGGCTTTCTAATCACATATATTTCTCAGTTTGTTTTGCATCCCTTTTTAAGAAAATTAAAGCTTAGCAACTAGGAAATCTGCACAACACTTTCTGGCCTAAACCTAAAGATGAGCCATACTGTAAAGATCTGTCCATAAGATTGTAGATTTAAATATTTAGGCCCGTGCCAGCGAAGACCTTACTGACCTTATTAAAGTCCTCGGAGGTGGCCCTCATCTCCTTCCAGGTTTTATTGAGCAGCTGGATGCAGATGCAGAAGAATTCTTCCCATGCTCGGTCATGAGTGAAGAACATGGGGTGGTAGTCATTGCAGCCCTCATTAGCTTGTGAAACAACAACAAAATTAGTGAGGCGTGGAAATTACCAGATCATGTCATATTCTCGTGCACTTACGCAACTCTCCAACTTGGAGTATTTCACAAAGTATTCGAGTGAGGTCGATGGCACACCGGCCAAAGGGACATTCATGCTTATCCTCGCGACTACTGTTTTCCAAGACAATCTGTCAATAACGGGAAGCCTTGATCAAAATGAGGATTTGCTCATATCTGGGAGTCGAGCAGCATCCTGCCATGAGTCAGAACTTACACGGATGTATGTGTCCTGATGGACCTTGGCCAGGTACAGCATGTTGTCCAGAGCTAGCATCCCGGGCGGAGTCTGTGTGAAGTCCATAGCAGGGTTCACATGGTTCTACATTTGAAACAAACAATTTCAAAAAAAAATTAGAATATATTACAAACATGATTATTCATTCGTTTTTGTTCATTTAAATCTGAGGTAACTTACTGTAAAACCTAGCATTTTATAATCTTTAGCATACAACGTCTTTCGTTTTTCTGTGCCAGTGGGGTCATTTTCTCCATCAAATGCAATCCTCCGCAGCTCGAAAATGACATCTCGTTGAGTCTGAGTCACACAAATCAGCACGTTTAGGGACGCGTGGATAAATCCAGAAAGGTATTCTCCAACCACATTTTAGGCCACACACCTCCAAGATTATTATGTTGCATAAAGCAAAATTAAAACACGCACAAATCTTTTTGTATTTCCATTTTACCTGGTCATTAGGATCCATTTTGGTCATCATTCGTTCCTCCAAAAGATTAAAGGTCAACACCTGCAGAACATACAGCTGATGTGCCATTTCTGCTTTGATTGGTCGATTTCCTCTTATGACATGCTGGAAGGAAAGAAATAAAAAAATATTATTAATAAAACTGAGATGTTGAAACTATCCTCTGATCATTGCTAATGATTAATAATTAATAACTCCTGGATTAGTATGTAGATGCATCTCATTACTTTTGCCATCTAGGACTGACTAGTCACATGCCATAGATAGATGGCAAAACACTATTTGGACTTAGTCGTATCAAATTAGGATCCAGACATTGCTATGGTCCAACAGTCATCATAAGTGCATCTCAGTCTTGGAGATTTGTTTCCAGAGAGCTCGCAATAGCAATATTGCTCCAGGAAATAACACTCCACTGTCTTCCTCATTTGCAGCTAGCTCAGGGAAGCACTTCCACACAAGTTGGTGCCAAAAGGAATCATTCTGAGAGCAGAGGTTTTTTTCCACTTCATGGACTTCATGCCATATCACATTTGATAGTTCTGCTTCAACACACTTCACGTTAGACAATCTTTGCACTGGCTGAGCGGCTGGTCCAGATGCGCCGGCTATGCGTCATCCGAGCCTCAGTTGGAAGAACACTTTAAAGAGGAATGGATCATAATATTTGGGTTTTAACGATGTTCTGTATTTTCTTACAGCAGTAGTCATTTCAAGCACTATTTTAGACAGGGATTAGATAATTTGATGAACACAGCGTCGCTACATACACAGTCATTCTGGGGTAGCCCGTGCGGACTACTCACATTCAGAATAATGGACCGCAAGTGCTTCTGGGCCAAGGTGCTGGCCATTTCCTGTCAGCAAAAAACAGAAAACAAAGTGAAATGATTAGAGACAAAAAAAAATTTGAGCAAAATGTCAACGTTATTTATTACAAACAACAAACATTTCGGTGCAGATTTTAGCGAGGGAATTTTACAGACATAATTTGCTTGCAAGGGCCATATAAAATGATTTGGCGGGCCAGGTCTGGCCCCCGGGCCTTGAGTTTGGCACCTAGCCAAAACCTCCCAGTCACAACATACACTACATAACAGTTTGAACCAACATGAATTTGTGTACAGGCAAGTTGAGGCTCTGTTCGAATTTGCATGGATGGTGTGGCAGCTTTAAACAAAGGAAAGGCCTGTGGGGTGGAGAGGATGATATGGGACGCCAGTGTGTACTCACAGTGAGGTGCTGCTCCAGCGGGTTAGTGTACACCTCCTACAAGTTCAAGGGAGGGGGGAGCAGGAGGTGGATGTGCGGTGGTGAAAATAAAAAGTGCACACATGGACAATGAGATACAGGAATACAACACTGACAGGCATGCACAGAAACAAAGAAAAACACAGCACAATTCCAAGATTCGACAAGGTCTCCCAAAAGTCACGTTAGCTTTTTGTTTTCCATTTTGAGTTCAGCACTTGTTTGAGAAGCATTTTTGGATGTCACACTGCTCCTCAGCATAGTACAATTTACACTAACAAACAAAACAACAAAATTATGGCAAGTGAAAACACAGAATGGCTAGTAACTCTGGGAAAGCACAAACCACAGTGGCTGCTGAGCAAACAAGTTCATGTCAAGCCCTGCTTATGAGTATACAATATTCAAAACAATACTGTCCTCAACTACTATAATATTCATCTACACTCAGTGTAAATGTTTTTTTTCCCCCACAGTGGTGTACTAACCTGCCGTCTGTCCTCGGGTGCTTTCAGGAAAAGAGCATTGATGAGGGCAATTGCGTAAGTCTGAATCTCTTGGTTTGACCTGCAAGGATATCAAGCAACAAACAAATCTTGTTAGAAGTATCTTGCTCCATATACCTGACCACAGAATTCCTCAAAAAAACTGTAGTGCTAATTATAAGTCTAAATATAGGGTTTTGTCTTTCATTTCTCACCTAAGTAATATTAGTGGATTCATCAAGTACCTTATTCCATCATGTGATGATATAGAATATTCTAATGATTTTAGGACAAATCCATAACTTGCTGCATTGATAGTTTTGGATTGGATAAAGTTAATGTTAATGGAAATTTGACTGAATGATTGATGCCCTCCTTTTATGAGCATCCCTGATGCATTTAAAAAAAAAAAAAAAAGGTACACATCAAACCCATAGCAGCACTTCATTCATCTATCCTCCGAAATCAGAGAGCAAAAAGCCCCTGTGCATGTGTGTGTGCTCACACTTGCAGGTGCCCGATGAGCTGTCCCACGGTGATCTCCTGAGCCACTCGGTGGTAGAGGCTGTGGCTGTTGAGTACCATGCTCTCCAGGATGGCCAGAGAGCGCTGCAGGATGGACACGTCCACCATAGGCTGGTTCACATAGCCTGCAATCTTTGGGAAGATAAAAGAAGTGAGGGTGGTGGGGGGTGCCACGATAAAAGCTTCTGCATCGTACACTGCGTGTGAATCATGATTATTGTTATTACTACAGCAAAGACACTGGGGAAAGGAACAGCCCTGTTAATGATGAAATGTTGCAACAAAAGAGTTACACTTGTTTACTTTGAGAAACTCTCAGGGCCATAGTAAAGCTTTCAGAAAATACACACATGCATGCACACACACAGTCACACACACACGCACACTGAGTGAGCTCTGGGTAATCTCAGGCGTTGCTAGGCAACTGCACCCACTCATTTCCGCTGTGTAGGAAGTAAGGAAGGTCAAAGTTAAATCAAAGCGAGCAAATAACAAGGACTGAGACACCGACACAAGTTGAGAATATGCAACTGTGAAATGTGGTCTGATGTGAGGCACCTGCTTGATGAAGGAGAGTGAGATAAGATCCCAGGATACAATGCCGTGATCCATTAATTCCAGGAATGCGGTGAGGGTGAATGCCAGCATTTCGCCGAAGCTGAAGTAAGAGGACAACATTCGTATCATTTAATGTGCCCCTGTACATATAAAAATTATTAAAAAGAAAACTACATTGAATCCCACATTACGAAACAAGAAAGGAAGCTTTCATGTTCGCGACATGACCAAAGTGAAAACTAAAAACGGAATCTCACTGGGTGCCACTCTCGACGAGGCGGGCCAACGTCCCAATGCCCTCCATATTGACAAACTCTGCGGCAAACGTGGTGTCTGCTGACAGCTTGGCCAGCTCCTTCAGAGCTTCTAAGCGAGCGTCAATCCCATGGGATTGGATACGCTCCAGGAGCTGACGAGCAGCCCGGCCCTGTCAGCCACAAGAAAAAAACCATCATGAAGCTGATTAAATTAAAAATAAATAAAAAAATCACGATACAAAACGACAGTAGCACTTGAAAAGTGATGCGATTTTTCATTCGACTGATTTTTTTGTGGTTGGTACTGTGGTGGAAGTGTCAGAATACGGTTGGCTGTGAAACAAACTGTTCTGCAAAATTGGTAAATTCTTCTCAAAAAAAAAAAAAAAAAAAAAAAAAAAAAACCTCAACAATCGCTCCAGTGACAAGAAACACTGCAAGGGCCTCAATGCTGATTGAACAACACTCAAGAATTGCAGTCATGTGTACCTGTGTTGCATTTGGGTTAAACAATTTATTCCAGGTCATAGCAAAATAAAATGACAACATCTATAATATCATATATAACTGTAATCAAATTGATTGGAATCTAAATGTAAAATTAAATATTACTCACGGGCGAAATGGCTAACCGAAGGATGGTCCCGTTCTTGATTTCACTGCGACTCTAAAGATAAAGTTTGGTGCTTACTTTTTTAATCATCACAGAACAGTGGGTGAAAAAATAGAAGAAGCTCACCTGTTCTGTGATATAAAGCTGAGGACCATCAGCATAGCGCAGAGCAAACTGTTCGGAGCCTGACAAAGACCATCTGAAAATTGAGAAATACCATTTATTCTTTAGATACTAAGTCAACAACACATGAGGATTTTTATTTTTTTGGTCAGAGCTGTGAAAGTGGGGTAGTATGTGAAGCTGTAAGGAGCAACATAAATTACTATATTAAACGGAAGCTAAAGAACACATTTGCAAGCTATGAACTGATGCTTTGTGAACCATAGGAGGTCTCTCATATTGCTGTCTTCTTGCATCATAAAGTCTTTACAGCAAACAACCTAGTTAAAGTCTATTTAAGGCAAGGGGGGAAAAAAAGCTTAAGCAAATGTTTTTTCAACGAGTGCATTTGCTGAATACTGAAGCAGCTCGTTAACACGGTTCCCGCCCCTTCAAAGCTCCACAACAGAAGAAATTACATCTACTGACATTGTGCATTATTTACAAATTATACATGACCAATACTAGAATTACACTTATATGCACTAAAAGGAAAGAAACTAGAACGACATTCAAGAGTAAATGCTACGAATCGTTGGTGAAATACCAAAATACAGAACAACGCTTACCCATCACAGACTTCACGGATGATTGAGGTCAAAGGTCGTTTCTACAAACAAAAAAAGGCAGAAAGTGCTTAGAGTTGCATAAGTTTGTAGATGGGAGAAAATGATGATATTTCTGATTATGTTTGATAACACACAGACCTGGTCCATCTCTATAAGTTGAGCATTTGCACCCGGCCATTCAATAGCCACCTTCACGATATCAGCTGGTGGGGGCATGGCTACCTTTTTGTTGCCACTTGCAAGAAGAAGAAAAAAAAAAAAAGTTCCATATTTAAGTTTAGATGTAAAATGACAGTCTGAAGTAATTTGCCCTCTCCACAATCTACAGAGGAATTCATGTTTTGATATTCAATTTATGAACTAATTACCTAATGAAGAAGTATGAATGGGGTCACGCTGTTGCACACCACTGCTCTAATAACCAGTGTCTGTTCCTCTGTGAAAAAAACACAAAAAGGTGTTACCTCATTTAAATGCACTGTGACAAACATGCAGCTCGAGGTAAAATGCGTGTTGTTTTTTAGATAGAATACAACTCAGCCATTAAATGTGAGCCAAACGTATCAGCACGGATCGCTTTATGAGTTTGTATATTCCACAATTATATTGCAAGGAAAGTGAACTTACTATTCATGCAAACAAAGAAAATGCCATCTAATATGATAAACCCCAAAGTCTTCTGCCTCAGACATCGTCATCATAACACCAGTGCAATGAATAATATTAATAATGGCTGTGTTCTATTCAAATGTGCCAATAGCAAAGCCTCAGCATTTGTATGCTGCAGCACCAACTGGCTTTGTGAGTTCTGGAACAAAGCCACCAGCAAGCACCCTGTGAGCGATATGAATTCAGTTTTGATGAATGCTGAATTTTTAGTACACCTCTGCCAATGGAGCTTTTAAATTGCTGCTGTGGATGACATTTTGAGGATTCTGTCTTATATGAAAGATCTGAAAATGAATAACTTCACAAGAGAACCCTTTTTTTATATCATTAGTATTATTATAGTATTATCATTTAGTATTATAAGTTCCTTTGCAGCAAGACAAATACAATACTCTTTAATTTTCACTTTCATAAATCAAGTTTCTTGGGAGCCAAATTAAACCGGCAATGTTAAACCAAACTTTGCCTCAACTGTTGCACAAAACAAGAGGGTAGGTAGGTCAATGCATGCAAGTGCAGGGTGCAAACAAGAGGGTAGGTAGGTCAATGCATGCAAGTGCAGGGTGCAAGCAGTGACAACATTTGTCAGCACCAATGCCCAGCAGTAGCATGTGTTATTGGTAGCATAGCAACAACCGCTAACTAGCCTTTAAAAAAAAAAAAAAAAAAGCTTCAACTTCTTTGACAACCAATTTCAACAGTTTCCAAGGCCACCACGTGCTATTTTTAGCATTGCACAAAATGTTCTGATGCCATAGTTACCAAGAGGTTTGCAGTTTGATTTTCGGTCCGACAGAATGCCTAACTACATTTTGCTAGTGGGCTGTGGCGCCCCCTACGTTGAGACGACATCAGTGCAGATAATGACAACAAATTTACCAAATTGGTGTTAAAAATCGTCTGCTATGAAACGCAATAGTGTCCGCCTCCGCCTGTTGAAAGATGGTCGGTTTGTTGGCAGCGTTACCGTGCAGCTAGCTCCCATAAGGCATGGCTGTCTGTATATATGTGTGACGGTGAGACGTGAAGATGCATTCGATTAAATAAAGGAAGTGTTGTGAGAAGCAGAGTTTGAGTAGCAGTCAATCCCGGATGACGCAGGACAGAATGACTTTTATAAGCAGCGGTGACTGGCAGAAGATGAACCGGATGTAACCTCAAAATATTAACCAGTAACAGCGATTAGACGACGTCACTTGGTGCAGAGGTGAAAGTTGCTCTAAACGCAAATCAGTAGCCTGCAAAGTCTAATCGGAAGTGTCGCCCCTCAAACAACGTGATTCATGCATGCGTCTGCTTCCCCGTTGCAGCCATGGAGCAGCGTGACTATCGGTATAGCAATCTCCTCTAGAAGATGTGTTCAGACTTCGGGGCTTCACAATGAGCCCCGAAATGGAGCCAATGATGGAAGTGACTGATGGTGTTCGTGTCGGTGCTCGGTGTTACTCACCCCGTGTCTGGGCCATCGATGATGCTGTGAGCATCCCCCTTTTCTCGTTCTCTCCAGTGAAATACTTTAGAAGAGCAGCAGACACTCCTCCAACGCCTTGTAGGCGGGACGCAATGCAAATGTCACATCTTCCTAAAATAAGCACAGAGGACACACAGCGTCTTGCTTGTGTTTAAAGAGCAGTGTGTGATGAATCACAAATGCCTGCCCAGAATAATCACTGTAATATATATAATCAGCACAATGAATTAACTCATATACAATGTGATATTGATTTAAAAATGGGTAGGAAAAGAACATCCTTCGAACCGGATTTGAACCAGCGACCTAAGGATTTCAGCTTATTGCTCCTACAGTCCTCCGCTCTACCAACTGAGCTATCGAAGGGGTATCAATGAGGGATTCATTTGTCCAATATGCCCGATTGTTTAGCTATAGTGGAGAAATCAAAGGGTGGGAAAAATAAACTCCTTCGAGCCGGATTTGAACCTGCGACCTAAGGATACCAGTATCTTGTGCCTACAGTCCTCCGCTCTACCAACTGAGCTATCGAAGTCTGGAGAAATCAGTCTTGCCTCATCCATAGAATGGAAACAATTATCCCCTGAGCGTGCTTCATATGATTAATGAAATCTAACGGTGGGGAAAAGAAACTCCTTCGAGCCAGATTCGAACCAGCGACCTAAGGATGTCAGCATATTGCTCCTACAGTCCTCCGCTCTACCAACTGAGCTATCGAAGGGTGTAGAAAGCATTGTTTACTCATCCTTAGAATACAACCAATTATCCCCAATAGTGCATGACTAACGAAGTCAAACGGTGGAGTAAATAAATTCCTTCGAGCCGGATTTGAACCAGCGACCTAAGGATATCAGCATTTAGCTGCTACAGTCCTCCACTCTACCAACTGAGCTATCGAAGGGGTATCAAAGAGGGATTCATTTGTCCGATATGGCCGATTGTTTAGCTATAGCGCAGAAAAATCAAAAGGTGGGAAAAATCAACTCCTTCGAGCCGGATTTGAACCTGCGACCTAAGGATAACAGCATCTTGCGCCTACAGTCCTCCGCTCTACCAACTGAGCTATCGAAGGCTATCGAAACTGACGTTATCTCATCCATAGAATGTGACCAATTATCCCCTGAGCGTGTAACATGACTAATAAAATCAAACGGTGGGGAAAAGAAATTCCTTCGAGCCGGATTTGAACCAGCGACCTAAGGATACCAACATCTTGCTCCTACAGTCCTTCGCTCTACCAACTGAGCTATCGAAGGGTGGAGAAAGCACTGTTTACTCATCCTTAGAATACAACCAATTATCCCCAATAGTGCATGACTAATGAAGTCAAACGGTGGAGTAAATAAGTTCCTTCGAGCCGGATTTGAACCAGCAACCTAAGGACATCAGCATTTAGCTGCTACAGTCCTCCACTCTACCAACTGAGCTATCGAAGGGGTACCAAAGAGGGATTCATTTGTCCGATATGGCCAATTGTTTAGCTATAGTGCAGAAAAATCAAAAGGTGGGAGAAATCAACTCCTTCAAGCCGGATTTGAACCTGCGACCTAAGGATAACAGCATCTTGCGCCTACAGTCCTCCGCTCTACCAACTGAGCTATCGAAGGCTATCGAAACTGACGTTATCTCATCCATAGAATGTGGCCAATTATCCCCTGAGCGTGTAACATGACTAATAAAATCAAACGGTGGGCAAAAGAAATTCCTTCGAGCCGGATTTGAACCAGCGACCTAAGGATGTCAGCATATTGCTCCAACAGTCCTCCACTCTACCAACTGAGCTATCGAAGGATATGAAATTAATGTTTCAGCAGTATGATCAATTATTTCCCGATAGTGCTTTACATTAAATCAAATGGTGGGGTAAAGAAAGTCCTTCGAGCCGGATTTGAACCAGCGACCTAAGGATTTCGGCGTATTGCTGCTACAGTCCTCCGCTCTACCA
The DNA here is from genome assembly GCF_059516105.1 of Syngnathus floridae. Taxonomy (NCBI): domain Eukaryota; kingdom Metazoa; phylum Chordata; class Actinopteri; order Syngnathiformes; family Syngnathidae; genus Syngnathus; species Syngnathus floridae. The sequence continues at coordinate 5,503,019 of NC_142423.1, read as the reverse complement.
ACTGAGCTATCGAAGGGTGTAGAAAACACCATTTTCTCATCCTTAGAATACAACCAATTATCCCCAATAGTGCGTGATTAATGAAGTCAAACGGTGGCGTAAATAAATACATAAATTCCTTCGAGCCGGATTTGACCCAGCGACCTAAGGATACCAACATCTTGCTCCTACAGTCCTTCGCTCTACCAACTGAGCTATCGAAGGGTGCAGAAAGCACTGTTTACTCATCCTTAGAATACAACCAATTATCCCCAATAGTGCATGACTAATGAAGTCAAACGGTGGAGTAAATAAAATCCTTCGAGCTGGATTTGAACCAGCGACCTAAGGATATCGTCTTATTAACCCTACAGTCCTCCGCTCTCCCAACTGAGCTATCGAAGGGTGTAGAAAACACCATTTTCTCATCCTTAGAATACAACCAATTATCCCCAATAGTGCATGATTAATGAAGTCAAACGGTGGAGTAAATAAATACATAAATTCCTTCGGGCCAGACTTGAACCAGCGACCTAAGGATATCAGCATTTAGCTCCTACAGTCCTCCACTCTACCAACTGAGCTATCGAAGGGGTATCAAAGAGGGATTCATTTGTCCGATATGGCCGATTGTTTAGCTATAGCGCAGAAAAATCAAAAGGTGGGAAAAATCAACTCCTTCGAGCCGGATTTGAACCTGCGACCTAAGGATAACAGCATCTTGCGCCTACAGTCCTCCGCTCTACCAACTGAGCTATCGAAGGCTATCGAAACTGACGTTATCTCATCCATAGAATGTGACCAATTATCCCCTGAGCGTGTAACATGACTAATAAAATCAAACGGTGGGGAAAAGAAATTCCTTCGAGCCGGATTTGAACCAGCGACCTAAGGATACCAACATCTTGCTCCTACAGTCCTTCGCTCTACCAACTGAGCTATCGAAGGGTGGAGAAAGCACTGTTTACTCATCCTTAGAATACAACCAATTATCCCCAATAGTGCATGACTAATGAAGTCAAACGGTGGAGTAAATAAGTTCCTTCGAGCCGGATTTGAACCAGCAACCTAAGGACATCAGCATTTAGCTGCTACAGTCCTCCACTCTACCAACTGAGCTATCGAAGGGGTACCAAAGAGGGATTCATTTGTCCGATATGGCCAATTGTTTAGCTATAGTGCAGAAAAATCAAAAGGTGGGAGAAATCAACTCCTTCAAGCCGGATTTGAACCTGCGACCTAAGGATAACAGCATCTTGCGCCTACAGTCCTCCGCTCTACCAACTGAGCTATCGAAGGCTATCGAAACTGACGTTATCTCATCCATAGAATGTGGCCAATTATCCCCTGAGCGTGTAACATGACTAATAAAATCAAACGGTGGGCAAAAGAAATTCCTTCGAGCCGGATTTGAACCAGCGACCTAAGGATGTCAGCATATTGCTCCAACAGTCCTCCACTCTACCAACTGAGCTATCGAAGGATATGAAATTAATGTTTCAGCAGTATGATCAATTATTTCCCGATAGTGCTTTACATTAAATCAAATGGTGGGGTAAAGAAAGTCCTTCGAGCCGGATTTGAACCAGCGACCTAAGGATTTCGGCGTATTGCTGCTACAGTCCTCCGCTCTACCAACTGAGCTATCGAAGGGTGTAGAAAACACCATTTTCTCATCCTTAGAATACAACCAATTATCCCCAATAGTGCGTGATTAATGAAGTCAAACGGTGGCGTAAATAAATACATAAATTCCTTCGAGCCGGATTTGACCCAGCGACCTAAGGATACCAACATCTTGCTCCTACAGTCCTTCGCTCTACCAACTGAGCTATCGAAGGGTGCAGAAAGCACTGTTTACTCATCCTTAGAATACAACCAATTATCCCCAATAGTGCATGACTAATGAAGTCAAACGGTGGAGTAAATAAAATCCTTCGAGCTGGATTTGAACCAGCGACCTAAGGATATCGTCTTATTAACCCTACAGTCCTCCGCTCTCCCAACTGAGCTATCGAAGGGTGTAGAAAACACCATTTTCTCATCCTTAGAATACAACCAATTATCCCCAATAGTGCATGATTAATGAAGTCAAACGGTGGAGTAAATAAATACATAAATTCCTTCGGGCCAGATTTGAACCAGCGACCTAAGGATGTCAGCACTTGACTCCTACAGTCCTCCGCCCTACCAACTGAGCTATCAAAGGAGTATCAACAAGGGATTCATTCCAGCTCAGTGGCCTAGTCCCAGCTCAGTGGCCTAGTAGAGTGTCCGCCCTGAGACTGGAAGGTTGTGGGTTCAAACCCCGGCCAAAGACTATAAAAATGGGACCCATTGCCTCCCTGCTTGGCACTCAGCATTAAGGGTTGGAATTGGGGGGTTAGATCACCAAATGATTCCCGGGCGCGGCACCGCTGCTGCCCACTGCTCCCTTCGGGGATGGGTTAAATGCAGAGCAAAATTTCACCGCACCCAGTTGTGTGTGTGACAATCATTGGGACTTTAACTTTATTTGTCCGATATGGTCGATTGTTTAGCTATAGTGCAGAAAAATCAAAAGGTGGGAAAACTCAACTCCTTCGAGCCGGACTTGAACCAGCGACCTAAGGATGTCAACATATTGCTCCTACAGTCCTCCACTCTGCCAACTGAGCTATCGAAGGATATGAAATTAATGTTTCAGCAGTGTGATCAATTATTCCCCGATAGTGCTTTACATTAAATCAAATGGTGGGGTAAAGAAAGTCCTTCGAGCCGGATTTGAACCAGCGACCTAAGGATTTCGGCGTATTGCTGCTACAGTCCTCCGCTCTACCAACTGAGCTATCGAAGGATATGTAAGTATTGTTTCTGCAGTATGATCAATTATTCCCCGAAAGTGCTTTGGATGATTAATGAAATCAAATGGTGGTGCAAAATACATCCTTCGAGCCGGATTTGAACCAGCGACTTAAGGATATCGTCTTATTACCCCTACAGTCCTCCGCTCTGCCAACTGAGCTATCGAAGGGTGTGATCTTAGGATTCCAGCGTATTGCTCCTACAGTCCTGACAGACTTTGATGTGCAGCAAAACAGCACAACAAAGCTTCTAAATTCTCGGAGATATGCTAAGAGTGTCATGGTTTTTTTTCCATGAAAACAAGGTCTAAGCAGACAAAATGCCAGTGAATCTACACAATTTATTCAACACAGAGATCATGTATACAGGTGAATATCCACAGTCTGTGGCCTGTAACACAGGCTTGCCTCATGGGGTTGCTGCTGGTGAAACTTGGAAGGGAGCAACTTGACAGAACCGCACTTGAATACACTGAAGATTTGGAGGATTTAACAACAGCTGAATATTTTAATTTTCACACTACAGATCTCATGCACAACATCAAAAATAACATCTGTCATGAGAAACATTAACATAGCATAATTGCAATGTTTTACAGGCACAGCTGCTGAGCAGTTTTTTTTTTAAATGTAGTTAGGTTAAGATTATAATGCAGAATAAATTTTGTCTCGTGTTTATGTCAGCACCTGGATGCATTTTGTTTAGCATTCAGCGACTTACCCCAGCAAGATATTGGAGAATAATGTTTTTAAAAGAATATTAGGTGTGTATATATCATGCTGTCATGACACGGGGAGGAAATGAGTCATGGAAGAGCTCGGAGGTAACAATTTACAAACACGCATAATATGAGATTTTCCATTTACAAACATGTAAAACTCACGGCATCACATGAACAAAGTCACAACAAGCTGACATGACCAAAGAGGGGTTTAAGGCTTTAACACATCAGGATACAGGACAACTGTTCTTGGAGTGTGTGTGTGTGTTTTTTTTTTAATCATAGTACTCTACTGACAGTGAGGCAATTTAAAGTTGCTGCCATTCCTTTTGTCTTGTTTTAACATAAGATGAAATCCCCATCATACTGCGGACACAACAAAGAAAGACATATCGCATACTATATAGTAATTTCTTCGAGGTAGAAACGGAATAGAATAAGGTTTTCTTCATCAAATATGACTTAAAGGTGGATTAAAAAAAATAGATATCTTGAACAAAGCATTTGTCTTCCCAGAAAAGCACCAAAAACATTGTTTGTTTATCATATGTGTAAATAAATGTGTTTTAATGGTTATAACGCGGATCATCTGTCCGTCCGTCTGTATGCATTGTTTTAATTGTCTCATTGCCACAAGATGGCAGCAACTTATGTCTAAATGAAACTCCTCAGCTCACGTCAACATACTCCAGTCGCCACTAGATGGCGCCTGATCACAAAACCAGGCATTAAGTGTCCTGCAGGGAATAAGGATAGGTGCAAATAGACAAATCCATGACAGCTAATTTGCATTTTTTCACAGATTCATTTATGCACACTATCAGTGCGGCTGACCACAAGATCAAGAATAGCGCTAGCCATTCTGTATTTACAATGATTTACAGTACCAACAGTATCTCATGCGTCATTTTCTTTTAGAAGTGAAATGAGCAGCAATATTACAATGTAACAAGTATACAGGATGAACATTGACTTATTTAGCAACAGGGTCGATACCACTTTCTGTCATGGAGTAGTCAATTGGAATCTTATATACACTGATTATTTTTTTCCTCGGGGCAATATAAAACAAGTCCGAGTCAATATAGTTGTCATTTTTATGAATAAGACTTATCATGCAGTTAATGTAAACCTTGGGCATGTGTTTAACGTAGAGCATTAGAATGGACTGACAGGAAGTGTTCGGCAAAACACCTCCTTCCCAGTGCTGGTGGGATGATGAGTGAAAAAGAGGCAAAGGGTTGGTGAGATGATTACCAGTCTGCATTACCCCAGGCTTCCTCGGCAGGTTTCGTCGGACTCTTTTTGGTCTTGCCATCTGCTTTCTCCCAGTTGTTGTCCCAGGCCTCCCAGCTCTCCTCTGTGCTGTGTTTGTTGTTGGATGCCGCATCTGAGCCCCAATTGTCCCAACTGTCAGAGCTCTTCTTTGCAGAATTATCTGCAATGGTCCAGCTGTCACTGCTTGGGGATTTCTTTGCTTTAAGGGAGCTGTTGCTACCAAATGTTTCCCAGAAGTCCTTTGAGGCAGGCTGGGTGGAACTACCCTGATATCCCTCAGTAGCATCCATGTTCTGGTAGCTATCTCCAGCGGCCCTAAACACAAGGACACAATTTCACATTACAATTAAATTTGGGGTGTGGCATTTCTACTCGACTACTTTATTTCAATGTATAACTACCCGTCTTCTGGTTTTCCCGAGAAGAGATTGGTCAATTTGGCACCAGCTCCCTGCACCTAAAGTAGACACTATACTTTAAAATAGATATAAAGTTGACACACAACAGTTACCTTGCGCATTCAGTGACTACCAATGTCTTTTTTTTTTTTAAATATCATTTATCAATAACATTTAATATTTAATGTATAAGTCTTGACAGAACAAGAGACAGTGATGATAAAATAACAAATGGTGTGCATATAAATACTCACCACCAAAGTACAAATGGCAGCAAGAAAAAACAACAGAACATTTCATTAATATATATGTACATACATTTTGCAACAAAACCAGTCTCTTTTGAGGGTGGAAACAAGGGCACGTGCCTTGCACAGTTATTGTTTTCCAGTGATTTTATTTTAAATATTAATTATTACTGTTGTACGCTCACAAGACTGGTTTTGTCCCTTCAGTTTGTCAGAGCTCTGCCATCCATCCTACCTTGTTTGCCAACTCAGAGATGCCGATTGTCATTTCATCTAGCAATTTGCCATCTTTCACCTGGATGAGCCAAATTGTAATAATTTCAACAAATCGTATGAATACATTTTTAGTACAGTTACAGTGGATAGAAATAGTCGATACAGCCCTTGCGATGATGTGCCAGGATTTTGTGATGTTTATTAAAAGAATTGCGAGAAGCTAGGATATGGTGTGCACATTGGCGCAACCACATTTATCCAACTGAGCTGAACAGGTCATAGGTCAACATAGGTGATTTTTTTTTTTAATGATTTCTGTTGGTCTTATTTTTTACATCATAAAAATCTGGCATTTGAATGGGGGCGTGTGTAGTTTTTTTTTTCTTTTAATCCACTGTATATTTAAAACAGCAATCATTTTTGGCTGATTATATTTATTACAAATGCCTCAAAAAAGTTAGTTAAATGCAAAGAAATGCGGCTACAATCGTTTTCAATAAGGGAAAAGAGAAGCGCATGCTGCAGGTGCCTAATCCATGTCAACTGTACATTATAAGGCAAAAGACTGATTTTACCAGGCTTGTCCAGTCACCGACTCAAAACCTAAGATATGTATAGATTCATATGATATGGTTGAAGCAGGTGCCAAGAACGATGGCCCAGAACCAGAAGGGGTGGAGAAAAGAATTGATCATTACAATTCTGCAAAAACAACTTCAATCTCCATATCCCCTAAACTAGTTAGAACGTTAACTTACTAATGTCCTGGTTTTGTCTTATAATGTGAGTTCACATGAAGCCGATAAAGCAAGCAGTGTCAAAAATAGCACATTCACATCTAAAACTGTTTTCTTTTTAAATGCTGCAACCCACCACCAAATGAGCAACTTCAAACATCAATGTTACCTTTTCTTGGGTAGGTTTGATAACACTTTCATTTATTGTGTGTCCTAACTCTGTGGCCTAGTGGGAAGTGAGAGGGAGGGTCACTTCAATTAAACAGATTCATACTGACAGTTTGGCATGAAGTGACTAATGACGCTCAACAAGAACTTGTCGGTGTAATGGCTCACAGACCGCTCTAGCGAATATAGAGGCATGGATTTGGGATTCAATGTGAGGAAACCATTTTAAACATATAATTAAGGGTGGGTGAAAATATTTTTGGGCCATTACACCTTGACAACACAAAAAAAAAGCAAAACTATATAAATAGTTGATTTTTTTTTTATCCGTATCCACTTATACAGTGACCGATGGGAGAAAATTAAAAATTTATTCTTTAAGTTATCCATAAACTCATAGCACATATTTTATGATGCAGAAGCCAACAACCCACAGGTGACAGCCACCATTTGTGAAATGTCTCTTTGCTAGCAAAAAATGATCTAAATCGTGCAAGCAGAACAATCCGAAAATAAAGTAACATTAAAATAAATGTGCACTAAGCAGAAAATATTCTCATGCAGACACATTTTCGTTCTTAAATGACATGACACAAATACAAACATGATGCAGGAAAAGTCTCATGCGCTCATTTCTTGCTTTACCGGTTCTGGGGGCGCTTTATAGCCCCTTAACTACATCCAGAGAAGGCAAAGAGATATTAAACGTAACTGATTAGAGATCATCATGCCTTTAGATTTAAAATGTGCAATGAGGCAAGTATTTTTTGTATTAAATAAACAAAGCATTCAGTCTATGTAAAATAAACTAGTCATAAATTCAATAATGTATGTAATCACTTTTGTGTGTACCTGAAAGACGCCACCAACCATATCAGTCTTACCTTCAAAGTTGCTTGATTTGCCAATTTTGTTGTCTGGGTGGGAAGAAATATGAATATGTTAAGAAGTATTTGTCTCCGAAATGTTACCACTTAACTGTAACGGTGCAGCAAATTCTTACATTATCTTTTGCTATGGAAGCAAATTTAGTGGCCCCAACAGTGAAATTGCTCCAACCCTGCAAAACAAAAAGAAAGCAGGATAAATGAAAAGCTATGACAGTCAAATGAAAGGCTGACTGTTTACAACGTGGTCTTACTGAATAAATGGAGGTCATGGCATTGTTAATGAAGTCATCTTCCTTCTTTTCAGGGGTCACTGTGTTGCCAAAGCCAACATAGCGATTCTCTTGATTCCCACTGTAACCACCTCCACTGAAAAAGAGATTAATCAAAGTCATAAACTTCTTAAAAAGAAAAAAGAAAATGTAACAATCCTTGATAGGACGATCAGGTTTTCAACCTCTGATAAGAGTTGACGTCATCACTCAACCAGTCTTCAAATGCTTTATCACCAGATGTGGCGGAGTTCACTCCAGACCCCCCGGATCTGTGGCGCATATTCGCAGTATTAATGACGAGTCATATCCTGGGAATAAATTTCCCTTCGGTCTTACCGGTGAGAGGATGAAAGGCTGCTTTTGGGTTGAGGTGATGTCCAATTTTTGGCAGATGATGTTTCAATTGACCACTCCTTGCCCTCTGCTTCGGTGGCAACCTGACACATCCAATAATAAAGATGAATAACAGAAATTTTATGTTTCTTGAGATAACATTAGATATTGAAGCTGAGACAACCAGGCTGGAAATGTCACAAGAAACTGACACAAGATTTTACAAATATTAATACTCTCCATTATCATTAAGATTGTTTTTACATTTCCTAATCACCTTGGACAACTTTGAGGAAACAATCATTTGCACCACTTGCATACTTAAATGAGATGTAAATGCCAAAAATGTTAAAAAAAAATTGTTGTTAATGTTGGAACATCGTTATCGCTTAAAGGAACTCGCTTGTCAGCTTACCTTGTCCCTGAATAGCGCAGCAGCTCGGCTGTTATACTTCTCCTGTAAATTCCAGTTGGGATTGTAATCATCTTGGAGTTCGAGAAACAAACGAAATTTGCCATTCCCTCCCGCTTTCATCTTCTCAAGCTCAATATCTTTCCACTTGTCCATAGTGACAGAACGTACAAAACTGTAAACAGAAAAGAGTTGTTTCACCAAACGCTACAATAAATGTTAAGTAATATTCTAGAAACAAAAAAACAATAGGTGAAGTCTTTTGGTAATCATTTGTATTTTATAACGCTGTTATTAACTAACTGCTGCGTTACGTGGATTACAATCATCTAAGGGTGTGTCAAGGATGCAGAATCATGAATTAATTGAGGTCAAAGTTGAAAGCTGTTGCACTCATCTCTGAAAACACATGAGATCATTTTCTCTACCTGAGATGAACCCCCAAGCCTCTGTGTTTTCCAGAGCATTCCAGACATATCCAGATTCCATAGGTCACACTAACCCACTGTGGGTTGAACGCCCCACACTCAAAGCACAACTGCGAGAGAGAAAACAAAAAGCATTATATAAGGAATTCAATATTCATTAGATATGGTTGCAAAGTATGCTGTTAAAGCTTGCAGACACTATTAATATTAATCGTACTCCTGTATTCATTGGTTTGGTCCCCTGGGGAAGAGAGGTAGCTTTCTTTAATGGTGATTTTACAGCAGCATTAGCTACCCACAACACCACATTTGCTTACAAGTTTTTTAAAGTGGTTTCAGTTCATGTGTAGCAACCATAGCTAAATGGGTTCCTCTGTGGACTTACATTATTTTCATCTTGCGTTCTGACTTCCTTCAAAACTCTTCTTGTTCTTGGACTGGCCATGTTGATTCACTGGCAACAGATATAACAGAATGTTATTACGGTGGCGCTGTGCTATAAAGTGACTTCTAGTAATAAACATTGTGTTTATGAGATTTGAAATATATTTATTGCATAAGTCGGAGAAGTACTATTAGTACAGTACATTGCTGCTCATGAATGAGCATGGAATCTACAGATTTAATCTATCGACGTTTACCGCACGACGTGTTAATTCTCAACATTTAACTATTTCACTTGTCTTGAGGTGTTGCCAAATAGATGGATAGTCAGTCAGTCGCGATTATGATTTGACACGATGACTGAACACCGACAAGGCTAGGTTAGCCACCGAGCTAGCGCACCAAGGCTTACCTGTTGGGTTGGCGAGCAACAATGTCAGAAGATGCTGTAAAAATCAACCACACACGTTTTACTTTACTCGCAGATGTTAAGATAGTGTGATGGGGCGACTTTAAAGGGCTGTCAGGCCAACAGAAATAAAGAAAATAAACTACTGCTCTGTCAAACACCGGCAGCCATGTTCCTGTTTGCATACGTGGGCAGTGCAATGCATTGTGGGATTCGTTTCTTCTTCCTGCTACTATTTCGCCTCAGGTTTAAAAAGTCGTGACTCAGCGAGTCTGTCGTTAAAAATAATAATAAATAACATCAGACAAATGAATGTGTCATTTTTTCACGCAGTGTGCAGCATGATGTGATCAAAAGGTTCTATAAACTATAATTTGTTGGATTAATTCATCCACCTTTGCCCGCAAAATACTGTTTGTCAAAATGTATTGATTCAATTTTGTAATTCATTTTTCTCAAGAAATCATTTATTTAAATTCATTAATAAAGTATCAAAATTAGTGTTATAAAAATTGAACATTTAACTTTTTTTTTTTTAGGTAATGCGTACAAAATTTAATTAAAAATGATAGTCGATTATTTTATACATTGGAATTGTTTATTTAATTATTTGTTTAATTATAAGATAAATACTAAATACGGAAAGGTGTTCTGTTTTATCAGGAATGTTTCTGGTTTTATTTTTTCTTCATTTTATGTTTTTGGTTTGTTTTTGGAGATTCCATGGAGACATGTCACAGAATAAACATGCATTTTGTTAAAATGTAATATTTGCTTTGCTATGTTAAACTGAAGTTTGTATTAAATAAGAATAGGCCGGACAGTATTGTTGAAAAACAAAACGAAGACTTGCCTTTTGAGTCTTAGTTGAACATTATTTTCTCTTTGTATGAAGCTGGTATCTTTTAATTTGTACTTGACCATTTATAGACGGATATTCTGATTACTGTAATCTGTTTTATGTGCTGATTTTATGGGTCTTGATTCATCCTTTGTCTTATAATAATTTTTAGTTATTTTATATAATGTTGTCACGCTGACTTTCATCACTCTCATTTTGTGTAACTTTTCAGTCTTAAGTTGTTGATATTAACTCTGTTTTTTCTAAATAGAGCACTTTGCGTGAAGTAACAATGTTTTTAAACAAAAACTATTATATAAAATAAATAAATATTGATTTACTTGAAGTAAAACAACTGCTGTATTATAAAGCATGTATTTTATTTATAACCTTTTTTTAATTGTGATACAGCAGAGGGGGGAAAGTTTCCACTTATGAGGGATTAAAGTGCAGTCCCCTGAGTTTATACGTTGTTAACCTTAACTTATCACCTGCATGGACTGGTGCTCTTTTACCATTGTTATTAGCTTTCCTTATCTGATTAAACTGATTATAAAAGGAGCTATTAGTGCAACTGAGCGAGTATGAGATCAGACCGCCCTTAGCGTTCGTCACCATGAATACGTCAACAAGTCTCCGAGTGCGCCTTCCAGCATTGGTGTTAGTGTTGGAAGTGGTCATCCTGACTCTATATGCCGTCTTTGTCACTTACGATGACGACGCCAATGCCAAGATGCAAAACAATGAGACCGAGGCGATGGACAACAGCGTGTATCACGACTATCCTTTCTTCGCCGACGTCCAAATGATGATCTTCGTCGGCTTCGGCTGCCTGCTGGCCTTCTGCCGCTTCTACGGCTTCAGCGGAATGGTCTTCAACTTTCTTACGGCCACCTTTGCCATCCAGTGGGCAATCGTCATCCAAGGCTTCTTCCAGTTTTACCACGATGGCAAAATCCACCTGAGCGTCGTCAATCTTTTGTATGCAGAATTTGCATGCGCTGTGGTGCTCATCTCCTTTGGGGCCGTGCTTGGGAAGACCAGTCCGGTGCAGCTCCTGGTAATGGCTTTGCTGGAGATCCCCGTGTTTGCTGTGACAGAGTGGGCTGTATTGAAATACATCCGGATAAATGACGCCGGCGGCAGCATTCTTATTCACTTGTTTGCCTGCTACTTTGGTCTCGGTGTGACTTTTGTGCTGTACCGCCCGGCCCTCTGTAACGGCCACTCCAAAGAAGTCACCAGTTACCATTCTGACATCCTCTCAATCATGGGAACCTTGTTCCTCTGGGTGTTCTGGCCTTCCTTCAACTCTGCGCTCACCTTAAAAGGCGACGATCAACACCGAGCGATCCTGCACACTTTTATCGGTCTGAGCTCATCCACTCTCACGGCGTTCGCACTTTCCGCAGTGTTCAATAAGAGAGGCAAGCTCACAATGGCCGACATCCAGAACGTGACTTTGGCAGGTGGTGTGACAGTTGGAGCGTCAGTGGACATGATGATTTCTCCTTCAGCTGCCTACGCTTTGGGCATCATGGGCTGTGTCGCTTGTTTTTTTGGGTACAGGTACCTCAGCCCCTTTTTAGCACGAACCTTGAAGATCCAAGACCAGTGTGGCATTCACAATCTACACGGACTCACGGGCCTCATTTCATCCACGGCCGGAATCTGTGCCATCCTGCTAGCGACCGAGGAAACCTACGGACCCAGCATGTACCAGATCTTTTCCCACTGCGCTCCACCTGAGGGAGATCCAAAACTGCTGGAGCTTCAGATGCTGATCCCCGGGTTGAAGCCGGGCTTGGGGCGTACGGTACAAGAGCAGGCTCTCTACCAAGTGGCAGCGATCTTTTCCACCATTGCACTTTCTACTGTTGGTGGACTGCTGACCGGTTTGGTCTTGACGCTGCCAGTCATGGCTTCCCCATCGGATGAAGACTGCTTTGATGATGAGGCGTTTTTTGATATGCCTCCAGATTTTAATGTACCTGAAAATTTCAAGAACTCTCTCACCTGCAATGAAGTTGGTGTCCATAAAACTAAATTAGCTCTATAAAGTTTAAGCAGACACGCCGATATTTCCCTGCCATTGTTTATATATAATATGAGTCAACCAATGTGTAAACTTCTAATAGGTGATTATATGTTGTCAATCATTCTGACTGTTTTTTCTATTTATTAAATACATTTTTAAAAATAATAAAGGTGAAGACTTCTTTTTTGAAATGCAAACAATAACTGGTATTACTTCAACACAGGTCAACAAATACTATTTCGTTAATCAGGCTAGTTTATTTATTGAGTCCTTACAGTAAAACTAAGCAGTGCAAAGTATAAGTATGTGCACAGTTGGAAGGTTGCGTGGCTGATTTTATGCAGATATTTCACTTTCATCATCAGTACCCCATTTCCTTTGATGAAACGCGACTGCTTATCATCTGCTTCCGGAAGGTAACGCCACTGTGTGAGATAATAATGTACCCATTGGCACCTTATCTACAAACCAAAATTGAATCTTGAAAAAGAGACTTGCATTGCCACCCACACGAAGTCATTGATTAGATTAGGAGAAGAACAATCAGTCAGTCATTTAATAAAAGCACAAAGACTAACCTAATTTAGGTCTGAATTTTGGCCAGTAAATTTCCAATATGTAGTAATAGATCATTTTCAAGATTATTTCATATTCTTGCCGTGTGCGGTCCTTAAAAACGTGCCACATGCTAAAATGTCCAGTTTACTCTACATAGGTGCGTTAAAAAAGTTGTACCATCTCAAATACATTTCATGCTTCTTACGGGATATTTCCAAGCCTCATTCGTCAAAAGAAAATTTGTGGCAATAATAGTCATCACCAATGTTAAACCAAATGATACACACGACACAAACTTCCTTGTATTCACAGTGCAATATTTTGAATGATAATGAACTTAGATAGAAACACAACTATCAGCAGGAACTATGTTTTACAACCGTATTTACAATTTTACACATAAGTATTTATTGCATGACATTGATACTTGATACAGTATCATGGTATTGTATAATACTGTATTTTTAGTGCCCAAATTCAATCCATAAATCATGTCAATTTAATCTTATTATTTTATTTCATTACAATATGATGGTACACTGGTTGGCACAGCCACCTCAGAGGTGCAGGGTTCGAGTCTGACTGGAATGTGGACTGGGATGAATAGAGCATACTTATTGATTAGATAACAATTTAGATCATCAGCTCTTAAAAGATTATATAAATAACAGGGAGATCATGGGTCACCAATATTTTTCAAATTGAGGGCTACTTTTTGGGTACTGACTATTGCAAGGGCCTACCAGTTTGATATACACTTCTGTAAAAACATTTCTTCAAAATATCGTTTTTAATCATTATTATTAATGAACTGTAATCATTTAAAACTAGTGACATTCGTTTATGTGAATACATTATTGTAATCTCTCTAAGTTTATCTAGGTAGAGTACATATTAAAATGATTTTAATTCTAACATACTCTCACAACTTTGCTAGCTACTGAGAAACTAAAATTTACAGTAATCAAACTATCAGTGTTAATCCAGTTCATGACCCAAGCGGTACATATAGTCACTTTTTGAACTTTCAAATTTAGTTTGTAGGTCAGGTGGCAAAGCATACAGTATTATCGCACACATGTAGTGGTATCACCTTCGAAATGCAGATAATAAGCAGCCATTATTCATCAAAAGGGAAAGGCGACTGATGATTAAGTAATACTTAGGTGTCGTATTAGCCTCAAATCTTCAAACTGTGGTTTATTGTACACATTTTCACCATTGAAACCTAAATATGCATCTCAAATGATGTACTGTATAGAATAAAAATGGATGAACCATACCACAAATCTATGTTGTTTAATGTTTAGGTGTTTAAAAAAAAGGGTCTGCACATTTACCTTATTAAGCATTTGATTACGCTTTGAATGACTTTGACTTTGACATCATATATAATAGATAACAGTGAAGTATCAGTGTGGCTGATCAGACTTTATGGAGCTAGTTTATTTTTATTGACATCAATGTTATTGCAGGTTAGAGAGTTCTGGATATCTTCCAGTCCATTAAAATCTGGAGGCATATGAAGGCATGCTTCTGTGCTGTACACCGTAAGCCCGGTTTCAACCTAAGGATCAGCATCTGAAGCTCCAGCAGCTTTGGGTTTTCCTCAGGTGGAATGCCGTGGGAAAAAGTCCAGTACATGCTGGGTCCATAGGCTTCCTTGGTTGCTAGCAAGATGCCAGAGATTCCAGTCTGTGCAGATTGTGAATTCCGCACTGGTCCTGGATCTTCATACTTCATGCCAGAAAGGGCCTGAGAGACTTTTATTTAAAAGAATAAACAAACAAGCGACACAGCCCATGATGCCAAAGCGTAGGCGGCTGAAGGAGAAATCATCATGTCCACTGACGCTCCAACTGTCATACCACCTGCCAAAGTCACGTTCTGGATGTCGGCCAATATGAGCTTGCATCTCTTATTGAACACTGCAGAAAGTGCGAACGCCATGACAGTGGATGAGCTCAGACTGATAAAAGTGTGCAAGATTGCTCGATGTTGATCGTCGCCTCTTAAGGTAAGCGCAGAGGTGAAGGAGGGCCAGAATACTGAGGGCAGGGCAGGACAGCACAAGTAGAAGTAGCAGGCAAACAAGTGAAGAGGAAAGCTGATTGACATTGGCGTCGTTGTCATAAGTGACAAAGATGGCATATAGAGTCAGGACCCCTTCCAACACTATCACCAATGCTGGCAGACGTACTGGAAACTTGTTGATCCGTTCATGGTGAGGTGTGCTCACGGCGGTCTGATCTCATACCCGCTCATTTGCTACTAATAACTAATAGCTCCTTATATATGTAATCAATTTTATCAGATAAGGGAAGATAATAACAATGAGCACCGGTTTCATGCAGGTGACAGGTTAAGGTTAACAAAATATCAACTCGGGGAATTGCCCTTTAATCCCTAGAGGAACATTTTCTCCTCTCCTGCTGTATCACAATAAAAAAGATAATTCTGTACACCAAAATACCAATTTTATTACAGCACATTTGTCTTACTTGTCGTCAATCCGTATTTATTGGTTCAGTATGTGTTTTGCACAAAAATTTTATTACTAGATCACATAAAGTGTTAGCAATATTAAAAGCAATATTAACACACATACAGCAGGGACTGAAAAGAGAGCTAAGAACATACATAATCAAGAGTGAGCTAAATAATATATATATATTTATTTATCTATCTATTTTAAAATATTGGTTTGAATGTGGTTGATTATTCAAGATAAAATTGATGAGACTAAGAGTAATATGAATGATACAAAATAAGACAAATGGCGAATCAAGAGCTATAAAAATATGATCACTAAAAGACAAGCACAAAATAAAAGTAAAAAGTTAACTTTAAAAAAGATGAAAATAATCTTTCAATTACATTTGAAAATAGAACGAGACTAAAGACTAGGTCTAAAGGTAAGT